>NC_141700.1:41388932-41973905 GCF_964263255.1 Lissotriton vulgaris
ATAAATAAATTGTTTTCCTTAAGGCAATAGTTGGCTAGCAGTGCGTGTCATAGGTTTTAAAATAGTTTACGTGTGCCCGATGAATGTAGTACGCAGGAAGACTTGGTACAACCAATTGACCTTTTCTACTTCTTTCTAGAATGTTCTGCAAACTCAATGAATGTGTCGGATGAAAGCAGTGAGCACAGCATGTCCCTTCTGCTCCCGGACAACATCCATCGTCCCCTGGAGGGGACAGGCTGAGCCTTCATCAAGGAAATCTGAAACCGGGCATTATTCCTGTTCCGTAAGGTGACCGTATACCCCAATACCCCAATATTTACAATTTGAGGCCAAAACAGTCTCCTAAAACCCTGTTCTTGCAAGGCATCCAGCATTGTAGAACTGAAACATTGCAGTGACAACAAAGTGACAGAAATAGTTCTTTCCCAGTCCCTCCATCTCTAGCAATCAAGAGGCATTCTGGGATGGTCCCTTGTTGTTTGCTGATGTCTGGTTGGGTTTTGAGACCTACAATGACATCATTCACTGGATGGCCCCCTTTAAATTCTGCAAATTAAACAGTTGACTCTTTGCCATGAGGTATGAAAGGGCTAGGTGGTTGGTGGATATTTGGGTTGAGAATTATGTTACTTTTACAACTATGTATAAAATAATTTGCTGCCACAAATGAGTTCCAAAGGGGTCATTCAATTTTGCTTAAACCTCTTGTTGAATATTCCACCCGGTTTTGTAGAATATAAACAACTATTTTTGGGGGGAGTTTTTTGCATTTCTTTTATGGTGTGATACCAGAATCATATATGGCAAAAACAAAAGATTGCTCAGCCGATTAAACATGCTCCAAAACGAAAACATACCACCCATTAGCATGGAAGCAACTTCTTCTAGATTGGTGTTCTCACTTTTTGTCATAATTAATCAAGTATATATTTAGAATATGTACCACTGACTAACTGAGGTGACAATCAATGTATATAGGTCAACACGTGTCGGCTCGTCATCACATTTGTTGGAGCCTTAATCAGGGTGGCAAAAAGCAAATAAACAAGCCTTGGGCTGCGAAAATGGTGAACATAATTACATTCTGACTTTGTGAAGCCAATGGCCACACCAGACAACAAGTGGTGCATATTCTAAACAGTTACCATGTTTAATACGGGCGGTGTGCTTGTCTTTTACACATCAGTGTCAAATCTAAAAATGAAACCCAAGTTCATCGATGCCCAAAATAGGCAAACTAAGATTGAAACATGACTATATCACCCTAAATGAAAAGGCTAAAAGTCTGCTGCAATTTTAGCTGCAAGACTGAATTACATAAGAAAATTCTAGAGGGCTTACTGACTGAGTCGGTGGAGAAGCCATCACTCCGAAAACCTTTTTGTTCTGAAAAACAATGAAAAATAAAACAACAGAACGTGGGTGTTTTGCAACGGAGCAATATTAATGTAACTACTTTTTCGTGGCAACTTTTTTGTTACTTTCTTGACAAAAGATTCTTTTTGTGGCCTGAGGGAAGGCGGGACTGCTCGACAGTAGTACATTGTTGCATAAAATAGTAGCCTGTGTAATATTCAGGGTGCTGTATGTCTTGTCCCTTTTTATATTTGAGGAAGGATACAAACTTCTTGTTGGATAAATAACACTTTAAATAGTAAAGGAAAAATTGTGAAATTATGTATTCAGGATGGACAACAGAGCGTTCACTAATTCTTTCTTATACCTCCACAGGCGTGCCAAAATAAAATGACCTGTAAAAGACCTGCTCTGTGATTGGCTGAAGACAATAGGACCCAAAGGTATTGAACAGCGGAATAAAAAATAAAACCTTTTTTGGGTTTTAATACTTGAGTTTCTATTCCCCTGCTGGAGGAGGCTACTGACGGTGTAAAATGGACATACAGTGTGCCCCCCTTCTTTTCGTAGGGTCTCCAGGGGATCAAAAGAACAGGATCATCTACATTACCGCACCAATTCAGCGGTTGAACTGGTGTGGACTTTTGGTCTCAAATTCCTTGGTTCCATTGCTTTATGGAGTGGACAGTCCTTATACCGACAGGCGGGTGCCATATCTAAATGGGAAGGCACTTTGTTGGAAGCAGCCCTCCTCAACCCCTAGTGCCTCTGTATGGGCAAATCCGGGCTCGATGAGGCATCCATGATCGACGGAGACAGATTGGGGACATCTTCTCGCCAGCGTCTGCAATGAATCGGAAAGAATCCAAGGAGGGGACCAGCTTTCAAACTTGCTGGGGACTACGGTTCCTGAGTGCCCCAGAGACCAGGACTTCCTGGCATGCTTACCCTACAATCATGAGCATATGCAGCAGCCATTGATTAGTGGTTGAATCTCAGAACCCTCTAATTGTAAAGGTCCTCCTGAAATACTGCATGTGCTTATTGTTATAAAGCTCTAAGCGTGCAATGGTGTTATGGAAGCACTTCCCATCAATCAAGGCTCTCGCTCATCACTGATTCAAGCAACTTGCTTCCAGAACCAGCAGTTGTGCGGAATATAACTGTAAAAAGAACCCATTTTACTGTTCAACAGCACTTCCTGTTGCTTCTGCCCACCATACACAACACTCTTATGTTCTAGCAATCGCACACCTAAAATGAAGCTGGACCGCTGCATTTAGAAGTAATTCACCAAGTCTCAACAGAGTTGATGGACTGCATCACAGATTAAAAACCTATGCAAACAGTTGTCAAAATCATGGTCCAGCACTTTCATCCTGATGAAGGCCTGAAATATCAGGAAAAAGGCTGAAACGCTTTGACCACAATATCTATTACTGTTAAAAGCATTGAAATACATTTCCCATAAAGTTCTGGATTTGCTTATGCATGAAACGTGTTGTACATAGCTACAAAAAGTAAATTTTAAAGCATAACATTTTGGCGACATCCTGCATTTGATGTGTTCTCTGGTGGACACACGACACGACCCAAAGTCATAGAGCAAGGGTCAGGCTGATTTGCACCCATTAATGAATGAAAGAAAAAGAAAAGATAAGTCCATCTTTGTTCTTCCTGACCTAAGTCTTTTTAACGTCTCTTTTTGTTATTCTCCGATAGGCTCACTTGTTAGACTTGGGCAACTGTCGAGCTTTTTCAATCATGATGAATAAAGATGCTTTTCTTCAGATACAACCCAGGGGTTCCAGATGTTCATTTACACTTATCACTTCATTTCTTCAGGAGTAAATTCTTCTTCTCGAAGACATTGTTCCTGCTTGCAGCATTGCCGGGTCAGTTGTTAGGTCACCCCGGTTTTATGGTATTTCGTTTTTTGACTCTTCCATTTTTATTTATCCATATATATTGTTTACTCATTGTATTTGTATTTATCCACATTTATTTTATGTTTTATGAAAAAATATACGCTGAAACATGTATATTTCCACATGTAGTTACGTGATAAGTAACTACTTATGCTTGAATGCCTGTCGGGTTTCACTGATATGAACATGAGGATGTAGCCTAACGGCTAGGGCATTCGACCTCCAATCTGGGGAACCGGGCCCCGGGTTCGAGTCTCGGCAATGACACTCAACAGCCTTTGATTCTGGCCATAATCAATTAATCTCCCCGTGCCTAACAAAAATAAATGTGTCCTTGTGTAAGCAACTGGTGCTCATGTAAAGTGTCCAGGGACCTGATACTTTCGGGTCAAGTTTGCACTATATAAAAACTTTAAAAATGAAAAAATCCACTTATATGAAAATATGCAAATTTCAGTAGAAACTTTGTGAACATCTACTGCTGTTTATGCCGCTTTACTAAACTTCATTTCTTTTTTAACCCCCTTACCTATCAATCTGCACAGCTATTGGCCTGGCAGTCATGGCTGAGAGTACTGAGAATGACTCAAAAAGCACCCAATTTCTGTTTTTATCCTCATATAAAAATCAATGCAGACAAGGAAATAAATGGTTTTCTGTCTGTATTTATCTGTAAAAATCAGTAAAAACGGCAATCAGCGATCCTTATCAAGGATTAATAAAGACTTCTCTATTCATGTCTCAATTTCAAGGTTTATTTCACACTCTTCAGTTGTCTAGCGTTTGGTGCCAAACATCTTACAAAAAAATAAAACCTGCCCAAGATAAAACATTTCTGCGACATGAACAGACTCCATAAAAGAGATGAGAAGTTACATAAGGCGAAGGGTGCAAAATTACAATTCTGCATTAGAATAAATGAAACTTCAAATGGAAAAACAGAATGCAAAGACAAGGACAATTATAAAGAGGAAAAGAACAATAAACAGAAGCAAAACTGAAGTAAACCTGAATGATTAAAACTAATTTTCTGAGATGGGTGAGGGTTGAGGAATTGTTCCTTATATGGACTTTTTTCTTGTGCCTGCCATCTCGTCCAGGAGTGCAAAATTCTCCCAACCTGAGCAATCACATCGATCTTCAAAGTCAATCTCCCCAGTCGATTACAAGATTGCTAGAGCATATCGGGTCACCAGTTGACTCAATGTTAGCAGTCCAAGTACGCCCTAAGCAATGCCAAAACACATGGATGACCAAGTTACCGCCGCCCAAAATATTGTGGTTTCTTTGGAGTGGCAATGCCTTTACTCTTCCTGGATATATATAGTCACAAACTCTAATCTGCCTTTGTATTGTACAGGGAGCAGATGAGAAATTATTCTGGTGGTGTTGGGTCCTTCGGTGAGTAAAATCTACGCAAGGTCTCTCTGAAGTTTCTTGTTAAAAATGAGGTTCTCTAGTTGGTGATGGTTTGCACCTTTGCCCAAATAGAGACCCTTCCTTCTAGTCTCCACACTATTGCTCACCCGCTTGGTAGCTTGGCATGAGCAGTCAAGCTTCTCTCAGAGGCAGTGTGCAAAGCATTTGCACATAACCAACAGTAATACAGGGAAAATACTATAAAAGTACACCACACCAGTTTTAGAAAAATATACAATATTGTATCTGTGTAACCAAGGACAAGAACGATAACAAGCACTGGCGTTGCCAATAGGTTTCGCATTTGGAAAGTTGGAGCTATTGGTTTGGTAAATGACATTTTATATTTATATATCGTTATTGGCATTGTCAATAACAATATATAAATATAAAATGTCATTTACAAAACCAATAGCTCCAACTTTCCAAATGTGAAACCTATTGGCAACGCCAGTGCTTGTTGTGCCTTTCTGCCCCTTTTAGACTCGTTTTCTCATTGCTTGTTTATATTATTTTATTATTGCTGTCCATGCTACTTTCTAACCTGATTATTTAAATGTGCAAAAGGTGATTAAAAATAAAGTGCACTGTAGTTGCTGTGTAACCTGACAAAGTTAAAAAAGCTTAAATGTGGAATGTAAAAAAATGCTACGTTTTTTTCATTTTGAAAAACTTTCTCTTACTAGAAAAAAGCCTTTGACACCGGATGTTCTTGTGTATGATGGCAGGAAACCAGAGTAAACACAGCATAAGGTAACGATACTGAAAATACCTCACTGAAATAGTCTGTGCATATGATTTGCGTCTGTAATCAACCCTCACGTTCCTGCTGCTCTCTAAAGCCGAAAAAAAGCAAGCTTTCACCAGGACAAATATTTCTCCATGAAATAGCTTAGTAAACTTGCGCATCACTTGTCTGTTCTGTGAAGCACTCGTGTGTCAGAGGCTCCCAGAACAGAAGTTAAAATAGAAATTGTAACAGCACGTTCTCTAATCACCGCCATCATAAACTGTCGGGCACAGAGGGCAGGAGGAGAGGGCGTCGGTGGTGGTGAGAGAGGATGGGGCCCCGGGGTGCTGCGAAATTAATATGGACATGGTCTGTTTATGTAATCAATGTTCACGTTTCTGCTGCGTTTCCAAGGAGGAAAACAAGCTATCCTTAGAAGTGGCTAAGGCACCTTTAATTATTAAAAATGAACAAAGTTACTTTTTCACGCTGCATTGCTTTTATCAAATGAATGTTAAGGCATGATTTGATAAGTGTGAAGGGGGAAGACGAAGAGACTAACTAAACGTGAAAGTGCCACCAGCGTTGTCGAGTAACAGAGGGCTTCAAGAGGCTGCAGGGGCTGGGGCTGGGGCGGCGCTCTCTGTCTCGGTGATTAAAGCTTGAGTAGTGGCTTCAGCTCCCAAATATATCTGCATTCGGGCTGCACGACAAAGAAAAGCATTTGCAATGCAATAGGCTCGCATTTACTTAACTCTCTAAAATGCGAGACCTACCGCATTACTAATGGTTGTTTGCAAAAGCGCCCCGTGCAGCGTTTTCACTTCAATGTGCGCCTTTCCTTAGTCACAGCTCGTCTGAACAAAGGGGCGGGGCCGCCATTCACGTGAAAGCGCCTTTTACAACCAAAAGTTAAACAAGGGAAGCCGGATGGGGGCGGGAGAGCCTGGTGGGGGGCGGGAATGCAAGGGAGGGGAGGAGAAGTGTGGCAGGCAGATGCGCGGAGGGAAGCCGGATGGGGGCGGGGGTTTCTGTGTTTTTGAATGAATGCTGTTTGCGGATTAGGGAGATGCGCGTGCTTGTGTGGTCACGTGACCCGCTTTTGTGGTCACGTGACTCACATGCACTGTGAGAAAACCGCAGTGGTTTCACGAGTCTATTGAGCACTTGAATTTTCGCCTATTACATTCGCAAGCGAATGATAATAGGAGAAACCTAAAAATGCACCATACAGTTCTTAGGAATATCAATAAACAAAAATAGACTTAAAATACAGTTCCTTGAAGTCAATAGCTCCGTCTTGGCTAACCCTGCGTCGTGAACAACAAATCCAAACAGTTTTGGCTGACTGGGGCATCGCGGGCCAGTTACGGTGTCGGGGAGACCCAAAAAACAATACCTTTGGAAATGCAGGGCGTCAGTGACCTCTCGTAGAGCTCCGAAGAGCTGGCATCGGCAGGCATCAGTTCAGGAAGTTAGTGTAGGAGTCGTTCGGCCCTTGAAGTCACACGAGTTGCAGATCGAACATCTTGTGGTTGAAGTCAGGAGCGCTGGCATAGGGGCTGTGGTGCAAAGTGTAGCGGTGCGGCATGCTGTGTCTTCAGTTCATGGCGCAGGCGGATCACTGAAATAATATCGACTGACAAAATATCGACTTGCCAAAATATCGTGGACAAAATATCGACAGTCAAAATATCGAGTTTGTATCTACAAACAGGTAAGTACAAAAATATCGAGTACAAAATATCGTTAACAAAAATATAGATGTAAAAAATATCGACTTTATTAAAAACAGTGTTAAATTAAATTAATATTAAATTTTAATTACTAAAATATACTTAAAACGACTTAAATTAAATTATAATAATTAAATAATAAATGAAAATAATAAAAATAATTTTTTAAAATCTTATTTGTTGACCCTGAACCCTAAAAATACCCCTTTACCCAAAAACCCAAAACTGACCCTGAACCCTAAAAATACCCCTTTACCCAAAAACCCAAAACTGACCCTGAACCCTAAAAATACCCCTTTACCCAAAAACTGAAAACTGACCCTGAACCCTAAAAATACCCCTTTACCCAAAAACTGAAAACTGACCCTGAACCCTAAAAATACCCCTTTACCCATGAACTGAAAACTGACCCTGAACCCTAAAAATACCCCCTTACCCATGAACTGAAAACTGACCCTGAACCCTAAAAATACCCCTTTACCCATGAACTGAAAACTGACCCTGAACCCTAAAAATACCCCCTTACCCATGAACTGAAAACTGACCCTGAACCCTAAAAATACCCCTTTACCCATGAACTGAAAACTGACCCTGAACCCTAAAAATACCCCTTTACCCATGAACTGAAAACTGACCCTGAACCCTAAAAATACCCCTTTACCCATGAACTGAAAACTGACCCTGAACCCTAAAAATACCCCTTTACCCATGAACTGAAAACTGACCCTGAACCCTAAAAATACCCCTTTACCCATGAACTGAAAACTGACCCTGAACCCTAAAAATGCTCCTTTACCCAAAATGTATCAATATTATTTAATTACCAATTAATTATTAATTAACAATAACAATAAAGTAAATATATTAGAACATTAGGTGTAATTATTTTAATAATTAATATTATTTTTTCAAAATTAATTACTTAAAAATAACACAAAATTATATATATTAAAAATGTACTCTAATTATTGTAATTAACTAATTACAATTAATTAATTAACAATTATTTACTAATACAAAATATATTCAAAATTATATTACTTAATTAACTAATTAATATTAATTAATTATCAATTAATTATTAAATAAAAATATTAACAAACATATATTAATTAATTAATTATTATTAAATTACTTCCCACCCTATTCCCCTATAAACCCACAACCCACTACAGAATTACATTACGCAATTATTATCAAAACAAAATTCATGTAATAAAATATTTTATAACATTAATACACACTATTCACACATATTATTACATAAAAATACACTATAAAATATTATATATTATTAAAAAATCGATATTTTTGCTATCTATATTTTATACAGTCGGTATTACTTCACTTACCTGAAAAACGATATTTTTGTAGTCGATATTATGTCCAGTCGATATTTTGTCCAGTCTATATTTAAAACTCGATATTATGTCCAGTCGATATTTTGGAGTCGATATTTTGTCTCTATACCGGCGCAGGCAGCCGCTCAGTAATGGTCGTCCTCCGGCACCAGTGAGTCCAAGGCTGCGGTGCGAGGTAATGCGGTTCTGGCAGGTCATGGTCCAAGCAGCTGCGTCTTTGTTGCTGTGGCACTGTAGTTAGCTGATTAACTGGAGTCGATGGCGCCGGCAGGCAAAGGCTGCGTTGTGGGATGAGGGTGGAGCGTCCTGTAACTTACGAGTGGTGCCCTTGAACTACGGTGCAAGCAGCGGTGTTGATTTCGGCATGGAGCATCATTGTTGGAGATACCAGGACGCCGTCGTGAAGTGAGGCGGTGTGGAGTGCGACGACCATAGGACGTGGTGCAAGCAGCGGCTCGGTGGTAGCATGAAGCTGCTGTACGAAGTGCTGCAGTACCCTCTGCGGAGCCTTCAGGACACGGAGCCGGCAGCAACATCGGTGATGGCATTGAGTTGCTTTTTCTTCTGTTGCAGCACCAAATACACAGTTTCCAGTCCTGGTAGCAGATGAACTTGAAATCTTTGCTGTTCCTGAGACTGCGCAGTTCACCCAAGACGTAAAACGTAGGGTGAGGAGGAGGACGGCAAGGAGGACAGCCAGGAGACACCACAGCGAGAAGGAGGGCAGCCCGCAGACAACAGAGAAGACAAGTTAAGTGTTTTTTATAACCTTTTTTGGGCCGTTCCACAGATGGCTGAGCGGCGTACTCCACTCCACCACGGAGTCGGAGTTTTGCCTCAACTTCGCATGCCCAGCGGAGTGCGGAGTAAGTAAAGCTCTGCAAACTCCACTGGCAGAACAGAGCACACCGCCTGGGGTTACAAAAGAGTTCTCTAAAGCCTTTTATCTCTCTGAGACTTCTAACAGCTGGCAAGTTGTAATTTAAGCCCTTGAGAAAACAGCAGGATGATGAAAATACAATCCAGTCCTTTCCCTTCCCAAACGAGAAGCAGCAAGCAGCAGGCCAGCACAACAGAGCACACAGCAAAGTGGTGGTTCCCCCTGACAGCTTTTCCAGCCCTTCTTCCTGGCAGGTTCCTTAGTTCATTAGTAATCTAAAGTTATGAGGTCTGAGCCCCACTATTTATACCACATTTTCCTTTCTTCTCTTGTGGCTCAAGTTTCTCAGTTCAGTCCAAACCAGTTCTGTCCGCTCTGGCTCAGCGTCCGTGCAGGAGTTGAGAACAGCATTGTGCAAGGGAGACCGACCAGGCCTGTTTAGGTGAAAGGAAATCTCCTCCCACTACTCTGAACGCAGACCGGGCTATTCAGGTGCTTAGTGAAACTCCTCCCACTACTCTGATTGCAGTCCAGGGCTATTCAGCCCAGCCCTGACTCATACAGGAAAGGCAGGCCACACCTCGACCCCGCAGTAGCTGTCTACAGTGAATGAACATCCCCAGCCGCTGTCACTTCAAAGCCAGGCAGTCAAGCCACAACCCAGCAGAGGCGCACAGGATGGCTAAGCAAGAAAAATACTACTTTCTAAAAGTGGTATTTTCAAACACAAAACATAAAAATCATCTTGCTTTAAAGACGCATTCTGAGTTCAGGCATATTTATTTATTTATTTATTTGTACTGCGCTTGAATCAACTCCCGAAGGAGTATCTCTGCGCCCAACACCCGTGAGGGTGGAATTAAAGAGCTAAGACCTAGGTGAGAGACTAAGACTGAAACAAAAGGGTTTTCAGTCTTTTCCTGAAAGTCAAGTGGTCTATACACTGCCTAAGAAAGATAGGGAGGTTGTTCCATAGTGCTGGACCAATGGAAGATAAGGCTTTACCACCCTGTCTTGCCTTTTTTACCAAAGGGACTTGAAAAGCAGCTGGTTGCTGGAACAAAGGATGCGGGTTGGGTTATAAGGAATACATTTTTCATCCAGATACGAGGGACCCAGCCCATGCAGACCCTTATGGACCACACAACAGGTCTTAAATTTGACCCTTTGGCGGATTGGTAGCCAAAGCAATTTTTCTAGCAGGAGACGTGAGGGGGATCTGTGAAGGGCATTTAGAACCAACCTTGCAGCAGTGTTTTGTACCACTTAAAGCCTGCTAAGTACACCCTCATTGGCCGATACCAGCAGCCCGTTACAGTAGTCCAGGCGGCTGAGCACCAGAGCCTGGACCAAGGTTTTTCTAGTAGTATCTGGAAGTAGGGGGAACACTTTACGGAGTAATCCGATTACGTGAAAGCAGGACCCTATTGTGTAATTTGCATGGTCCTTCAAAGATAGATCTTGGTCCAGTCGCACCCCCAAGTTCTTCACTACCTGTTTAGGGCTAGGAGCAGAACCTAGATCGGAAGGCCACCAATCAGGGGTCCACAGCATTTTGGCTTCCCCAAAGAGCATGAACTCCGTTTTCCCCACGTTGCACTGTAGGAAATTCGAGGTCATCCACTCTAAGACCGCCTTCATGCTTTCAGAGAAGGTCTGTTTGACCACAGGAGTGAGTGATTTCAAAGGGAAGAGGAGCTGAGTGTCATCAGCATATGACACTGGGATGAAACCAAAAGTTCTCATAATCCTGGCTAGGGGGGACACGTAGATATGAAAGAGTGTAGGACTCAAGCATGAGCCCTGTGGCACCCCCTTTGTGATTTTTACTGGGGCAGATCGAAATGCACCCATATTAACGCACTGTGTGCGGCCAGATAAGAAGCTCCTCAACCAGGCCAGTGCCGAACCCTCAAGCCCAACCTCTGCCAAACGCCTGAGTAGGATGTCATGGGATATAGTATTGAACGCTGCTGATAATCCAATAGCACCAGAACCACTGAATGTCCCTTATCGTGTGACATACGAAGATCGCCTGTGACGGACAGAAGTGCGGATTCAGTGCTATGATTTGGCCTGAAGCCGGACTGAGAATAGTCCCGACTCCCTGTTCGTTCGATAAAGCTCGACAGATGTGTATTGACGTGCTTTTCTGTCAGTTTACTCAGGTATGGTAGGAGAGATATTGGCCTGAGGTTGGACAGATCAGGGAATGGAGGAATTCTTCCGAATGGGTCTCACCAGTGCCTTCTTCCATTCCTGTGGAACTCGGCCTTCGGAAAGCGAGAGGTTGACCAGGGACTGGATCACAGGACCGAACACCCTGCCAACCACTGGCATAATTCTAGCTGGAATGAGATCTGATGGATAGCCACTCTAAATTTTACCAATAAGATCCCCCACCTCATCCACAGAAGCAGCCGGAAACTTTGTAAGCACAGTGAGATTGGCTACCCTCTTTTCCTGAGGTGGTACCAAAGGCCGCCCCGTGGATAGACTAGAGTCAGAGATTTTGTCATAAATCCTGTCTATCTTATTAGTAAAAATGTAAATTGTAAATGTAAATGTAAATTGATACTTGTATAGCGCACTACTCACCCGCAAGGGTCTCAAGGCGCTTGTATGAATACCGCTGTGGAACCCGTCCTGGCTTTCCCTGTGAGGCGTCCACTCCTGGGCACCCCAAGGCGGAGGCCAGGCATCCTTAGCGTTGTGGGGGCCGTTGTGGAGATTAAGCTAGCTATTGCCCAGAGTTGCAGAGTGGGACTCCATGATTGGAATAGGCACCGAGGTGAGAATTATCAGCTCCGTGGAATTTTTTTGAGCCCAAGACCCGCCGAGGCGGGGAATTGAACCCTGGTCCCGGGCTAGACCTCTGCATCAGGGTGTGCCGCTCTAATCGTTGAGCCACAAATAGGGGGAAATGTTGTCACACAATTGTTGCGATTATACATCGGGGCTCTCTCAGGCTGTAGGTTTAATGAAAGTTTGAAGGATCTGGTACAGGACCTTAGGGGCATTGCCTGCCTCCATAAGTTGAGAGGCAATGTAATTCTTCCGTGCTGCTCTGATATCCTTATGATAGGAGGTCAAAGCAGTGTAATAACATTTTTTATCAGCCTGCTGATGGGACAATCTCCAGACCTTTTCAAGTTTCCTACAAGCCCTTTTATGGGACCGTAATTGGTCAGAAAACCATACTTCTTGCCGTTGCGCAGTGCGCAATTTACATAGTTTCAGGGGGGCGATGGTTTCTACCACTGAATCGATGGCAAGGTTATATTTGGATAGGGCCATCTCGATATTGTCAGAAGGTGCGATACGGGATTCAACAAATGTCTCTTGGAAGACCTCCTGTGACATTTTATGCAATTTTCTCCGCCACAGAGGTAGCGATGAGGGCAGGTTAGAGGGTTTGGTCAGATTGGGCATTGCAAATTCTATAATTGAATAATCTTTCCAATTGACCTGTTGAGGAGAGTAGCACACAATTTTGGGGGGAATTGGAGAGGATTAGATCTAATGAATGTCCTGCCCGATGAGTGGGGCCGGTGTTGTACTGTGTTAGCCCTAATAGAGAAAGATCGGCTAACAGGGACTGGGCCTCCACGTTATCCAGTCGTTCACTGTATACATTAAAATCCCCTAAAAGTAAGAAATCATTGCCAGGATTAATATTTGAGGCCAATGCTTCCACTAAGGAAACGGAAAAGGTCGTGCAAGAGCCAGGGGGGGCGGTAGACCAAGGCCCCTTTCCAACTAGTCCTAGCCGACGTATCGATCCTAAAAATCATCAATTCCATATCTGCAGTGCAGCATTGGTCCAATATAGAGATGGTAATGCTACATCTATGAACTATGGCAATACCACCACCCATTTTAGTGGGTCGATCCATCCTTACTATTTTGCACCCTTCTGGTATTCCAAGGGTGATTGGAGGGACCGAATGGGGCATACTAAACTCCATTTCTCTATCTGATACCAATGGGAAGTTACACTCATAACATTTTATAAGTAAAATCCTTTTCCATCCTGTGGGGCAGATAGCCTTTCCATAGTGAAAAACGAAATACACTATATTTCAGTATCAGGACATGTCACACACAATAGTACATGTCCTACCTCTCACATACACTGCACCCTGCCCACCAGGGTACCTTGGGCCTACCTTAGGGGTGACTCACATGTAAGAAAAGGGAAGGTTGGGGCCTGGCAAGTGGGTGCCCTTGACAGGTCGACATGGCAGTCACAAACTGCGTGCAGACTCTGCAGTGGTAGGTGTGAGATACCTTTTCAGGGATACTCATGTGGGTGGCACAATCAGTGCTGCAGGCCCACCAGTAGCATTAGATTAACAGGCCCTGGCACACTCAGTGCACTTTACTAGGCACTTTCCAGTATATCAAACATGCCAATCATGGAAACACCAATCCATATGGGGAGCAGATGTACTTTAGCCCTGAACAGCAGTGGTAACGTGCCCAGAGTTCTAAAAACAACAAAAACAGGGGCAAACACAGGAAGACAAAAAGTCTGGGGTAAACCCGCTGAAAAAGCCAAGTCTAACTCATCTTTGAAGAAACAAGTCTTTAAAATCCAAATTCTTGGGATGTGGTGCTTGATCCATATTCATCATCTGGTGCTGCAGTGCCAGGGACCAGTTTTGGCATCCGCCCTGGCAATAGCTTGCCTCAGTGTCCATTTGAAGCTGTTGTGTGCACTTCAAGCTGGACCACAGGGGCAGCCTGCATTTGAGCGGAAGCAAAAAAACATCATGAAAGGACTGTGCATGAAACAGATCCCAAGCAGGGTAGGAACACTGACCAACAGC
This sequence comes from Lissotriton vulgaris, assembly GCF_964263255.1. Taxonomy (NCBI): domain Eukaryota; kingdom Metazoa; phylum Chordata; class Amphibia; order Caudata; family Salamandridae; genus Lissotriton; species Lissotriton vulgaris. The sequence continues at coordinate 41,403,178 of NC_141700.1, forward strand.
AAAGACTGCGCAGGGAGAGGAGATGGCGCAGTTGCACGAGTTTAGATTGCGGCACTAGCGACAATATGTGTGTAGGAAGGTACCTCCTGACTATGGTTGCCCCCAACTTTTTGCCCTGTGTTTTAGCTGGTTTTTGACATAGTCGACCTGGGGCCCTGTCAATCAGGACCCCAGGCCTACTGCTCTCTCTTTAAAATGGATTCCATGTACCCTAGGTACATTTCCAATTGGGACTGGGCCACCTTATCAGACCCTGTAACTCAGGGCATAGGTGTACCCAGGGCTGCCAGGGGCTGCAGCATGTATTATGCCACCCCTGGCTGGCCTCCTAAATTTGACACAACTGGCTGCATGACAGCTGGGGCAAAGTTGTGTAATCACCCTTTGCTGTAGATATAGTATACCTATATCTAACCCTAAAAATGGACACACAGATTCCTATCAGTCACTCCTATGGCAGGCCTTGACAATCCTGAAGGCAGAGTGCTTGGAATCGTGTGAGATGGTGCTCTGGCATGAGCTGAGCCTGTCTGCAGCTTGCGGAATCAAGTCCTAATAGCTGTTCCATGATATCGCATACCATATACTCTTAAGTGCATTATAATCCTCGCGGTTAAATGCTATCTTTGGTATTGCTTTATCAAAACATGTCGAGTAAGGTGTCATACGAATTGGAATACTAACCCCTCGCCAATTCTGGCGACAGGGTTAGCATTCCACCCTTCTAGAGGGACACGACATGTATGTAACTGTGAACCCCGGTTAAAGTTAAACGAAGCCTCAGCTACCCAAAATGGATGCTGCCACCACAGACACGAGTCTGACCTCCTGCTGCTGGGAGTCCTTCCAGCGAGGGGAGCCTGGACAAAGGGTTTCCTGTCAGGGGCGGTGCTAGCACCGACCCAGACATGGTTTTGTGTATCCTGGGTAGGCAGGGCTTTACAGGAAGGTGACTGCTGAGTGGCACCCCGGTGCTCACTACGCATAGGCCGGTCAGAACCAGTTCCAGGGGCACACCAGCCCCTGGCCTGGGGAAAGTCCGGCATGGCAGAGGGGTGTAACCACCCCCCTCCTAGTCCCACCCATAGGCAGGACCTAGTCACCGGGTCAGCCCCATTTTTTAAGTATAAAGATGGGAGCGGGCCCCCTGTTCAAATTAGATCATCTTTGGAATCAAGACACGACTTTCTGCGAAAGACATCAAGATTTCCTTCTTCAAGATTCTCCCTTGTGGCTAAGGAGTAGTCACCCTGCATCAAGCGGGCACCATCCTAAGAACACTGCGGTCTGCTGCAAGTCCTTCTTCACGAATCCGACGACCCAGCTCGACGAGACCCGGCTTCCCTGGCACCTCTGACCTCTACTCACCTCTACAGCAAAGCTGAGAACTGTGAGTGCGACGAGACCTCGAGGGACCGATGATCGCCAAGACTGCACGACTTCTTTGCAACAAGCCCACCGTGTGCTCCACTAGTGAGTGCTTTGGGGTCCGAGAAGCCCCAACCCTGAGCAGCTCCAGCACCGAAGATCAGCCCTCCAGCATCTCCACGATCTGCGTGGGGCCCTTCTGCTTTTGCGTGCTCACCGCACTGTGTGGCTACTAGCCGGCTGGCTTGTGGCCTTCTTCACGAAGCCCGACGACATCACTGCTGCTGGTCTGGTTGCTCCAGACTGGCCCTTGCTTCCTTCTTCAAGAGAGGCACCCCGGACCCTCCTGGTCCACTCCAGACGCCATTTTGAGTCCACCGCGTGGGCTTGAATTTGCCAAGGCTTTGTTGCCCAATCCTGGGTCCAGCGACGCCGACAGCTTCAATCTTCGTGGGACAGCTCGCTCCTCCATCCTGGTCGCCGACAACGCCTCCTGGTCCGTGAGATCTGCGAGCACAGCGTCACCCACTCACCTAGTCGAGGTGACTACCATCCGGTGCCCTCCTGGTGCCACCTGACTACTGGCTAGTAGTCTCGAACTTGGTCCCCTCTGCTTTCAGGTGTCATCTTCCATCGATCCAGGCTTGGATCCACCGAACTTTCTTCACTGGTCGCCTGCCAGCAACTTCTTTCTTCCAGGCTCCTGGTCCGTCTACGAGGATTCCCGACGTCTTTTGAGACCTATGCAGCTGCAGCCCCTGGGCTAGGTAACTTCGGCATTTTGGTGCCCCAGCATAGCCTCACTATCCAAGGGTCAGAATCCACTTTCGTTTTCCTCCTACCAGGTCGGGTTCACCCGAGAACACTAACTTTGTCTTTACTAGCTACCATAGACTTTGTCCCGCATCACGCGTGAGAGTGCACACTCTGCACCCGAGTCCCCTGGGTCTCCTAGAAGTAATCTGAAGGTTCTATAGTCAAGACCTAGCGATTCCAAAGCCTATTAGTACTGTACTTACCTGCTAGTAATTTTGCATTCCACTTTCAGAGTATATGGTTTTCCGTGCCCCTCGGGCATTTGTATATACTGTGCTAACTTAAGTATTTTCGTAAGAGTTTTGTGTTGTGCTTAGTACCCTGTCCTCATAAAGAGTACAGGGCTGTTGTGAATCTTAATAAATAACTTGTTTATTTTCATAACACTTGTGTGGTGTCCTTTCACTTGGTATTCAAGGGGTATACGTGTGGTAAACAGCTGGCTTAACACGCCCTCTCGAGTCTTTAGCCTTAGACTGCTCGTATCCACGCTACTAGGATAGCTGGTCTATAAGGTTGACTTACAACCAATCATCAATAAGGGTTGCTGGACTGATACATAGTGTTCACTAGAATAGTGAGCACTGCATATCAGGCCACCTTCTCACAATGTGCAAATAAACTTACCTGAAAGATTAAGGCAGTTTAAGGGGGCAAAACAGTTCTGCAAAGGGGTGTATTGTGTTGGCTGTGGAGCTGTAGGCATCTACAGGGCGCTCTCCCAGGATCCATACCTTTCTGATTGGTCTACCACCACTGCCCTGCATCTGTCATCTGTACAGGTCCCATGATGGGAACCGACAATTAGGTTTCTTCTCAGGTGTGTGTCCAGTCATGGGGCATCTTGGACTCCTGACGTGCTCCATACAAACTCAGGTGTGCACGGCCACAGGTGCACTCCATGCCTCACTTGTAGGCCTGAATGGTGAATCCTGTTCCGCTCACGGAATTTGCGGAATTTGGTAATTTTGAGTTCTGCAGAGACCAAGGAATTGCCCAAAATTCTGCGGCATGGCTGAGTTTTTTGCTTGACCGCGCTTTCAAAATGCGTGTTTGCGAGATATTTCCCCCCTGAGCACACAAACAACGTTTACGAACAGGAAAAAAGCATTGCGAATGGGCAGAACGAATGGGCGGGCGAATGGGCGTGCTCACAGAGATTTTTTGCCGTTTCGCCGGGCTTTGCGTAGCGCGACTACAAATTCCACCGAGCCCTACTCACTTGCCCGCGCCTCGCAAAGTCTACGCCTGGCCTGCCACATCTTTGTTAGTTGAGATACCCCGCGTCTGGGATTAGTGATTGTTCAATACCTGGGACATGGGTCTACATGGGTGGATTTGTGTCTGACTAACCTGGTGTGTCTGCTTTTGTCTGGAATGTCATTAAAAAGAATCTCATGGAATTGGTTCTGAAAAAAACAATTCCGTCCCACGCTTTTATCCTTCCTGTCCTGGTTTTGTCCCTCCCACTACCTCTCTTTAATTCATTTCTGCTTCCCTTCCTTCCTTCTGTCCATCTTCTACCCCTCTGGCATACCTTTTCTGCCCTACACAATGTCCTCTATTTCAGCCTCCCTCCCCCTAAATCCCATCTGTTTATTCTCCCTCTCCCCTCTTTTCCCTTCACTCACACTTGCCTTTTTCCTTCCTTCTCATTTCCCTCCTTACCCCTTCCTTTTCCTCCCCCTCACCTTTTTCATTCCATTTCCACTTCTTTCCCTCTTCCCTTGCTTCTTGCCTCTCCTTGGCTCTTTATTTCCTCACCTTTATTCCCCCTTGCCCTGGCATCATTAACCCATACATTAAAAGGCGGGTACCTGTATAATAAATACACTGTACCACCTTGGGGTGCTATTTTTAGCCTCACTAAGGAAAAGCACAGATTGTGAAGAATGTTTGTTTACAAATTGGATTACTAGGACATTAAGGCTTTGTCTGCTGGTGAGAATAGCGTGCCACCAAAACCAGGTCACGTCACTTCGTCGAGGACACTCTATACGTGCAGCAATTAGCACTAGTCATGTCTTCATCCACCCCTTGCCAGGTAACCTCGGCCCTCCCTTGCTTGAACTGCACGTCTTCAGAGAAGGAGGTGGGAACACCAGGCCGTCCGCCGCCCAGTTTTTCGTTAGAGTGATTCCATGAAGTGCCACGCCTGTACATCGCTGTGCTAGGTAATTCATAGAAAGAGCCCCACCCTGTCAGCCCCTCCCCCCTCTCCTGGCAGCGCCTCCCTCCCTCCCTCCAGTATAAATAACCCGGCCGCCGTCACCTGCCTCAGAGCGCAGTCTTCCTACAGCTGGATCCTGCAACTTGCTGCTGTCCGCCCACAAGGCTTAAACAAAGAGCTTGATCTCCGCGCCGCCGACATGATCTTCGACAAAGTGAAGCGGTTCCTGCTGACCCTGGACTGCCTGGAGCCGGGCTCCCTGCCCGTCTTCAGCAGCGGGGACACCGTGACGGGCCGGGTGCTGCTGGAGCTGGAGGCCGAGACTAAGGTGGAGTCCATCAAACTGCACGCCCTGGGCCTGGCCCGGGTGCACTGGAGTGAGTCGCATGGCACCAACTCCAACACGGTCTACAGCCAGAACCACAGTGACGAGGTGGTGTACCTGGACCACCAGGAGGCGCTGCTGCTGACAGGTGAGATTGGGGATGCCTGCCGTAGAACAGTGGCGTGGGGCGATGGGGTCCCCGGTAGAATGTGATGAGGGGCCCGAGCTCTCCTATATCTCAGAGATGTTCATTGGCATTGGACTGAATGGGGTGATGCTGCTGCAGTCGGTGTAATAGGATTTGGCGAGGATCACACAGTTTGGCCAAGAGCAGCAGCCGAGATTAGTACAGCTAGCATAACTTCCTCCGGCTCGAATGCCCTCCCTATTCCAGCCTGGGTTATATTTCCACTGCTTGGCCGAGTGTAAACTTGGAGTTCGCTTCCTCCCATCATGCACTGCTCTCCCCGCCTCAGCCCTGCATATTTCAAGCAGCTAATGTTCCCTGAAGCTGCTGCGTCATGGGAGCAGGGCTGAGTCATTTTCTAGGAAGCGGCGTGGACGGCTCTATTTTCTGCATCACGGGCTCTGGGTCAGCACGGCCACATGCCAGCCGGACAGACACCCGTGATGCAAGGAAAGCGAGCTTCAACGCGCGAGCCGTCCTGCAGCGCCTAGAGTTCACACGCACGATGGTGCAGCGTTCGGCGCTGCCAAAAAGCAGTGCCCGACTGGTATCTGTTCACCAGTGTGGACTTCTTCAGGGCAGTCAGGAGCAAAAGCGTTATATATTTTACTGCATGTCACTGCTAAAAAATAAAGGTGGCCCCGTGAAATCTGCTTTTCGACCTCTTGATGCAAGTCACTGGCTCAAAGCCGAACGAGGCTCCTCAGCCTTTCATCCTTCAGAGGTCGATAAGAGGAGTACCGAGCAGTTCGGTATAAAAGGCACACTATCAGCACTTACCTTTCATAGTCAGACCAGCATGAATGACTCGTTTGCCCATCAGCTGGCGCCCTGGCGCTTAAAGTCCGCTGTTACGAAAATATCGCTTCTATTGTTTCTTGTATGTGTGACTGACAGCTGAGCATGAATTTATAGCGCCTTGTTTTTTTAAATCTTTTTTCAGACGACGAAGCCCTCACGGTTCTGCAGCCAGGAACACACGAGTTCCCCTTCAGCTTCGAGTTGCCAGAGTAAGTGACTTTTTGTGACTTCTGACAGTGTATGATGATTACTGCTTGCGAGGGGAGGGGTGACGTCATACAAACCCCTCCCCCCTCCCTGAAGGCTCAAGGCTCTGCTATCCCACCGATGTAAATGGACTTTGGGCTGACTGGTCGCCCCCGAGGGGTGCGGCCGGAGCCCGAATTACGCCCTGGTGGGGAGTAGTGAAGGGCAGCGGGGGTGGGCTTTGGGGGAAGGGAGAGCCCTCTTAGCACCTTTAAGTATCTTCTGCACACACTGGTGGTGTACCAGGTCACAGATGAGCTCTCCTGCCGCTGGGAGCCATCCTGCCATGACGTGCAACGAATAACTGGGCAGGTGTATGTCTAGTAATCAGCCTCTCGGGCCTGTGATAGGAGACCCTTCGGCCCAGCGTGCAGACAGCGCCGCCTTGCGCAATAGCCAACCCCCTCAGCACTTAATATATATATATATATATATATTTTTACAAATGGTCCTGCGACCAGAATCTGACAGCCTTCCTTTCTTTTCTCCTTGTTCTCCTCCAGGAACGCGGTGACGTCATTCGAAGGGAAGCACGGCAGCGTGCACTACTGGGTGAAAGCCAAGATGCACCGGCCCTGGGCCACCGTCAGGAAGGCCAAGGTGGACCTGACCGTCATCCACCCCATTGACGTCAACACGCCCGCGCTGCTGGTGAGTCTGGGGGCGACCCTCGGCGGTGGGGGGCCTCACCGAGGCAGACGTGTATTGACAAACCCCAATAGGTAGCACGCCACCCAGCTTCCCATCTGGTGGACCCAGATTGTTGATTTTAAAATTATAATGCACATCCCAATAACGGTGCTAGCTCCTACCTGCTAAGGGTGTGCTTCTAGCTGCTAGAAATGCTAAACGCCAATCTCTGCTCTGACGGCTAAAATACACCCTCTGAGCAGCACAATTTCTAGAGGATCCCCCCAAGCGCCTTGAGACCCTCCGGGTGAGTAGCGCGCTATACAAATGCTTTGATTGATAGTCCGTTGCCTCCTGTGGAAAGATCACACCGGAGTCCTAATTTGAACCCTGACACTTTATGTCATTGAGTGATCTTGGACTAACCAGATTAGCTCCCTGTGTTTTTGTTCCGTACTCCCTATGTGGAAACACATGATATCACTTAAAACACGTTTACGAGAGTAGTAAGCTAAACCCCCAAAATGTATATAAACAATAAGGCCCTTCTAGGTACCCATACATTTGAAAAAGGGAAAAAAAACATGGGCAATTTTGGATAGCAAAAAAACCCAAGAAAATATATTGTAAACTTGCCAGCTTAGTTACACTTGGATAATTTGAGCATAAATCCCAGTGCTTAGTGAAGGTGGTAACACATGAGGTGGACACATCAGAGCTTGGCCCAAAGCAAAATTGATATATAAGGAGCAAACATGATTTCAGGCTGAGGACTTTAGGAGACGATGAAAATCAGTCCGGAAAAAAGTGTCTTGGCCACTTAGGTTGTTGGTGTTTCGATCTGTGAGAACAAGCTTGGGGCCTGCATCAGGACCTAAAAAAAGGGCCAAGTGGAATTATTCTATCATTGTTTAAGCATTGGATGAGAAAGGCGTCTTTATCCATTTTAGATACAGATGCAAAAATATTGATCTTTTTAAAGAAATGTCAGTGGTATTCGTTGGCTCTCGTTGACAATTCTATCGATTGTGTGAGCTGATTGGTCAAGGTGCATGAAGTGATGTCTAGTTGTTATTTTTCTTCCTGTGCAGGCCCCGCAGAGATGTACCAAGGAGAAGAAAGCCCACACTTGGTATTGCAACCTCGGCCAGGTCTCCCTCACTGTCAAGATTGACCATAAAGGCTACACCCCAGGTAACTTGAAGCACCAACTTACCTACGACCCAAACTCCCACTAGTAATCTGCATGGCCATTAGAGACTTGTATATTACCTTGTAAGCTTTGTCTTCCACAGGATGGAAAAAAGAGAAACTATGTTTGCTCCTTTTCCATGATCTGGATGTAGACTAAATAGTACAAAAATACTTTGCTTAATTTTTGCCTGTAGAACATCTATTTTCAATGGAATTTTCAATTTTGCTCCATATATTGAAACAGATTGCCAGACCTTCTCTTTAAGCATTTTTGGTGACAACCTAAATATTGCTTGCCCCTAAATAGTTCACTGATGATGGGCTGGCTGGTCTCAGGACTTGATCCATTATTTCCATTTCAAATGTTGAGGTATTTAAAGATGGAATGCTGACAGTAGTGTGTGATGTGTAGGCCAGATGCAGTCATTCCCTCCAAAGTGAGCCGCGTAGAGCATTGTCTGCAGATCTTAGTAGATGCAAGGGTTCTCTAACAGAAAGACTTTCTCTTCTCCTCCCAGGTGAAGACATTGTGATCTTCGCGGACATCGACAATGCCACTTCCAAGGTGGTGGTGCCCAAGGCGGCCATTATCCAGACGCAGACCTTTGCCGCCAGAGGAATTACCAAGCAGAAGGCGACCATGGTGGCCACTTTGACGGGTGAGGCACTGCCCCCCAGAAAGAGGGAGACGTGGCAAGGAAGAACGCTGAAGATCCCGCCCCTCTGCCCGTCCATCGCGCAATGCCGGATCATCCACGTGGAGTACGCACTGAAGGTGAGTCTGGGATTAGCATCTAGGTTTAGAAAGGTTGAACACAGGTAGATATTACTCTGATTCACATATGGGTACCAGTGATGGATTTATTGATATTTCAACTTTGGGTGATGGGATACTCTGTCAACGTATTACATATATCCCGTCCACCATCGATGGGCTTTAACGGGATTGTAGTACAGCGGATGGTCTATCCATCAAGTTGCTACGAGTATCCCCTATGGCAAACTCCAAAATAGGCTCTTCAATTCTCGATACGCGATTCATATTTTGAAGCTTGTTTTACTTTGATATGTTATGGAGATTTGTAGAGCGCCCGATCACCGGGAGTGTGTCCTGTCGCTGACGAGGTGCGAGTCTAGGTACACCTGGGGCCTAGTGGGACTACTTTATCAGTCAGGTCTTCAGTTTCTTGCGGAATTCAAGAAGTGAGGAGGGGGCTCTTATGAGTAGCTATCAGAATAGAATTACCCAGGAATTTGGGTAATCTAATACGGATTTCCCATCCGCAGCTGTGTCGTATCGTTAGCGTTTCTCGGTCATGGTCATTTGAAAGGGAATTCCAGCAATTTTAAAAGCATGAATTTCCGCTTTCTCCCTTTTCTTCTAACTTCCTCTGCCTTTCTGGTGTTACCACCAGCTTTTCGCAGATGATTTCAATAAAGTTTCGTCACTGTGTTAGAGGCCGCCCTTGTTATAGAGCCGCACCCATCACATTGCACTTTACGTTTCATGCCCGGGGCGGGCTCAGCGGGTGCAAGCCGTCACGAATGCATGTGCCAAGGACAGAAACGCAAGTCCTCGCTTGCAAGTGTCTGCTTCAAAACAACGGCTGCCCGGTCTCCCTGACCCCAGCTGCTTAAAAGATGTGTATTGACTCCAAGTGTTAGGAACAGAATGTGAAGGTCAGAATGAAAGGGAGGTTTTAACAATTTAAGGGATTTCCTATTGAAAATTTGACAAACTGTTGCTGTGGATGAGTGCAGTGAGTGAGTATGTATTTTATGTTGCATCTTGTAACAGTTGTTTTTGTCCCTATCTTGTTTTTGTGTAGGTTTACGTTGAAATTCCGAGTTCGTCAATGCTGTTCTTGCAGCTACCGCTGGTGATTGGAACAATCCCATTGCGTCCCTTCGGGAGTCGGTCGTCCAGCATCGACAGCCAGTACTCTGTCAATCTGGAATGGCTACGCACGACCATCCCCGAGCAGCCTGAGCGTAAGTACCTTATTGATGACTGTAGTCAACAAGTGTAGTAAAGTTGCTCCGTAAATATGTTTCTTGGATATTCGGTCCGCTGAAACATAAATCCCATAGGATACTATGGGATTTATATTTCGGCGGACGGGATATCCGCCACTGTTGTGCCGGATTAACCCGTCCGCCGAAATCTAAATCAGGCCCTCGGTCTAAAATAACTTGGCTGTGTTCTAGCATGCAAAGGATACATATTGTCCTTCAAAGCTCCACTACACCAGGAAAATCCTAGTGGAGTGTTTGGGGTGGTTGGTGAGGGAAATCTTGCAGAAATAATTGTGGGAACACCGAGTCCTGTGGCTGTTCCCCATTCCTAAGGTCTACGCTTGTAATCCCTTGGGAATTTCGCCACTTGGAAAAGTCATAATGACCGTAACTTGTTGAGTTTTCCGTAGTAGTTGTGTAGCTTCTCGTAGACAAAGAAACAAGTTTGTGTTCTAGATATCTCTTAAAGGAAAACAATCTGGGAAAAGGTAGACGGATATTGTTGCTCTCGATGAGTTTTGGAGTGTTAGTGTCTGCTGTCTAAGGGCCAAACGTAAACTCCTCATCTAACGAAGGGATGTTTTTACTTTCAGCTCCCCCGGAATACTCCAACACTGGGTTTGACGAAGACTGGGAGTACGGCATGTCCCCGCCACTCAATAGAGACTTCAGCGGTGTCCTGGAGGGGCCGTTCTATACCTACCTTCAAGAATTCCGGAACCGCCCGCCTCCGCTTTACTCCGAGGTGAGCATTGCTTTGCACACCCCTATTACAAACCCTATAATTCACCTTAAAATCCACAACCCATTGTGTCATTCATATGTGGTCCTACCCAACACCAAGCCTTCAAGGTGTCTTTAAAACACTTCTATGAGGTGGTTCTTGAATGTCAGGAGTAAGAGTGGTGAAGAAAGGTCTGTGGAACCGTGATACCCGAGAGAAAGGGGAACAGAAGCAAGGACTGGTGGACTGTGGGTGGACACAATGGGTAAACTGGGCAAAGATTGGTGAACCCCCAGAGATGGGATGAATGGGTATGGATTCAATGGTTGGGCCATAGAGAGAGGGCATGAGAGGGGTGTCGAACGCTCAACATGAAGTAGGAAATACCCTAATCTTTTCATCGTCGCGTAAGTACGGGCCATCCTCGTATGACACACAACAGATTCCAAAATTTAGAGATTTCAGGGTCTTGCTTTAATCCTCACATTTCTTTTTGAGACAAGACTATTTAGTAAAAACACAACTTTTCTATCCACCCATGATATTTGTGCAACAATGTCTATGTCATGATGGCCAACTGGACCCAGCAGAGTTGTGCTAACCTTCTCCTTGTGTTCTTCTGCAGGTGGACCCTTACCCAGTCGACCGCCTGAGCCCCGCCACCTGAGCGGCCAAAGACGCAACAGAAAAATGTTGTCATGGTAGATCGAAAAAGCCCTGTTGGGCACGAGATGGTGCTTCAGCACAGGACGTAGCACAACTGCCAACATTCAGTGTCAGAGGAGTGGGCAAGGCTCACCCAGGTGTGTCGCAGCCCTGCTTATGGCCGGCTCGCTCCACTGCTTCATGGGGGTGCACATTATACAAGGCGCTTGGATCTCAAACAAACTTTGCTGCTACAAGTCACCGGCTTCAGGAAAAGCGCGGTGCTTTACGAAGAAAATGCAGACTTAAGAACTGGACGTCGTAAAAGTCCAGAAGTACATACATGCCTAACAAGGTATGTGGGACCCTTCAAAGAGGAGCAGACGTGAGAGGAGGAACCTCCTAGGAAAGGGGGAGGTTGAGGAACCTCCAACAAGAACAATTGTGACATTTTCAAGCGGAATTGGTACAAGCCAGATTATTTTTCTGTTCTCTCATACAGGAGAGGCAGTCTAAGACTGGAAGGCACCAGTAACCACACAGGCACAAACATCCAGAAATGATTGTTCAAAAAACTCTGAACCTTGAATCCAGATGTTTATCAGTGCGTCACTTGCAGTCACACATGGGACATCCACACGCCGACCAGTTGTGGGCTGGCCCTGTGTACAGACACACATCATGGTGTTATTTCTGTACCACTGCCATATTGTCGCAGCGCCTAGCGTGTGTAGTAAAGTTACTCGGACAGAGTTGTGCAGTTCTGAACTAATGCGCTGTATGTGATGCATAGTAAATCTCCCTGGCCCCAGTGTAGTGCAGAAGGGAAGGTGTCTGTCATTTTTACATAAATGATGTCTGGCCAATGTCGCTCTGCAAAAGTGAAAAGGTAAATGTTCCCTGCCAACGTTTGTGGACGAAACTTGGAATGTTCTGCTTGATGCAAACCTTGCATATACATTAACTTAGTCATTCACTAAAGCGTCTGTGTGTTTTTGTTCACAGAGTATTTCACTATGTTGCTGTTTAGTCATTTTACTTGTAAACAGGGCACATGTCAATCTAGTTGGTTCGAAGCTTTTAACAAGACAACGAAGTGGCCTGAATAAAATTCTAACATTACAGATACATTTTCGTTTTTGATTGCACAGAATTACATGAACTGGTGTGTACAGGCTACAAATGTTTCTAATCTACACTCGGAATATACACATCAGAATCAAATCTCTCTTTCCCATCAATGAAGAAGGGTTATAAGCCCCATCTAGTGTGATAGCTTAGTGGGTTAGTGTGTTTGCTGCGGAGATCTGTGTTTAATCCACAGGCCACAGGATTGATTGCTGGCTGGGATGGCTGCGCCTTTCATCCTTCCGAGGCCTCTGCAATAAGTAGCAATCCTTTGTGATAGCAAGACTTCCAAACTTTGTGAAGCGCCTAGATTTTCTGAAAAAGTATTAGGCGCTTTGGGAGTACGCATGTTATTGTCTGGCCTGCTACCACCAAAACTAGTAGAGCAACAGTGAAACATCTCTGGTGTGTCAAAGCTTGAACATAAAACATTTTAAAAAATGTTGCATCCCTTAAGGGGCCAAGGGTGGGGCTCCTAAAACATTTGTGCAATGAAAGTCAAAGCAGCCGACGTGTTATTTTGCAGGCATAGCGTTGCACTGTCTGACTATTTTTTAAAATAATGATGGTCAGTCCTGCTGTTTCACGCATAGCTGTAATATTATGTCTCAAATGCTCATTTTATGATCTAAAAAAATAAAGGTTTTATAAATCAGCACTTTGAGTCATATCTTACCTGGAGCTGGATGTGATGACACAAGCATGTGACACACCCACCCCAACTACCAGTTCCACTGACTACTTTCTTGACACACAGCCCTCAGGCTCTGCAGATCCAGACTGTTTTACCTGCACCTTTTCTTCTTATCTGTGTCGTAAGCCCATTTTTATTCGCTCTCTTCTCCCCACCCTTTGACCTGGGGCGGCTGACACATTCACTCCACTTGCTTTACACAATACAGTACATTTTCCCAATTTCATTCTACACCCTCGTGGCAGCCATGCACTCCCAAATAAAAGTGGCTGTGTCTTGTGTCGTGATTGTCTTGTGTTATGTGAGTGTGCCTGTTCTGGCAGACAACAGTCATGGCTGGGGATGCGGCCTTGGAACACTTAAATCCTGAGAGATTTTGTTGGTCTTACACAGGACTGCTAGTGTGCACCCCAAATATTGAACCCACAATGTCAGTGGAACAGAATATTGGCAAAATAAAAAGATTTAAAAAAAGAATATGTCAGCTGGTAAGTATGTCTAGATCTTCTATACCCAACTCAACATATATGTACAGAGAAGGTACATATGTCTTCAAGGTGGGTAGATGTGGTGTTAGGAATAGTAAATCCATACTTCCTTTATGTGCACTTTCTTTTCGATATCTTGTCCTCGAAATTTTCTCCTCAGTATTCTTGTACTGTGATACTGTTGGTGTTGAAATTCAGTAGTACAACCTGGACTGCGCCCATATTGCTATTGCATTTATTGATATGCGATGGCCGGGAAAAGAAGACAAAATCATGTATACGCTTTTCAAAATGAATACAATCCTTGTGATGAGGCCTCCTAATTGAAAACAAAACTGTAGGTGAGGCCGCCAAAACTAGGCACATGATCCATTATGAGGCCTCCAGAAACATATACCTTGATTCCTATGAGTGCTGCAGAATGAGATACCCGTGTCTGATATCTATGGAACAGGGCTCATTCATACATACGGGGACTTAATAATTGACACAATATTTTAGATGTGACCAAAGCACAGTATGTGCTGTTTAGAACAGGGCACAATTCTCCAGAAAAGAGAAACTGATCAGGACGCAATGCTGCAAAAGTGTCTTCCAGAACTGGACGCCATCTTCCAGATGAGGTTTCTGGAACAATCTTAGGTGTAATAGTGCAGGTGTGGCTTCCAGTGCTAGACAAGCTCTCCGGGTCATCCTCCAAATAAAATGTGTTTTCTAGAGCTAGGCCCATTATCCAATATATGTTCTTAGACCTGGACTTTCAGATGTGAACGACAGAACTGTGATTGGCACTGCAGACCTACATCTGGCTTAGCAATCTCCAGATCTGAGCTGGACAACATTTAAGTTGAAGTCGACAAAACACAAACATCTGGGTGTGTTCTCCAGAACTAGACACATTATTCGAGATGGGATCTTCAGAACTGGACACCATAGTCTATACGTGGTCACCGTAAACAGATACAATATTCCAGATGAACCCATCAGACATAAGATTCTACCTGTTGTCACCAGAAGGAGACACAATACTCCAGCTGAAGCCACAAGAAACAGCACTCCAAATATGTCCTTCAAGAAAAGATAAAATACGACAGTAGTTGCCTTCAGAGCAAGATACTCAGTTCCAGAGTTACGTCTGGAACTCTAGAAGGGCCCGCCAGAGCGAAGCACAGTATTCTATATAATGTGCCCAGAACCAGACACTCAGTATTCTAGACGAGGCCTCCAGCACTAGATGGAATGCTCCAGATGTGTCTCCAGAACTAGAAGCTTGCTCCAGATGTGCCCTTTGGAACTACTCACCTTACCGTACAGTAACAGTGCCAGGCTGCCATGAACATTAGGTTTACTCAACCGCTGTGAATTAAGGAGGGGCCAGAAGGTGTTATACGGGCTTCGGGCTATCTCACACTTAGTTGTGTCAGAGTCCGCCCTCGTTTACTCAAAGCTGCCGCCTGGCCTTGCAGGGTGCGAGGACTCTTGTTCTGACACCTAAGATGCCGGGCGGCTCCTCCGTAATGGTGGAGGAGCATCGCCCTACGGGGTAGAGTCAGTCACAGATGAATAACATGATAATAAAACCATAATATTGCTTTATATTTGTGTGACCGGCTCTGGCTGGCAGGCCTCTGTATGGCGGGGCGGGGCCATGACAGGCAATCGTGGTGGGCACTTAGAAGTGTGCATGTACGTACGTCGGGCCGTCTTAGACCGGCCAAACAGACATGCGCATTCCTATTTCTCCAACCACGCTGTGTTCACAGACGGGTTGGAAAAAAGCCACAGGCTTCCAGGCACTATCTGAGCGGCAGTCCAGGCCACTCAGACCAATCCTGACACTTTTCTCATTGGGTGGGGCGCCTGTGTTTTCCAGTGACTGCTGGAGAGAAGCACCAAGGCAGCCGTTGTCGGCAGTAACAGGTGAGTATTTTTAAAATAATTAAATTTTCACCTTGTGCCCTGTTCCCCCCACCTTCCCCCACGCGCCGTTAGTGGCGGCCGCCCCTGATAAGATACCCAGGCGCTCATGGAAGTTGATAAACCAAAAAGGCAGGGGGAGTGGAAGTGACTTTCGATTTCCTTTGACCTTAATGATGTCACAGGAAGTGACGTTATAAGACCCTTGACCTTAAATCTTCACAGGAAATGATGTCACGTGACCTGAAGCCTTCAGATATCACACTAATTAACATTACCTAGGTTCTATAATAATAAGGGCATGATGACTAACAACACAGACAAATGTGAAATTTAAGTGCCACCTATACCAGGGGACTCATAGGATTTACCAGGAGAACATGACTCGTTTCCCTTTGCATTGCATTCATTACCACTGTACTGTATTACAATATATCTTCAATAAAAACTCTTCGAAATAAAAAAAAATAAAAAAAAACCTAAAGAAACACATCTGTGGAAAAAATGCTGTTATGGAATGCAAGATGAAGTAAAACATCTGAAATGTAAATGGAGGTGTTCACCTGACTAGGATTTAGCACAACCAAACAAAAAACACAGCACTCGGAACTTAAATTATTCATACCACAGGCTGGTATTACTTATTAGCGCCCTTCGTGTATACCGCAATCAGAAATGTATTGATAAATTATAGAGGAGGAAAAAAAAGAGATGAAAAGCAATCGTAGGTATATCCACAGGAAGTTATTGTAATAGATCAAACATTTATTATGAACTATAGCAGTGGCTTCAATTGTTCCTTATTGTTAGTGCATTATGAGTGGTGATTTCAAGGCGCTATCACACGTGCCAAGCAAAAAGGTGAAAGATTTTTTCAACGCATCATTTTTCATGTAGTCACAATAATAAAACATGGCAACAACTTGTTTAACATTGTGTTTGTAGTAAAACTTTTTATTTAATCAGAAGAATGTGCATTGCGCTTCTGAATGTATTAATTTATTTTAGGAAAACTAAAGTGGAATGTCCCGGTTCTAATGGGGGCTGAAGAAATTGAGCACTGCTCGACAAGACACCGTTTACCTTCTGTTCTTGCAGTGGGATCTGTTGGTCTTTGCCAAGTGGTGGGCACAACTCTTGCCCTGAATTGGAGGGAAAGAGGCGAGCGAGGGATTGCCCTGGCACCGTGGACCAAAGGTTCCCGCCAGTATGCGACATCAACATTTTCCCCATTGGTATCCGGTGCCAAGAGTCACCATCAGTATGCCAGCATCTTGGACGAGTGTCCTGTGCCAAGAGTCACCATCAGTATGCCGGCATCTTAACCGAGTGTCCTGTGCCAAGAGTCACCATCAGTATGCCGGCATCTTGGACGAGTGTCCTGTGCCAAGAATCACCATAAGTATGCCAGCATCTTGGACGAGTGTCCTGTGCCAAGAGTCACCATCAGTATGCCGGCATCTTGACCGAGTGTCCTGTGCCAAGAGTCACCATCAGTATGCCAGCATCTTGGACGAGTGTCCTGTGCCAAGAGTCACCATCAGTATGCCGGCATCTTGACCGAGTGTCCTGTGCCAAGAATCACCATCAGTATGCCAGCATCTTGACCGAGTGTCCTGTGCCAAGAGTCACCACCAGTATGCCAGCATCTTGACCGAGTGTCCTGTGCCAAGAGTCACCATCAGTATGCCAGCATCTTGACCGAGTGTCCTGTGCCAAGCGTCACCATCAGTATGCCAGCATCTTGACCGAGTGTCCTGTGCCAAGCGTCACCATCAGTATGCCAGCATCTTGACCGAGTGTCCTGTGCCAAGAGTCTCCATCAGTATGCCAGCATCTTGGACGAGTGTCCTGTGCCAAGAGTCACCATCAGTATGCCAGCATCTTGGACGAGTGTCCTGTGCCAAGAGTCACCATCAGTATGCCAGCATTTTGGACGAGTGTCCTGTGCCAAGAGTCACCATCAGTATGCCGGCATCTTGACCGAGTGTCCTGTGCCAAGAATCACCATCAGTATGCCAGCATCTTGACCGAGTGTCCTATGCCAAGAGTCACCACCAGTATGCCAGCATCTTGACCGAGTGTCCTGTGCCAAGAATCAACATCAGTATGCCAGCATCTTGACCGAGTGTCCTGTGCCAAGCGTCACCATCAGTATGCCAGCATCTTGACCGAGTGTCCTGTGCCAAGAGTCTCCATCAGTATGCCAGCATCTTGGACGAGTGTCCTGTGCCAAGAGTCACCATCAGTATGCCAGCATCTTGGACGAGTGTCCTGTGCCAAGATTCACCATCAGTATGCCAGCATTTTGACCAAGTGTCCTGTGCCAAGAATTACCATCAGTATGCCAGCATCTTGGATGAGTGCCTTGTGCCAAGAGTCACCATCAGTATGCCGGCATCTTGACCGAGTGTCCTGTGCCAAGAGTCACCATCCGTATGCCAGCATCTTGACCGAGTGTCCTGTGCCAAGAATCACCATCAATATGCTAGCATCTTGGACGAGTGTCCTGTGCCAAGAATCACCATCAGTATGCCAGCATCTTGGACGAGTGTCCTGTGCCAAGAGTCACCATCAGTATGCCAGCATCTTGACAGAGTGTCCTGTGCCAAGAGTCACCATCAGTATGCCAGCATCTTGGACGAGTGTCCTGTGCCAAGAGTCACCATCAGTATGCCAGCATCTTGACCGAGTGTCCGGTGCCAAGAATCACCATCAGTATGCCAGCATCTTGACCGAGTGTCCTGTGCCAAAAGTCACCATCAGTATGCCAGCATCTTGACCGAGTGTCCTGTGCCAAGAGTCACCATCAGTATGCCAGCATCTTGGACGAGTGTCCTGTGCCAAGAGTCACCATCAGTATGCCGGCATCTTGACCGAGTGTCCTGTGCCAAGAATCACCATCAGTATGCCAGCATCTTGACCGAGTGTCCTGTGCCAAGAGTTACCACCAGTATGCCAGCATCTTGACCGAGTGTCCTGTGCCAAGAATCAACATCAGTATGCCAGCATCTTCGACGAGTGTCCTGTGCCAAGAGTCACCATCAGTATGCCAGCATCTTGGACGAGTGTCCTGTGCCAAGAGTCACCATCAGTATGCCAGCATCTTGGACGAGTGCCCTGTGCCAAGAATCACCATCAGTATGCCGGCATCTTGACCGAGTGTCCTGTGCCAAGAGTCACCATCCGTATGCCAGCATCTTGACCGAGTGTCCTGTGCCAAGAATCACCATCAATATGCCAGCATCTTGGACGAGTGTCCTGTGCCAAGAGTCACCATCAGTATGCCAGCATCTTGACCGAGTGTCCTGTGCCAAGAGTCACCATCAGTATGCCAGCATCTTGACCGAGTGTCTTGTGCCAAGAGTCACCATCAGTATGCCAGCATCTTGGACGAGTGTCCTGTGCCAAGAGTCACCATCAGTATGCCAGCATCTTGGACGAGTGTCCTGTGCCAAGAGTCACTATCAGTATGCCAGCATCTTGACCGAGTGTCCTGTGCCAAGAGTCACCATCAGTATGCCAGCATCTTGACCGAGTGTCTTGTGCCAAGAGTCACCATCAGTATGCCAGCGTCTTGACCGAGTGTCCTGTGCCAAGAGTCACCATCAGTATGCCAGCATCTTGGACGAGTGTCCTGTGCCAAGAGTCACCATCAGTATGCCAGCATCTTGACCGAGTGTCTTGTGCCAAGAGTCACCATCAGTATGCCAGCATCTTGGACGAGTGTCCTGTGCCAAGAGTCACCATCAGTATGCCAGCATCTTGGACGAGTGTCCTGTGCCAAGAGTCACCATCAGTATGCCAGCATCTTGGACGAGTGTCCTGTGCCAAGAGTCACCATCAGTATGCCAGCATCTTGGACGAGTGTCCTGTGCCAAGAGTCACTATCAGTATGCCAGCATCTTGACCGAGTGTCCTGTGCCAAGAGTCACCATCAGTATGCCAGCATCTTGGACGAGTGTCCTGTGCCAAGAGTCACCATCAGTATGCCAGCATCTTGGACGAGTGTCCTGTGCCAAGAGTCACCATCAGTATGCCAGCATCTTGGACGAGTGTCCTGTGCCAAGAGTCACCATCAGTATGCCAGCATCTTGGACGAGTGTCCTGTGCCAAGAGTCACTATCAGTATGCCAGCATCTTGACCGAGTGTCCTGTGCCAAGAGTCACCATCAGTATGCCAGCATCTTGGACGAGTGTCCTGTGCCAAGAGTCACCATCAGTATGCCAGCATCTTGGACGAGTGTCCTGTGCCAAGAGTCACCATCAGTATGCCAGCATCTTGGACGAGTGTCCTGTGCCAAGAGTCACCATCAGTATGCCAGCATCTTGGACGAGTGTCCTGTGCCAAGAGTCACCATCAGTATGCCAGCATCTTGGACGAGTGTCCTGTGCCAAGAGTCACTATCAGTATGCCAGCATCTTGACCGAGTGTCCTGTGCCAAGAGTCACCATCAGTATGCCAGCATCTTGGACGAGTGTCCTGTGCCAAGAGTCACCATCAGTATGCCAGCATCTTGGACGAGTGTCCTGTGCCAAGAGTCACCATCAGTATGCCAGCATCTTGGACGAGTGTCCTGTGCCAAGAGTCACCATCAGTATGCCAGCATCTTGGACGAGTGTCCTGTGCCAAGAGTCACCATCAGTATGCCAGCACAGCATCTTGACTGAGTGTCCTGTGCGCCATGTATTGCATTATATGGGAAACTTGCACTACTACTAACGAACCTTGCAGAACCTGTTTTGTATGTGTGAGGGGAACTTGCACTGCTGCTACCCCCAGCTGGCCGGACTTGGAACCGAATCCGGCCCTGGCAAACCGCTCGGCCGCACCCCGGGGATGCGGCCGAGCTGTTTGCAAAGCCCGGTTTCGGCCAAATTTGTTACCGAGGGCTTATATTTCAGACCCCTGGTAAAACAAGCATTTACAATTCAATGGTCTCGGCATTCTTAAAGTTAGAGCTATTGGCATTGCTCATGACATTGTTTTATTTATTTTTTTTAAACATAAATAAATGGCATTGTCATTTACAATGCCAATAGCAAGGCAGGAGAGCAAGCACAACGAATGAGGGGGCAGGACAGCAATCACAAGCAAGGAGGGGGCAGGACAGCAAGTACAAGCAACGAGGGGGGGGGGGCAGGACAGCAAGCACAAGCCACGAGGGGGGGCAGGACAGCAAGCACAAGCCACGGGGGGCAGGACAGCAAGCACAAGCAACATGGGGGCAAGACAACAAGCACAAGCAACGAGGGGGCAAGACAGCAAGCACAAGCAACGAGGGGGCAAGACAGCAAGCACAAGCAACATGGGGGCAAGACAGCAAGCACAAGCAACGAGGGGGCAGGACAGCAAGCACAAGAAACGAGGGGGGGGCAGGAGAGCAAGCACAACCAATGAGGGGACAAGACAGGAAGCACAAACAATGAGGGGGCAGGACAGCAAGCACAAGCAACAAGGGGGCAGGACAGCAAGCCCGAGCAACGGGGGGGGGGGGCAGGGGAGCAAGCACAAGCAATGAGGGGGGACAGCAAGCACGAGCAATGAAGGGGGGGCAGGACAGCAAGCACGAGCAATGATGGGGGGGCAGGGGAGCAAGCACGAGCAACGAGGGGGCAGGGGAGCAAGGGGGGCAGGACAGTAGGCACAAGCAACGGGGGGCAGGGGAGCAAGCACGAGCGATGAGGGGGCAGGACAGCAAGGGGCAGGACAGTGAGCACAAGCAACGGGGGGAAGGGGAGCAAGCACGAGCAACGAGGGGGGTAGGGGAGCAAGCACAAGCAACGAGGGGGCAGGACAGCAGGTACAAGCAACGAGGGGGGGCAGGAGAGCAAGCACAAGCAACTAGGAGGGGCAGGACAGCAAGCATGAGCAACGGGGGCAGGACAGCAAGGGGGCAGGACAGTGAGCACAAGCAACCGGGGGCAGGGGAGCAAGCACGAGCAACGAGGGGGGAGGACAGCAAGCATGAGCAACGAGGGGGCAGGACAGCAAGGGGGCAGGACAGTGAGCACAAGCAACGGGGGGCAGGGGAGCAAGCACGAGCAACGAGGGGGGTAGGGGAGCAAGCACAAGCAACAAGGGGGCAGGACAGCAAGCACAATCAATGAGGGGGCAGGACAGCAAGCACAAGCAATGGGGGGCAGGACAGCAAGCACAAGCAATGAGAGGGGCAGGACAGCAAGCACAAGCAACGGGGGCAGGGGAGCAAGCACAAGCAACGAGGGGTGGGAGGACAGCAAGCACGAGCAACGAGGGGGGCAGGACAGCAAGGGGGGGGCAGGACAGAGAGCAAAAGCAACGGGGGCAGGACAGCAAGCCCGAGCAACAAGGGGGGGCAGGACAGCAAGCACGAGCAACGGGGGGCAGGGGAGCAAGCACAAGCAACGAGGGGGGGGAGGACAGCAAGCACAAGCAACAAGGGGGCAGGACAGCAAGCACGAGAAATGAGAGGGGGGCAGGGCAGCAAGCACAAGCAATGAGGGGGCAGGACAGCAAGCACAAGCAACGAGGGGGCAGAACAGCAAGCACAAGCAAAGAGGGGGGAAGGACAGCAAGCACAAGCAATGAGTTGGGGCGCAGGACAGCAAGCACAAGCACAGGACAGCGAGCACAAGCACGAGGGGGGAGGACAGCTAGCACGAGCAACTCGGGGGCAGGACAGCAAGCATGAGCAACGGGGGCAGCGGAGCAAGCACAAGCATTGAGGGGGGCAGGACAGCAAGCATAAGCAATGAGGGGGCAGGACAGCAAGGGGGGCAGGACAGCGAGCACAAGCAACGGGGGCAGGGGAGCAAGCACACACAACGAGGGGGGAGGACAGCAAGCACGAGCAACGAGGAGAGGGCAGGAGAGCAAGGGGGGGCAGGACAGCGAGCACAAGCAACGGGGGGCAGGGGAGCAAGCACAAGCAACGAGGGGAGGAGGACAGCAAGCATGAGCAACGAGGGGGGGCAGGACAGCAAGCACGAGCAACGGGGGTCAGGGGAGCAAGCACAAGCAACCGCAGGACAGCAAGGGGAGGCAGGACACCGAGCACAAGCAAGGGAGGGCAGGAGAGCAAGCTCAAGCAACGACGGGGGAGAACAGCAAGCAGGAACAAGCATTAGAAATGCAATCGGGCTCGGATTTATTTGAGTTTGAGCTAATGGCATTGTAAATGCCAATGTCTTTTTGCCATGTGTTATGGAGTGTGTGCATGTGGTGTGTAGTGGAAGTATGTTGGTTGAATTGTAATTTTACCAATGGTGGCATGCTGTGCTTTATATGAATATGTTTAAAAGTAAAGTGTACCATACTGCGATTGCTTGGTGGAAAAGTGCACTGCCGGCTGGAGGTGTGTGTGCCTGGTGGAAGGGTGCACTGACGGCTGGTGGGTGTGTGCTTGGTAAAAGCGTGCACAGATGGATGATGGTTGTTGGTGTTTGTGCATGGTGAAAGCATTCATTGACGGCTGGGGGTGTGTTGTTGTGTGTGTTGTTTTCTGTGTGCTGGTGAGTGTGTGCTGGTGAGTCTGTGGGGGTGAGCCTGGGGAGTGAGTGTGGTGGTGACTGTGTTGTGTTGAGTGGTGACAAGTGTGTGGTGTTGAGAGACTGAGGTGTGTGGTTTGTGTGTGCGTTATGTGTGTGTGGTGTTTTCTGCACACTCACACACTGCCCCGTAACATTCACACACTGCTCACCCGCACACTCCCAATGTCACCCTGCATAGTCACACACTGTTTACCCTGCACACTCATTCTGCACACTCACACAATGTGCACCCTGACACACTGTCTCTGCAGTCACTCTGCACTCACTGTCACTCTGCACTCACTGTCACTCTGCACTCACTGTCACTCTGCACTCACTGTCACTCTGCACTCACAGTCACTCTGCACTCACAGTCACTCTGCACTCACAGTCACTCTGCACTCACCGCCACTCTGCACTCACCGCCACTCTGCACTCACCGCCACTCTGCACTCACCGCCACTCTGCACTCACCGCCACTCTGCACTCACCGCCACTCTGCACTCACCGCCACTCTGCACCACTCTGCACCACCACTCTGCACCGCCACTCTGCACCGCCGCACCGCCACTCTGCACCGCCACTCTGCACCGCCACTCTGCACCGCCACTCTGCACTCTGCACCGCCATTCTGCGCCGCCACTCTGCACCGCCACTCTGCACCGCCACTCTGCACTCTGCACCTCCGCACCGCCACTCTGCACCGCCACTCTGCACCGCCACTCTGCGCCGCCACTCTGCGCCGCCACTCTGCGCCGCCATTCTGCGCCGCCACTCTGCGCCGCCACTCTGCACCGCCACTCTGCACCGCCACTCTGCACCGCCACTCTGCACCGCCACTCTGCACCGCCACTCTGCACCGCCACTCTGCACTCTGCACCGCCACTCTGCACCACCACTCTGCACTCTGCACCGCCACTCTGCACTCTGCACCACTCTGCACTCTGCACCGCCACTCTGCACTCTGCACCGCCACTCTGCACCGCCACTCTGCACCGCCACTCTGCACCGCCACTCTGCACTCTGCACCGCCACTCTGCACCACCACTCTGCACTCTGCACCTCCGCACCGCCACTCTGCACCGCCACTCTGCGCCGCCACTCTGCGCCGCCACTCTGCACTCTGCACCTCCGCACCGCCACTCTGCGCCGCCACTCTGCATCGGGTATTACTAGTAGCGGACAGGAGAGAGTGCAACCAGCGATGGCAAGAAAATAGGAGGGGCGGGGGGAGAGTAGAAAAGAAGGGAGGAGGTGAGACGAACTAAGAAAGGAATGAATTGCACACTTAGGATGGCGAGTCTCTTTATACAAGCTGCAGCCAAAGTGCAAAAAAAGGTATGTCAAGGATTTACAACGAAGTGCAACATTAAAACACACACAATGTGTTCACAGCCTGTGTTTTTTGCAAAGTTCGGTCTTGGCCTCAATTACGAAACCAAAAAAAAACCAATACCCTTAGGTTTATCATTGATTCTGTGACCATGTACCAACAGGTCAATGACATCACCACATACTTTGTCACCTAAAATCTCATACGAGTAATCGATCTATCTGGTTCCACCCAATTAGAGCAGTTTTGGAGAAAATAAAAGTCCGCCTTCATATTCCAATCAATTACAGCAGTTAAAATGGTGACCTGGTGTAGACAAACAAACAGTTCTCCTTCCTCAGTCAGTCCTGCATCACTAACAATCACCAACAATAATCATTCTAGAATGCTGCTTTGTCTGATGATGTCAGCTTGCGCTTTGAGACATATTTTGACATCATTCACCGGATGGCCCCTTAAGGTACCGCCAAGCATGCCCCTTGTTGCAGCCAATCGCTGTGTGGATCACATCACACCTAAGTACCGTACCTTCACACCAATCACATTATGACTTAAATTACATCCACACCTGCCCACCTTCCCAATTGGTCATAGCACGTTAAAGAGCATTTTTTTCAATCATCTTGAGCACTTTCCGAGCCACCCGGGATTTGATTGAATTTCTAAAATAAATAAAATCATAGGGAATGTGGCATTGATTCAGCATTAAATAGACAGCACATACGTGCCTCATTCACACCATTGCTTTTAAGAGCGTGGACACATTAATATTCCTGCCGAGCTGTGAATTGGAAGCTGGCCCGACGCTTTTCGCAAGCTTTCAGAAGGTGCTTGCGCTCAATCTAGGACTCACAGATCCGAACAAACTCTGCTCACGATGGACTGCCGAAATAAAAAGCATGACTCACAACAAACTCGGACAGGCTAGAAATATGAAAGCGTGAGATAAAAACTCCACAACCAAATGGACGTTTGGCCACGAATTTCCACCGTATTCAAGCTTTTTGGACCAAAATGGGATACACGTAATATAACAATCTGCTGTAACGGACCAATCAATGTAGTCCGTGGAATGTAATGTAGCATGGACTTGAAAGAGGCGCGGTCAAATTTATTAGAACAGGAACAATATTGAGACTATGAAAGCAGTCTTACGCTTGAAGCCTGCAGACTAGGCACTGGCCACGCTGCACGAGTGAGCATATATATTTATTTGTATTCTGGTCTGAAGTATGGTGATGAGTGAGGCTGATGAAGCCCTTTCCCGGCCTGGCATGCAGCAGCTGCGCGCTGAGCGCTGCTGAATGGTGAACGCGCCCGGCCATCTGCATTCACTTACGGAGGCACCCTGACAGCTCCTAATTATAATTAATGTACTTCTTTGCGCGAGCACGAACGAAATATGCCCAAAATGGCGGAACAAAACTACATTTACCCTATCACTTCAAGCCTATTAAAACGACAGCACAACGAACACGAATCACTAGCCAGATGACAGAACACGCAAAGGAATGTGTGGAATTTGTCTCGGCAAAAGCCCTAGGAGATACTTTTTTTTCTTCTTTAACATTAGTTCTCGAAACTCCTCCCACTTTACAGTGGGGAGGAGTCCGAGCCCTAAAAACGAGGGGGCAGGACAGTAAGGGGGGGCAGGACAACGAGCACAAGCAACGGGGCAGGGGAGCAAGCACAAGCAACGAGGGGGGAGGACAGCAAGCAGGAGCAACGAGGGGGCAGGACAGCAAGCAGGAGCAATGGGGCAGGGGAGCAAGCACAAGCAACGGCAGGTCAGCAAGGCGGGGAAGGACAGCGAGCACAAGAGGGGGGGCAGGGGAGCAAGGACAAGCAATGAAGAGGGGAGGACAGCAAGCACAAGCAACGGGGGGCAGGACAGCAAGGGGGGGCAGGACAGCAAGCACAAGCAACGGGGTCAGGGGAGCAAGCACAAGCAACGAGGGCGGACAGCAAGCACGAGCTACGAGGGGGGGCAGGGGAGCAAGCACAAGCAACGGCAGGACAGCAAGGGGGGCAGGACAGCAAGCATGAGCAACGGGGCAGGGGAGCAAGCACAAGCAATGAGGGGGGAAGACAGCAAGCACGAGCAATGAGGGGGGACAGGACAGAAAGCACAAGAAAAGGGGGGCAGGGGAGCAAGCACAAGCAACGAGGGGGCGAGG
Organism: Lissotriton vulgaris; assembly: GCF_964263255.1. Lineage (NCBI taxonomy): Eukaryota > Metazoa > Chordata > Amphibia > Caudata > Salamandridae > Lissotriton > Lissotriton vulgaris. The sequence continues at coordinate 41,429,549 of NC_141700.1, forward strand.
ACAGCAAGCATTACAGGTCATCGAGCACAAGCAATGGGGGGCAGGGGAGCAAGCACAAACAACGAGGGGGGAGGACAGCAAGCACAAGCAACGGGGGGCAGGACAGCAAGCACGAGCAACGGGGGGCAGGACAGCAAGCACGAGCAACGGGGGCAGGGGAGAAAGCACAAGCAACGGGGACAGGGGAGCAAGCACAAGCAACGAGGGTGGGAAGGACAGCAAGCACGAGCAACGAGGGGCAGCCAGGACAGTAAGCACGAGCAACAGGGGGGACAGGGGAGAAAGCACAAGCAACGGCAGGATAGCAAGGGGGGCAGGACAGTGAGCTCAAGCAACAGGGGGCAGGGGAGCAATCACAAGCAATGAGGGGGGGAGGACAGCAAACACGAGCGCCACAACTGCACAATGGGTGCTTCTTACCGTATGGGTTCCTGCTTTGCCCTGCTGCAGTCAAGCCTCCTCATCAAAAAGTAGACGTGGACGAGCAACGAGTCGAGCAAAGGGTCTGGGAGCAGAGTCTGCTCACGCTGCATGCATGCGCCAGTCGGCCCTCTGATTGGTTCATAAGGAACACCAATCAGAGAGCTGACTTATGCGTGCAGGCAGCGTGATGAGGGGCGTGCTCTCTCCCGATGCATGCGTTCTGTATATGTGAGGGAAGCTTGCACTGCTGCAACCCCAGCACCTGTCCTGCAGTGCTGCTACCCTTGCTGCATGCGTTCTGTATATGTGAGGGAAGCTTGCACCGCTGCAACCCCCAGCACCTGTCCTGCAGTGCTGCTACCCTTGCTGCATGCGTTCTGTATATGTGAGGGAAGCTTGCACTGCAGCAACCCTCAGCACCTGTCCTGCAGTGCTGCTACCCTTGCTGCATGCGCTCTGTATATGTGAGGAAAGCTTGCACTGCTGCAACCCCCAGCACCTGTCCTGTAGTGCTGCTACCCTTGCTGCATGCGTTCTGTATATGTGAGGGAAGCTTGCACTGCTGCAACCCCCAGCACCTGTCCTGCAGTGCTGCTACCCTTGCTGCATGCGTTCTGTATATGTGAGGAAAGCTTGCACTGCTGCAACCCCCAGCACCTGTCCTGTAGTGCTGCTACCCTTGCTGCATGCGTTCTGTATATGTGAGGGAATCTTTGACTGCTGCAACCCCCAGCACCTGTCCTGCAGTGCTGCTACTCTTGCAGCATGCGTTCTGTACGTGAGTGAAGCTTGCACTGCTGCAACCCCCAGCACCTGTCCTGCAGCTACACATGCTGCATGCGTTCTGTATATGTGAGGGAAGCTTGCGCTGCTGCAACCCCCCAGGACCTGTCCTGCAGTGCTGCTACTCTTGCGACATGTGGCCTGTGTGTGTGAGGGAAGCTTGCACTGCTGCAACCCCCAGCACCTGTCCTGCATTGCTGCTACCCTTGCTGCATGTGTCCTGTGTGAGGGAAGCTTGCACTGCTGCAACCCCCCAGGACATGTCCTGCAGTGCTGCTACCGTTGCAGCATGTGTCCTGTGTGTGTGAGGGAAGCTTGCACTGCTGCAACCCCCCCCAGCACCTGTCCTGCAGTGCTGTAACCCTTGCTGCATGTGTCCAGCGTATGTGAGTGAAGCTTGCACTGATGCAACCCCCAGCACCTGTCCTGCATTGCTGCTACCCTTGCTGCATGTGTCCTGTGTGAGGGAAGCTTGCACTGCTGCAACCCCCAGCATCTGTCCTGCAGTGCTGCTACCCTTGTTGCATGCGTTCTGTATATGTGAGGGAAGCTTGCACTGCTGCAACCCTCAGCACCTGTCCAGCAGTGCTGCTACTCTTGCAGCATGAGTTCTGTACGTGAGTGAAGCTTGCACTGCTGCAACCCCCCAGCACCTCTCCTGCAGCTACCCATGCTGCATGCGTTCTATATATGTGAGGGAAGCTTGCACTGCTGCAAACCCCCAGGACATGTCCTGCAGTGCTGCTACCCTTGCAGCATGTGGCCTGTGTGTGTGTGAGGGAAGCTTGCACTGCTGCAACCGCCAGCACCTGTCCTGCAGTGCTGCTACCCTTGCTGCATGCGTTCTGTATATGTGAGGGAAGCTTGCACTGCTGCAACCCCCAGCACCTGTCCTGTAGTGCTGCTACCCTTGCTGCATGCGTTCTGTACGTGAGTGAAGCCTGCACTGATGCTACCCTTGCAAAACCCGTTCTGTATGTGAGAGGGAAGCTTGCACTAATGCTGCCTTTGCATCACCTGTGCTGTATGTGTGAGGGAAGGTTGCCCTGCTGCTACCCTTGCTTCACCTGTCCTGTATGTGTGAGGGAAGCTTGCACTAATGCTGCCTTTGCATCACCTGTCCTGTATGTGCGAGGGCAGCTTGCACCAATGCTGCCTTTGCATCACCTGTGCTGTATGTGTGAGGGAAGCTTGCCCTGCTGCTACCCTTGCATCACCTGTCCTGTATGTGCGAGGGAGGCTTGCACTGCTGCTACCCTTGCGTCACCTGTCCTGTATGTGTGAGGGAAGCTTGCCCTGCTGCTACCCTTGCATCACCTGTCCTGTGTGTGTGAGGGAAGCTTGCTCTGCTGCTACCCTTGCATCACCTGTCCTGTATGTGTGAGGGAAGCTTGCCCTGCTGCTACCCTTGCATCACCTGTCCTGTATGTGCAAGGGAGGCTTGCCCTGCTGCTACCCTTGCGTCACCTGTCCTGTATGTGTGAGGGAAGCTTGCACCAATGCTGCCTTTGCATCACCTGTGCTGTATGTGTGAGGGAAGCTTGCCCTGCTGCTACCCTTGCATCACCTGTCCTGTATGTGTGAGGGAAGCTTGCCCTGCTGCTACCCGTGCATCACCTGTCATGTATGTGTGAGGGAAGCTTGCCCTGCTGCTACCCTTGCATCACCGCTCCTGCATGTGTGAGGGAAGCTTGCACTGATGCTACCCTTGCAGCACCTGTCCTGTATGTGTGAGGGAAGCTTGCCCTGCTGCTACCCTTGCATCACCTGTCCTGTATGTGTGAGGAAGCTTGCCCTGCAGCTACCCTTGCATCACCTGTCCTGTATTATGTGTGAGGGAAGCTTGCCCTGCTGCTACCCTTGCATCACCTGTCCTGTATGTGTGAGGGAAGATTGCACCAATGCTGCCTTTGCATCACCTGTGCTGTATGTGTGAGGGAAGCTTGCCCTGCTGCCACCCTTGCATCACCTGTCCTGTATGTGTGAGGGACGCTTGCACCAATGCTGCCTTTGCATCACCTGTGCTGTATGTGTGAGGGAAGCTTGCCCTGCTGCCACCCTTGCATCACCTGTCCTGTATGTGTGAGGGAAGCTTGCCCTGCTGCTACCCTTGCATCACCTGTCCTGTATGTGTGAGGGAAGCTTGCACTGCTGCTACCCTTGCAACACCGCTCCTGTATGTGTGAGGGAAGCTTGCTCTGCTGCTACCCTTGCATCACCTGTCCTGTATGTGTGAGGGAAGCTTGCTCTGCTGCTACCCTTGCATCACCTGTCCTGTATGTGTGAGGGAAGCTTGCCCTGATGCTACCCTTGCATCACCGCTCCTGTATGTGTGAGGGAAGCTTGCTCTGCTGCTATCCTTGCATCACCTGTCATGTATGTGTGAGGGAAGCTTGCACTGATGCTACCCTTGCATCACCTGTCCTGTATGTGTGAGGGAAGCTTGCCCTGCTGCTACCCTTGCGTCACCTGTCCTGTATTATGTGTGAGGGAAGCTTGCCCTGCTGCTACCCTTGCATCACCTGTCCTGTATGTGTGAGGGAAGCTTGCACTGATGCTACCCTTGCATCACCTGTCATGTATGTGTGAGGGAAGCTTGCACTGATGCTACCCTTGCATCACCTGTCCTGTATGTGTGAGGGAAGCTTGCCCTGCTGCTACCCTTGCATCACCTGTCCTGTATGTGTGAGGGAAGCTTGCTCTGCTGCTACCCTTGCATCACCTGTCCTGTATGTGTGAGGGAAGATTGCAATAATGCTGCCTTTGCATCACCGGTGCTGTATGTGTGAGGGAAGCTTGCCCTGCTGCTACTCTTGCATCACCTGTCCTGTATGTGTGAGGGAAGCTTGCCCTGCTGCTACCCTTGCATCACCTGTCCTGTATGTGTGAGGGAAGCTTGCCCTGCTGCTACCCTTGCATCACCTGTCCTGTATGTGTGAGAGAAGCTTGCTCTGCTGCTACCCTTGCATCACCTGTCCTGTATGTGTGAGGGAAGCTTGCCCTGCTGCTACCCTTGCATCACCTGTCCTGTATGTGCGAGGGAAGCTTGCCCTGCTGCTACCCTTGCATCACCTGTCCTGTATGTGCGAGGGAAGCTTGCCCTGCTGCTACCCTTGCATCACCTGTCCTGTATGTGTGAGGGAAGCTTGCTCTGCTGCTAGCCTTGCATCGCCTGTCCTGTATGTGTGAGGGAAGCTTGCCCTGCTGCTACCCTTGCATCACCTGTCCTGTATGTGTGAGGGAAGCTTGCCCTGCTGCTACCCTTGCATCACCGCTCCTGTATGTGTGAGGGAAGCTTGCTCTGCTGCTACCCTTGCACCACTGCTCCTGTATGTGTGAGGGAAGCTTGCCAAGCTGCTACCCTTGCATCACCTGTCCTGTATGTGTGATGGAAGCTTGCCCTGCTGCTACCCTTGCATCACCGCTCCTGTATGTGTGAGGGAAGCTTGCCCTGCTGCTACCCTTGCAACACCTGTTCTGTATGTGTGAGGGAAGATTGCAATAATGCTGCCTTTGCATCACCGGTGCTGTATGTGTGAGGGAAGCTTGCACCAATGCTGCCTTTGTGTCACCTGTCCTGTATGTGTGAGGGAAGCTTGCACTAATGCTGCCTTTGCATCACCTGTCCTGTATGTGCGAGGGAAGCTTTGCCCTGCTGCTACCCTTGCATCACCTGTCCTGTATGTGTGAGGGAAGCTTGCCCTGCTGCTACCCTTGCATCACCTGTCCTGTATGTGTGAGGGAAGCTTGCTCTGCTGCTACCCTTGCATCACCGCTCCTGTATGTGTGATGGAAGCTTGCCAAGCTGCTACCCTTGCATCACCTGTCCTGTATGTGTGAGGGAAGCTTGCTCTGCTGCTACCCTTGCATCACCGCTCCTGTATGTGTGAGGGAAGCTTGCCAAGCTGCTACCCTTGCATCACCTGTCCTGTATGTGTGAGGGAAGCTTGCCCTGCTGCTACCCTTGCATCACCTGTCCTGTATGTGTGAGGGAAGCTTGCCCTGTTGCTACCCTTGCATCACTGCTCCTGTATGTGCGAGGGAAGCTTGCCCTGCTGCTACCCTTGCATCACCTGTCCTGTATGTGTGAGGGAAGCTTGCCCTGCTGCTACCCTTGCATCACCTGTCCTGTATGTGTGAGGGAAGCTTGCCCTGCTGCTACCCTTGCGTCACCTGTCCTGTATGTGTGAGGGAAGCTTGCTCTGCTGCTACCCTTGCACCACTGCTCCTGTATGTGTGAGGGAAGCTTGCAAAGCTGCTACCCTTGCATCACCTGTCCTGTATGTGTGAGGGAAGCTTACCCCGCTGCTACCCTTGCATCACTGCTCCTGTATGTGTGAGGGAAGCTTGCTCTGCTGCTACCCTTGCAACACTGCTCCTGTATGTGTGAGGGAAGCTTGCCAAGCTGCTACCCTTGCATCACCTGTCCTGTATGTGTGAGGGAAGCTTGCCTTGCTGCTACCCTTGCATCACCGCTCCTGTATGTGTGAGGGAAGATTGCAATAATGCTGCCTTTGCATCACCGGTGCTGTATGTGTGAGGGAAGCTTGCTCTGCTGCTACCCTTGCATCACCGCTCCTGTATGTGCGAGGGAAGCTTGCCCTGCTGCTACCCTTGCATTACCGCTCCTGTATGTGCGAGGGAAGCTTGCCCTGCTGCTACCCTTGCATCACCTGTCCTGTATGTGTGAGGGAAGATTGCAATAATGCTGCCTTTGCATCACTGGTGCTGTATGTGTGAGGGAAGCATACAATGCTGCTACCCTTGCACCACTGCTCCTGTATGTGTGAGGGAAGCTTGCCCTGCTGCTACCCTTGCGTCACCTGTCCTGTATGTGTGAGGGAAGCTTGCCCTGCTGCTACCCTTGCGTCACCTGTCCTGTATTATGTGTGAGGGAAGCTTGCCCTGCTGCTACCCTTGCATCACCTGTCCTGTATGTGTGAGGGAAGCTTGCTCTGCTGCTACCCTTGCATCACCTGTCCTGTATGTGTGAGGGAAGCTTGCTCTGCTGCTACCCTTGCATCACCTGTCCTGTATGTGTGAGGGAAGCTTGCCCTGCTGCTACCCTTGCATCACCACTCCTGTATGTGTGAGGGAAGCTTGTCAAGCTGCTACCCTTGCATCACCTGTCCTGTATGTGTGAGGGAAGCTTGCCCTGCTGCTACCCTTGCATCACCTGTCCTGTATGTGTGAGGGAAGCTTGCCCTGCTGCTACCCTTGCGTCACCTGTCCTGTATTATGTGTGAGGGAAGCTTGCCCTGCTGCTACCCTTGCATCACCTGTCCTGTATGTGCGAGGGAAGCTTGCCCTGCTGCTACCCTTGCATCACCTGTCCTGTATGTGTGAGGGAAGCTTGCCCTGCTGCTACCCTTGCGTCACCTGTCCTGTATTATGTGTGAGGGAAGCTTGCCCTGCTGCTACCCTTGCATCACCTGTCCTGTATGTGTGAGGGAAGCTTGCTCTGCTGCTACCCTTGCATCACCGCTCCTGTATGTGTGAGGGAAGCTTGCCAAGCTGCTACCCTTGCATCACCTGTCCTGTATGTGTGAGGGAAGCTTGCCCTGCTGCTACCCTTGCATCACCTGTCCTGCATGTGTGGGGGAAGCTTGCCCTGCTGCTACCCTTGCAGCACCTGTCCTGTACGTGTGAGGGAAGCTTGCCCTGCTGCTACCCTTGCGTCACCTTTCCTGTATGTGTGAGGGAAGCTTGCTCTGCTGCTACCCTTGCACCACTGCTCCTGTATGTGCGAGGGAAGCTTTCCCTGCTGCTACCCTTGCATCACCTGTCCTGTATGTGTGAGGGAAGCTTGCCCTGCTGCTACCCTTGCGTCACCTGTCCTGTATGTGTGAGGGAAGCTTGCTCTGCTGCTACCCTTGCATCACCGCTCCTGTATGTGTGAGGGAAGCTTGCCAAGCTGCTACCCTTGCATCACCTGTCCTGTATGTTTGAGGGAAGCTTGTGCTGCTGCTACCCTTGCGTCACCTGTCCTGTATTATGTGTGAGGGAAGCTTGCCCTGCTGCTACCCTTGCATCACCTGTCCTGTATGTGTGAGGGAAGCTTGCTCTGCTGCTACCCTTGCATCACCGCTCCTGTATGTGTGAGGGAAGCTTGCCAAGCTGCAACCCTTGCATCACCTGTCCTGTATGTGTGAGGGAAGCTTGCCCTGCTGCTACCCTTGCATCACCGCTCCTGTATGTGTGAGGGAAGCTTGCCAAGCTGCTACCCTTGCATCACCTGTCCTGTATGTGTGAGGGAAGCTTGCCCTGCTGCTACCCTTGCATCAACGCTCCTGTATGTGTGAGGGAAGCTTGCCAAGCTGCTACCTTTGCATCACCGCTCCTGTATGTGTGAGGGCAGCTTGCCCTGCTGCTACCCTTGCATCACCTGTCCTGTATGTGTGAGGGAAGCTTGCCCTGCTGCTACCCTTGCATCACCGCTCCTGTATGTGTGAGGGAAGCTTGCTCTGCTGCTACCCTTGCATCACCGCTCCTGTATGTGTGAGGGAAGCTTGCCCTGCTGCTAGCCTTGCATCGCCTGTCCTGTATGTGTGAGGGAAGCTTGCCCTGCTGCTACCCTTGCGTCACCTGTCCTGTATGTGTGAGGGAAGCTTGCTCTGCTGCTACCCTTGCACCACTGCTCCTGTATGTGTGAGGGAAGCTTGCCCTGCTGCTGCCCTTGCATCACCTGTCCTGTATGTGTGAGGGAAGCTTGCTCTGCTGCTACCCTTGCATCACCGCTCCTGTATGTGTGAGGGAAGCTTGCCAAGCTGCTACCCTTGCATCACCTGTCCTGTATGTGTGAGGGAAGCTTGCCCTGCTGCTACCCTTGCATCACCTGTCCTGTATGTGTGAGGGAAGCTTGCACTGCTGCTCCCCTTACATCACCTGTCCTGTATGTGTGAGGGAAGCTTTCCCTGCTGCTACCCTTGCATCACCTGTCCTGTATGTGTGAGGGAAGCTTGCCCTGCTGCTACCCTTGCATCACCTGTCCTGTATGTGTGAGGGAAGCTTGCCCTGCTGCTACCCTTGCATCACCTGTCCTGTATGTGTGAGGGAAGCTTGCCCTGCTGCTACCCTTGCATCACCTGTCCTGTATGTGTGAGGGAAGCTTGCCCTGCTGCTGCCCTTGCGTCACCTGTCCTGTATTATGTGTGAGGGAAGCTTGCCCTGCTGCTACCCTTGCATCACCTGTCCTGTATGTGTGAGGGAAGCTTGCTCTGCTGCTACCCTTGGATCACCGCTCCTGTATGTGTGAGGGAAGCTTGCCAAGCTGCTACCCTTGCACCACTGCTCCTGTATGTGTGAGGGAAGCTTGCCAAGCTGCTACCCTTGCATCACCTGTCCTGTATGTGTGAGGGAAGCTTGCCCTGCTGCTACCCTTGCATCACCTGTCCTGTATTATGTGTGAGGGACGCTTGCCCTGCTGCTACCCTTGCATCACCTGTCCTGTATGTGTGAGGGAAGCTTGCACTGCTGCTACCCTTGCATCACCTGTCCTGTATGTGTGAGGGAAGCTTGCCCTGCTGCTACCCTTGCATCACCTGTCCTGTATGTGTGAGGGAAGCTTGCCCTGCTGCTACCCTTGCATCACCTGTCCTGTATGTGTGAGGGAAGCTTGCTCTGCTGCTACCCTTGCATCACCGCTCCTGTATGTGTGAGGGAAGCTTGCACTGCTGCTACGCTTGCATCACCTGTCCTGTATGTGTGAGGGAAGCTTGCCCTGCTGCTACCCTTGAATCACCTGTCCTGTATGTGTGAGGGAAGCTTGCTCTGCTGCTACCCTTGCATCACCTGTCCTGTATGTGTGAGGGAAGCTTGCTCTGCTGCTACCCTTGCATCACCTGTCCTGTATGTGTGAGGGAAGCTTGCCCTGCTGCTACCCTTGCATCACCGCTCCTGTATGTGTGAGGGAAGCTTGCCAAGCTGCTACCCTTGCATCACCTGTCCTGTATGTGTGAAGGAAGCTTGCCCTGCTGCTACCCTTGCGTCACCTGTCCTGTATGTGTGAGGGAAGCTTGCCCTGCTGCTACCCTTGCGTCACCTGTCCTGTATTATATGTGAGGGAAGCTTGCCCTGCTGCTACCCTTGCATCACCTGTCCTGTACGTGCGAGGGAAGCTTGCACCAATGCTGCCTTTGCATCACCTGTCCTGTATGTGTGAGGGAAGCTTGCCCTGCTGCTACCCTTGCATCACCTGTCCTGTATGTGTGAGGGAAGCTTGCACTGCTGCTACCCTTGCAACACCTGTTCTGTATGTGCGAGGAAAGCTTGCCCTGCTGCTACCCTTGCATCACCTGTCCTGTATGTGTGAGGGAAGCTTGCCAAGCTGCTACTCTTGCATCACCGGTGCTGTATGTGTGAGGGAAGCTTGCCCTGCTGCTACCCTTGCATCACCTGTGCTGTATGTGTGAGGGAAGCTTGCCAAGCTGCTACGCTTGCATCACCGGTGCTGTATGTGTGAGGGAAGCTTGCCCTGCTGCTACCCTTGCGTCACCGCTCCTGTATGTGTGAGGGAAGCTTGCTCTGCTGCTACCTTTGCATCACCCGTCTTGTATGCGTGAGGGAAGCTTGCCCTGCTGCTACCCTTGCGTCACCTGTCCTGTATGTGTGAGGGAGGCTTGCCCTGCTGCTACCCTTGCGTCACCTGTCCTGTATGTGTGAGGGAGGCTTGCCCTGCTGCTACCCTTGCGTCACCTGTCCTGTATTATATGTGAGGGAAGCTTGCCCTGCTGCTACCCTTGCATCACCTGTCCTGTACGTGCGAGGGAAGCTTGCACCAATGCTGCCTTTGCATCACCTGTCCTGTATGTGTGAGGGAAGCTTGCCCTGCTGCTACCCTTGCATCACCTGTCCTGTATGTGTGAGGGAAGCTTGCACTGCTGCTACCCTTGCAACACCTGTTCTGTATGTGTGAGGAAAGCTTGCCCTGCTGCTACCCTTGCATCACCTGTCCTGTATTAGTGAGGGAAGCTTGCTCTGCTGCTACCTTTGCATCACCCGTCTTGTATGTGTGAGGGAAGCTTGCCCTGCTGCTACCCTTGCGTCACCTGTCCTGTATGTGTGAGGGAAGCTTGCTCTGCTGCTACGCTTGCATCACCTGTCCTGTATGTGTGAGGGAAGCTTGCCCTGCTGCTACCCTTGCATCACCTGTCCTGTATGTGTGAGGGAAGCTTGCCCTGCTGCTACCCTTGCATCACCTGTCCTGTATGTGAAAGGGAAGCTTGCTCTGCTGCTACCCTTGCATCACCTGTCCTGTATGTGTGAGGGAAGCTTGCCCTGCTGCTACCCTTGCGTCACCTGTCCTGTATGTGTGAGGGAAGCTTGCCCTGCTGCTACCCTTGCATCACCTGTCCTGTATGTGTGAGGGAAGCTTGCCCTGCTGCTACCCTTGCATCACCTGTCCTGTATGTGAAAGGGAAGCTTGCTCTGCTGCTACCCTTGCATCACCGGTCCTGTATGTGTGAGGGAAGCTTGCCCTGCTGCTACCCTTGCATCACCGCTCCTGTATGTGTGAGGGAAGCTTGCCAAGCTGCTACCCTTGCATCACCTGTCCTGTATGTGTGAGGGAAGCTTGCCCTGCTGCTACCCTTGCATTACCTGTCCTGTATGTGTGAGGGAAGCTTGCTCTGCTGCTACCCTTGCATCACCTGTCCTGTATGTGTGAGGGAAGCTTGCCCTGCTGCTACCCTTGCACCACCTGTCCTGTATGTGTGAGGGAAGCTTGCTCTGCTGCTACCCTTGCATCACCTGTCCTGTATGTGTGAGGGAAGCTTGCCCTGCTGCTACCCTTGCATCACCTGTCCTGTATGTGTGAGGGAAGCTTGCCCTGCTGCTACCCTTGCATCACCTGTCCTGTATGTGTGAGAGAAGCTTTCCCTGCTGCTACCATTGCATCACCTGTCCTGTATGTGTGAGGGAAGCTTGCCCTGCTGCTACCCTTGCATCACCTGTCCTGTATGTGTGAGGGAAGCTTGCTCTGCTGCTACCCTTGCATCACCTGTCCTGTATGTGTGAGGGAAGCTTGCTCTGCTGCTACCCTTGCATCACCTGTCCTGTATGTGCGAGGGAAGCTTGCTCTGCTGCTACCCTTGCATCACCTGTCCTGTATGTGTGAGGGAAGCTTGCTCTGCTGCTACCCTTGCGTCACCTGTCGTGTATGTGTGAGGGAAGCTTGCACTGCTGCTACCCTTGCATCACCTGTCCTGTATGTGTGAGGGAAGCTTGCCCTGCTGCTACCCTTGCATCACCTGTCCTGTATTATGTGTGAGGGAAGCTTGCCAAGCTGCTACTCTTGCATCACCTGTCCTGTATTATGTGTGAGGGAAGCTCGCCCTGCTGCTACCCTTGCATCACCTGTCCTGTATGTGTGAGGGAAGCTTGCCCTGCTGCTACCCTTGCATCACCGCTCCTGTATGTGTGAGGGAAGCTTGCCCTGCTGCTACCCTTGCATGACCTGTCCTGTATGTGTGAGGGAAGCTTGCCCTGCTGCTACCCTTGCATCACCGCTCCTGTATGTGTGAGGGAAGCGTGCCCTGCTGCTACCCTTGCATCACCGCTCCTGTATGTGTGAGGGAAGCTTGCCCTGCTGCTACCCTTGCATCACCTGTCCTGTATGTGTGAGGGAAGCATACACTGCTGCTACCCTTGCATCACCTGTCCTGTATGTGTGAGGGAAGCTTGCCCTGCTGCTACCCTTGCATCACCTGTCCTGTATGTGTGAGGGAAGCTTGCTCTACTGCTACTCTTGCATCACCTGTCCTGTATGTGTGAGAGAAGCATACACTGCTGCTACCCTTGCATCACGTGTCCTGTATGTGTGAGGGAAGCTTGCCCTGCTGCTACCCTTGCATCACCTGTCCTGTATGTGTGAGGGAAGCTTGCCCTGCTGCTACCCTTGCATCACCTGTCCTGGATGTGTGAGGGATGCTTGCCCTGCTGCTACCCTTGCATCACCTGTCCTGTATGTGTGAGGGAAGCTTGCCCTGCTGCTACCCTTGCGTCACCTGTCCTGTATTATGTGTGAGGGAAGCTTGCTCTGCTGCTACCCTTGCATCACCTGTCCTGTATGTGTGAGGGAAGATACACTGCTGCTTCCCTTGCATCACCTGTCCTGTATGTGTGAGGGAAGCATACACTGCTGCTACCCTTGCATCACCTGTCCTGTATGTGTGAGGGAAGCTTGCCCTGCTGCTACCCTTGCATCACCTGTCCTGTATGTGTGAGGGAAGCTTGCCCTGCTGCTACCCTTGCATCACCTGTCCTGTATGTGAAAGGGAAGCTTGCCCTGCTGCTACCCTTGCATCACCTGTCCTGTATGTGTGAGGGAAGCATACACTGCTGCTACCCTTGCATCACCTGTCCTGTATGTGTGAGGGAAGCTTGCCCTGCTGCTACCCTTGCATCACCGCTCCTGTATGTGTGAGGGAAGCTTGCCCTGCTGCTACCCTTGCATCACCGCTCCTGTATGTGTGAGGGAAGCTTGCCCTGCTGCTACCCTTGCATCACCTGTCCTGTATGTGTGAGGGAAGCTTGTCCTGCTGCTACCCTTGCATCACCTGTCCTGTATGTGTGAGGGAAGCTTGCTCTGCTGCTACCCTTGCATCACCTGTCCTGTATGTGTGAGGGAAGCTTGCCCTGCTGCTACCCTTGCATCACCTGTCCTGTATGTGTGAGGGAAGCTTGCTCTTCTGCTACCCTTGCATCACCTGTCCTGTATGTGTGAGGGAAGCTTGCTCTGCTGCTACCCTTGCACCACTGCTCCTGTATGTGTGAGGGAAGCTTGCCCTGCAGCTACCCTTGCGTCACCTGTCTTGTATGTGTGAGGGAAGCTTGCCAAGCTGCTACCCTTGCATCACCTGTCCTGTATGTGTGAGGGAAGCTTGCTCTGCTGCTACCCTTGCATCACCGCTCCTGTATGTGTGAGGGAAGCTTGCTCTGCTGCTACCCTTGCATCACCTGTCCTGTATGTGTGAGGGAAGCATACACTGCTGCTACCCTTGCATCACCTGTCCTGTATGTGTGAGGGAAGCATACAATGCTGCTACCCTTGCATCACCTGTCCTGTATGTGTGAGGGACGCTTGCCCTGCTGCTACCCTTGCATCACCTGTCCTGTATGTGTGAGGGAACCTTGCACTGCTGCTACCCTTGCATCACCTGTCCTGTATGTGTGAGGGAAGCATACACTGCTGCTACCCTTGCATCACCTGTCCTGTATGTGTGAGGGAAGCTTTCCCTGCTGCTACCCTTGCATCACCTGTCCTGTATGTGTGAGGGAACCTTGCACTGCTGCTACCCTTGTATCACCTGTCCTGTATGTGTGAGGGAAGCATACACTGCTGCTACCCTTGCATCACCTGTCCTGTATGTGCGAGGGAAGCTTTCCCTGCTGCTACCCTTGCATCACCTGTCCTGTATGTGTGAGGGAAGCATACACTGCTGCTACCCTTGCATCACCTGTCCTGTATGTGTGAGGGAAGCATACACTGCTGCTACCCTTGCGTCACCTGTCCTGTATGTGCGAGGGAAGCTTTCCCTGCTGCTACCCTTGCGTCACCTGTCCTGTATGTGTGAGGGAAGCTTGCCCTGCTGCTACCCTTGTGTCACCTGTCCTGTATGTGCGAGGGAAGCTTGCCCTGCTGCTACCCTTGCGTCACCTGTCCTGTATGTGCGAGGGAAGCTTTCCCTGCTGCTACCCTTGCATCACCTGTCCTGTATGTGTGAGGGAAGCTTGCTCTGCTGCTACCCTTGCATCACCTGTCCTGTATGTGTGAGGGAAGCTTGCCCTGCTGCTACCCTTGCATCACCTGTCCTGTATGTGTGAGGGAGGCTTGCCCTGCTGTTTCCCTTGCATCACCTGTCCTGTATTATGTGTGAGGGAAGCTTGCCCTGCTGCTACCCTTGCGTCACCTGTCCTGTATGTGTGAGGGAAGCTTGCTCTGCTGCTACCCTTGCATCACCTGTCCTGTATGTGTGAGGGAAGCTTGCTCTGCTGCTACCCTTGCATCACCGGTCCTGTATGTGTGAGGGAAGCTTGCCCTGCTGCTACCCTTGCATCACCTGTCCTGTATGTGTGAGGGAAGATTGCAATAATGCTGCCTTTGCATCACCGGTGCTGTATGTGTGAGGGAAGCTTGCCCTGCTGCTACTCTTGCATCACCTGTCCTGTATGTGTGAGGGAAGCTTGCACTGCTGCTACCCTTGCATCACCTGTCCTGTATGTGTGAGGGAAGCTTGCTCTGCTGCTACCCTTGCATCACCTGTCCTGTATGTGTGAGGGAAGATTGCAATAATGCTGCCTTTGCATCACCGGTGCTGTATGTGTGAGGGAAGCTTGCCCTGCTGCTACTCTTGCATCACCTGTCCTGTATGTGTGAGGGAAGCTTGCCCTGCTGCTACCCTTGCATCACCGCTACTGCATGTGTGAGGGAAGCTTGCTCTGCTGCTACCCTTGCATCACCGCTCCTGTATGTGTGAGGGAAGCTTGCACTGCTGCTACCCTTGCATCACCTGTCCTGTATGTGTGAGGGAAGCTTGCTCTGCTGCTACCCTTGCATCACCGCTCCTGTATGTGTGAGGGAAGCTTGCTCTGCTGCTACTCTTGCATCACCTGTCCTGTATGTGTGAGGGAAGCTTGCCCTGCTGCTACCCTTGCATCACCGCTCCTGTATGTGTGAGGGAAGCTTGCACTGCTGCTACCCTTGCATCACCTGTCCTGTATGTGTGAGGGAAGCATACACTGCTGCTACCCTTGCATCACCTGTCCTGTATGTGTGAGGGAAGCTTGCCCTGCTGCTACCCTTGCATCACCTGTCCTGTATGTGTGAGAGAAGCTTGCTCTGCTGCTACCCTTGCATCACCTGTCCTGTATGTGTGATGGAAGCATACACTGCTGCTACCCTTGCATCACCTGTCCTGTATGTGTGAGGGAAGCATACACTGCTGCTACCCTTGCATCACCTGTCCTGTATGTGTGAGGGAAGCTTGCCCTGCTGCTACCCTTGCATCACCTGTCCTGTATGTGTGAGGGAAGCTTGCACTGATGCTACCCTTGCGTCACCTGTCCTGTATGTGTGAGGGAAGCATACACTGCTGCTACCCTTGCATTACCTGTACTGTATGTGCGAGGGAAGCTTTCCCTGCTGCTACCCTTGCATCACCTGTCCTGTATGTGTGAGGGAAGCATACACTGCTGCTACCCTTGCATCACCTGTCCTGTATGTGTGAGGGAAGCTTGCCCTGCTGCTACCCTTGCATCACCTGTCATGTATGTGTGAGGGAAGCTTGCTCTGCTGCTACCCTTGCATCACCTGTCCTGTATGTGTGAGGGAAGCTTGCTCTGCTGCTACCCTTGCACCACTGCTCCTGTATGTGTGAGGGAAGCTTGCCCTGCTGCTACCCTTGCGTCACCTGTCCTGTATGCGTGAGGGAAGCTTGCCAAGCTGCTACCCTTGCATCACCTGTCCTGTATGTGTGAGGGAAGCTTGCTCTGCTGCTACCCTTGCATCACCGCTCCTGTATGTGTGAGGGAAGCTTGCTCTGCTGCTACCCTTGCATCACCTGTCCTGTATGTGTGAGGGAAGCATACACTGCTGCTACCCTTGCATCACCGCTCCTGTATGTGTGAGGGAAGCTTGCTCTGCTGCTACCCTTGCATCACCTGTCCTGTATGTGTGAGGGAAGCATACACTGCTGCTACCCTTGCATCACCTGTCCTGTATGTGTGAGGGAAGCATACAATGCTGCTACCCTTGCATCACCTGTCCTGTATGTGTGAGGGAAGCTTGCCCTGCTGCTACCCTTGCACCACCTGTCCTGTATGTGTGAGGGAAGCTTGCACTGATGCTACCCTTGCGTCACCTGTCCTGTATGTGTGAGGGAAGCATACACTGCTGCTACCCTTGCATCACCTGTCCTGTATGTGTGAGGGAAGCATACACTGCTGCTACCCTTGCATCACCTGTCCTGTATGTGTGAGGGAAGCTTGCCCTGCTGCTACCCTTGCATCACTGCTCCTGTATGTGTGAGGGAAGCTTGCTCTGCTGCTACCCTTGCAACACTGCTCCTGTATGTGTGAGGGAAGCTTGCCAAGCTGCTACCCTTGCATCACCTGTCCTGTATGTGTGAGGGAAGCTTGCCTTGCTGCTACCCTTGCATCACCGCTCCTGTATGTGTGAGGGAAGCTTGCCCTGCTGCTACCCTTGCATCACCGCTCCTGTATGTGTGAGGGAAGCTTGCCAAGCTGCTACCCTTGCATCACCTGTCCTGTATGTGTGAGGGAAGCTTGCCCTGCTGCTGCCCTTGCGTCACCTGTCCTGTATTATGTGTGAGGGAAGCTTGCTCTGCTGCTACCCTTGCATCACCTGTCCTGTATGTGTGAGGGAAGCATACACTGCTGCTACCCTTGCATCACCTGTCCTGTATGTGTGAGGGAAGCATACACTGCTGCTACCCTTGCATCACCTGTCCTGTATGTGCGAGGGAAGCTTTCCCTGCTGCTACCCTTGCATCACCTGTCCTGTATGTGTGAGGGAACCTTGCACTGCTGCTACCCTTGTATCACCTGTCCTGTATGTGTGAGGGAAGCATATACTGCTGCTACCCTTGCATCACCTGTCCTGTATGTGTGAGGGAAGCATACACTGCTGCTACCCTTGCGTCACCTGTCCTGTATGTGCGAGGGAAGCTTTCCCTGCTGCTACCCTTGCGTCACCTGTCCTGTATGTGTGAGGGAAGCTTGCCCTGCTGCTACCCTTGCGTCACCTGTCCTGTATGTGCGAGGGAAGCTTTCCCTGCTGCTACCCTTGCGTCACCTGTCCTGTATGTGTGAGGGAAGCTTGCCCTGCTGCTACCCTTGCGTCACCTGTCCTGTATGTGCCAGGGAAGCTTGCCCTGCTGCTACCCTTGCGTCACCTGTCCTGTATGTGCGAGGGAAGCTTTCCCTGCTGCTACCCTTGCATCACCTGTCCTGTATGTGTGAGGGAAGCTTGCTCTGCTGCTACCCTTGCATCACCTGTCCTGTATGTGTGAGGGAAGCTTGCCCTGCTGCTACCCTTGCATCACCTGTCCTGTATGTGTGAGGGAGGCTTGCCCTGCTGTTTCCCTTGCATCACCTGTCCTGTATTATGTGTGAGGGAAGCTTGCCCTGCTGCTACCCTTGCGTCACCTGTCCTATATGTGTGAGGGAAGCTTGCTCTGCTGCTACCCTTGCATCACCTGTCCTGTATGTGTGAGGGAAGCTTGCTCTGCTGCTACCCTTGCATCACCGCTACTGCATGTGTGAGGGAAGCTTGCTCTGCTGCTACCCTTGCATCACAGCTCCTGTATGTGTGAGGGAAGCTTGCACTGCTGCTACCCTTGCATCACCTGTCCTGTATGTGTGAGGGAAGCTTGCTCTGCTGCTACCCTTACATCACCGCTCCTGTATGTGTGAGGGAAGCTTGCTCTGCTGCTACTCTTGCATCACCTGTCCTGTATGTGTGAGGGAAGCTTGCCCTGCTGCTACCCTTGCATCACCGCTCCTGTATGTGTGAGGGAAGCTTGCACTGCTGCTACCCTTGCATCACCTGTCCTGTATGTGTGAGGGAAGCATACACTGCTGCTACCCTTGCATCACCTGTCCTGTATGTGTGAGGGAAGCTTGCCCTGCTGCTACCCTTGCATCACCTGTCCTGTATGTGTGAGGGAAGCTTGCTCTGCTGCTACCCTTGCATCACCTGTCCTGTATGTGTGATGGAATCATACACTGCTGCTACCCTTGCATCACCTGTCCTGTATGTGTGAGGGAAGCATACACTGCTGCTACCCTTGCATCACCTGTCCTGTATGTGTGAGGGAAGCTTGCCCAGCTGCTACCCTTGCATCACCTGTCCTGTATGTGTGAGGGAAGCTTGCACTGATGCTACCCTTGCGTCACCTGTCCTGTATGTGTGAGGGAAGCATACACTGCTGCTACCCTTGCATCACCTGTCCTGTATGTGCGAGGGAAGCTTTCCCTGCTGCTACCCTTGCATCACCTGTCCTGTATGTGTGAGGGAAGCATACACTGCTGCTACCCTTGCATCACCTGTCCTGTATGTGCGAGGGAAGCTTTCCCTGCTGCTTCCCTGCATCACCTGTCCTGTATGTGTGAGGGAAGCTTGCACTGATGCTACCCTTGCATCACCTGTCCTGTATGTGCGAGGGAAGCTTTCCCTGCTGCTACCCTTGCATCACCTGTCCTGTATGTGTGAGGGAAGCTTGCACTGATGCTACCCTTGCGTCACCTGTCCTGTATTATGTGTGAGGGAAGCTTGCCAAGCTGCTACCCTTGCATCACCGCTCCTGTATTATGTGTGAGGGAAGCTTGCCCTGCTGCTACCCTTGCATCACCTGTCCTGTATGTGTGAGGGAAGCTTGCCCTGCTACTACCCTTGCATCACCTGTCCTGTATGTGTGAGGGAAGCTTGCCCTGCTGCTACCTTTGCATCACCTGTCCTGTATGTGTGAGGGAAGCTTGCCCTGCTGCTACCCTTGCATCACCTGTCCTGTATGTGTGAGGGAAGCTTGCCCTGCTGCTACCCTTGCATCACCTGTCCTGTATGTGTGAGGGAAGCTTGCCCTGCTGCTACCCTTGCATCACCTGTCCTGTATGTGCGAGGGAAGCTTTCCCTGCTGCTACCCTTGCATCACCTGTCCTGTATGTGTGAGGGAAGCTTGCCCTGCTGCTACCCTTGCATCACCTGTCCCGTATGTGTGAGGGAAGCTTGCACTGCTGCTACCCTTGCGTCACCTGTCCTGTATGTGTGAGGGAAGCATACACTGCTGCTACCCTTGCATCACCTGTCCTGTATGTGCGAGGGAAGCTTTCCCTGCTGCTACCCTTGCATCACCTGTCCTGTATGTGTGAGGGAAGCTTGCACTGCTGATACCCTTGCATCACCTGTCCTGTATGTGTGAGGGAAGCATACACTGCTGCTACCCTTGCATCACCTGTCCTGTATGTGTGAGGGAAGCATACACTGCGGCTACCCTTGCATCACCTGTCCTGTATGTGTGAGGGAAGCTTGCCCTGCTGCTACCCTTGCATCACCTGTCCTGTATGTGTGAGGGAGGCTTGCCCTGCTGTTTCCCTTGCATCACCGCTCCTGCATGTGTGAGGGAAGCTTGCACCAATGCTGCTACCCTTGCATCACCTGTCCTGTATGTGTGAGGGAGGCTTGCCCTGCTGTTTCCCTTGCATCACCGCTCCTGTATGTGTGAGGGAAGCTTGCTCTGCTGCTACCCTTGCATCACCGCTCCTGTATGTGTGAGGGAAGCTTGCCCTGCTGCTACCCTTCCATCACCTGTCCTGTATGTGTGAGGGAAGCATACACTGCTGCTTCCCTTGCATCACCTGTCCTGTATGTGTGAGGGAAGCTTGCCCTGCTGCTACCCTTGCATCACCTGTCCTGTATGTGTGAGGGAAGCATACACTGCTGCTACCCTTGCATCACCTGCCCTGTATGTGTGAGGGAAGCTTGCCCTGCTGCTACCCTTGCATCACCTGTCCTGTATGTGTGAGAGAAGCTTTCCCTGCTGCTACCCTTGAATCACCTGTCCTGTATGTGTGAGGGAAGCTTGCCCTGCTGCTACCCTTGCATCAGATGTCCTGTATGTGCGAGGGAAGCTTTCCCTGCTGCTACCCTTGCATCACCTGTCCTGTATGTGTGAGGGAAGCTTGCACTGCTGCTACCCTTGCATCACCTGTCCTGTATGTGTGAGGGAAGCATACACTGCTGCTACCCTTGCATCACCTGTCCTGTATGTGCGAGGGAAGCTTGCCCTGCTGCTACCCTTGCATCACCTGTCCTGTATGTGTGAGGGAAGCTTGCACTGCTGCTACCCTTGCATCACCTGTCCTGTATGTGTGAGGGAAGCATACACTGCTGCTACCCTTGCGTCACCTGTCCTCTATGTGTGAGGGAAGCTTGCCCTGCTGCTACCCTTGTATCACCGCTCCTGTATTATGTGTGAGGGAAGCTTGCCCTGCTGCTACCCTTGCATCACCTGTCCTGTATGTGTGAGGGAAGCTTGCCCTGCTGCTACCCTTGCATCACCGCTCCTGTATGTGTGAGGGAAGCTTGCTCTGCTGCTACCCTTGCATCACCTGTCCTGTATGTGTGAGGGAAGCTTGCCCTGCTGCTACCCTTGCATCACCTGTCCTGTATGTGTGAGGGAAGCTTGCACTGCTGCACTGCTGCTACCCTTGCATCACCTGTCCTGTATGTGTGAGGGAAACTTGCTCTGCTGCTACCCTTGCATCACCGCTCCTGTATGTGTGAGGGAAGCTTGCTCTGCTGCTACCCTTGCATCACTTGTCATGTATGTGTGAGGGAAGCTTGCACTGATGCTACC
This sequence comes from Lissotriton vulgaris, assembly GCF_964263255.1. NCBI lineage: Eukaryota > Metazoa > Chordata > Amphibia > Caudata > Salamandridae > Lissotriton > Lissotriton vulgaris. The sequence goes on from NC_141700.1 coordinate 41,450,128, forward strand.
CTTGCAGCACCTGTCCTGTATGTGTGAGGGAAGCTTGCACTAATGCTGCCTTTGCATCACCTGTCCTGTATGTGTGAGGGAAGCTTGCCCTGCTGCTACCCTTGCATCACCTGGCCTGTATGTGTGAGGGAAGCTTGCCAAGCTGCTACTCTTGCATCACCTGTCCTGTATGTGTGAGGGAAGCTTGCCCTGCTGCTACCCTTGCATCACCTGTCCTGTATGTGTGAGGGAACCTTGCACTGCTGCTACCCTTGCGTCACCTGTCCTGTATGTGTGAGGGAAGCTTGCACTGCTGATACCCTTGCATCACCTGTCCTGTATGTGTGAGGGAAGCATACACTGCTGCTACCCTTGCATCACCTGTCCTGTATGTGTGAGGGAAGCTTGCCCTGCTGCTACCCTTGCATCACCTGTCCTGTATGTGTGAGGGAAGCTTGCCCTGCTGCTACCCTTGCGTCACCTGTCCTGTATGTGTGAGGGAAGCTTGCCCTGCTGCTACCCTTGCATCACCTTTCCTGTATGTGTGAGGGAAGCTTGCCCTGCTGCTACCCTTGCATCACCTGTCCTGTATGTGTGAGGGAAGCTTGCCCTGCTGCTACCCTTGCATCACCTGTCCTGTATGTGTGATGGAAGCTTGCCCTGCTGCTACCCTTGCATCACCTGTCCTGTATGTGTGAGGGAAGCTTGCACTGATGCTACCCTTGCGTCACCTGTCCTGTATTATGTGTGAGGGAAGCTTGCCAAGCTGCTACCCTTGCATCACCTGTCCTGTATGTGTGAGGGAAGCTTGCCCTGCTGCTACCCTTGCATCACCTGTCCTGTATGTGTGAGGGAAGCTTGCACTGCTGCTACTCTTGCGTCACCTGTCCTGTATGTGTGAGGGAAGCATACACTGCTGCTACCCTTGCGTCACCTGTCCTCTATGTGTGAGGGAAGCTTGCCCTGCTGCTACCCTTGTATCACTGCTCCTGTATTATGTGCGAGGGAAGCTTGCTCTGCTGCTACCCTTGCATCACCTGTCCTGTATGTGTGAGGGAAGCTTGCCCTGCTGCTACCCTTGCATCACCTGTCCTGTATGTGTGAGGGAAGCTTGCTCTGCTGCTACCCTTGCACCACTGCTCCTGTATGTGTGAGGGAAGCTTGCCCTGCTGCTACCCTTGCATCACCTGTCCTGTATGTGTGAGGGAAGCTTGCCCTGCTGCTACCCTTGCATCACCTGTCCTGTATTATGTGTGAGGGAAGCTTGCCCTGCTGCTACCCTTGCATCACCTGTCCTGTATGTGTGAGGGAAGCTTGCCCTGCTGCTACCCTTGCATCACCTGTCCTGTATGTGTGAGGGAAGCTTGCCCTGCTGCTACCCTTGCATCACCTGTCCTGTATTATGTGTGAGGGAAGCTTGCCCTGCTGCTACCCTTGCATCACCTGTCCTGTATGTGTGAGGGAAGCTTGCCCTGCTGCTACCCTTGCATCACCTGTCCTGTATGTGTGATGGAAGCTTGCCCTGCTGCTACCCTTGCATCACCTGTCCTGTATGTGTGAGGGAAGCTTGCTCTGCTGCTACCCTTGCATCACCTGTCCTGTATGTGTGAGAGAAGCTTTCCCTGCTGCTACCCTTGCATCACCTGTCCTGTATGTGTGAGGAAAGGTTGCCCTGCTGCTACCCTTGCATCACCTGTCCTGTATGTGCGAGGGAAGCTTGCCCTGCTGCTACCCTTGCATCACCTGTCCTGTATGTGTGAGGGAAGCTTGCACTGGTGCTACCCTTGCGTCACCTGTCCTGTATTATGTGTGAGGGAAGCTTGCCAAGCTGCTACCCTTGCGTCACTGCTCCTGTATGTGTGAGGGAAGCTTGCCCTGCTGCTACCCTTGCGTCACCTGTCCTGTATGTGTGAGGGAAGCTTGCCCTGCTGCTACCCTTGCATCACCTTTCCTGTATGTGTGAGGGAAGCTTGCCCTGCTGCTACCCTTGCATCACCTGTCCTGTATGTGTGAGGGAAGCTTGCTCTGCTGCTACCCTTGCATCACCTGTCCTGTATGTGTGAGGGAAGCTTGCCCTGCTGCTACCTTTGCATCACCTGTGCTGCATGTGTGAGGGAAGCTTGCCCTGCTGCTACCTTTGCATCACCTGTCCTGTATGTGTGAGGGAAGCTTGCCCTGCTGCTACCCTTGCATCACCTGTCCTGTATGTGTGAGGGAAGCTTGCACTGCTGCTACCCTTGCGTCACCTGTCCTGCATGTGTGAGGGAAGCTTGCCCTGCTGCTACCCTTGTATCACCGCTCCTGTATTATGTGCGAGGGAAGCTTGCTCTGCTGCTACCCTTGCATCACCTGTCCTGTATGTGTGAGGGAAGCTTGCCCTGCTGCTACCCTTGCATCACCTGTCCTGTATGTGTGAGGGAAGCTTGCTCTGCTGCTACCCTTGCACCACTGCTCCTGTATGTGTGAGGGAAGCTTGCCCTGCTGCTACCCTTGCATCACCTGTCCTGTATGTGTGAGGGAAGCTTGCCCTGCTGCTACCCTTGCATCACCTGTCCTGTATGTGTGAGGGAAGCTTGCCCTGCTGCTACCCTTGCATCACCGGTGCTGTATGTGTGAGGGAAGCTTGCCCTGCTGCTACCCTTGCATCACCTGTCCTGTATGTGTGAGGGAAGCTTGCCCTGCTGCTACCCTTGCATCACCTGTCCTGTATGTGTGAGGGAAGCTTGCCCTGCTGCTACTCTTGCATCACCTGTCCTGTATGTGTGAGAGAAGCTTTCCCTGCTGCTACCCTTGCATCACCTGTCCTGTATGTGTGAGGGAAGCTTGCCCTGCTGCTACCCTTGCATCACCTGTCCTGTATGTGTGATGGAAGCTTGCCCTGCTGCTACCCTTGCATCACCTGTCCTGTATGTGTGAGGGAAGCTTGCTCTGCTGCTACCCTTGCATCACCTGTCCTGTATGTGTGAGAGAAGCTTTCCCTGCTGCTACCCTTGCATCACCTGTCCTGTATGTGTGAGGGAAGCTTGCCCTGCTGCTACCCTTGCATCACCTGTCCTGCTACCCTTGCATCACCTGTCCTGTATGTGTGAGGGAAGCTTGCCCTGCTGCTACCCTTGCATCAGATGTCCTGTATGTGCGAGGGAAGCTTTCCCTGCTGCTACCCTTGCATCACCTGTCCTGTATGTGTGAGGGAAGCTTGCACTGCTGCTACCCTTGCATCACCTGTCCTGTATGTGTGAGGGAAGCATACACTGCTGCTACCCTTGCATCACCTGTCCTGTATGTGCGAGGGAAGCTTGCCCTGCTGCTACCCTTGCATCACCTGTCCTGTATGTGTGAGGGAAGCTTGCACTGCTGCTACCCTTGCATCACCTGTCCTCTATGTGTGAGGGAAGCTTACACTGCTGCTACCCTTGCGTCACCTGTCCTCTATGTGTGAGGGAAGCTTGCCCTGCTGCTACCCTTGTATCACCGCTCCTGTATTATGTGTGAGGGAAGCTTGTCCTGCTGCTACCCTTGCATCACCTGTCCTGTATGTGTGAGGGAAGCTTGCCCTGCTGCTACCCTTGCATCACCGCTCCTGTATGTGTGAGGGAAGCTTGCTCTGCTGCTACCCTTGCATCACCTGTCCTGTATGTGTGAGGGAAGCTTGCCCTGCTGCTACCCTTGCATCACCTGTCCTGTATGTGTGAGGGAAGCTTGCTCTGCTGCTACCCTTGCATCACTTGTCATGTATGTGTGAGGGAAGCTTGCCCTGCTGCTACCCTTGCAGCACCTGTCCTGTATGTGTGAGGGAAGCTTGCACTAATGCTGCCTTTGCATCACCTGTCCTGTATGTGTGAGGGAAGCTTGCCCTGCTGCTACCCTTGCATCACCTGTCCTGTATGTGTGAGGGAAGCTTGCCAAGCTGCTACTCTTGCATCACCTGTCCTGTATGTGTGAGGGAAGCTTGCCCTGCTGCTACCCTTGCATCACCTGTCCTGTATGTTTGAGGGAAGCTTGCACTGCTGCTACCCTTGCGTCACCTGTCCTGTATGTGTGAGGGAAGCTTGCACTGATGCTACCCTTGCGTCACCTGTCCTGTATTATGTGTGAGGGAAGCTTGCCAAGCTGCTACCCTTGCATCACCTGTCCTGTATGTGTGAGGGAAGCTTGCCCTGCTGCTACCCTTGCATCACCTGTCCTGTATGTGTGAGGGAAGCTTGCACTGCTGCTACCCTTGCGTCACCTGTCCTGTATGTGTGAGGGAAGCATACACTGCTGCTACCCTTGCGTCACCTGTCCTCTATGTGTGAGGGAAGCTTGCCCTGCTGCTACCCTTGTATCACAGCTCCTGTATTATGTGCGAGGGAAGCTTGCTCTGCTGCTACCCTTGCATCACCTGTCCTGTATGTGTGAGGGAAGCTTGCCCTGCTGCTACCCTTGCATCACCTGTCCTGTATGTGTGAGGGAAGCTTGCTCTGCTGCTACCCTTGCATCACCTGTCATGTATGTGTGAGGGAAGCTTGCCCTGCTGCTACCCTTGCATCACCGCTCCTGCATGTGTGAGGGAAGCTTGCACTGATGCTACCCTTGCAGCACCTGTCCTGTATGTGTGAGGGAAGCTTGCCCTGCTGCTACCCTTGCATCACCTGTCCTGTATATGTGAGGAAGCTTGCCCTGCAGCTACCCTTGCATCACCTGTCCTGTATGTGTGAGGGAAGCTTGCCCTGCTGCTACCCTTGCATCACCGGTGCTGTATGTGTGAGGGAAGCTTGCCCTGCTGCTACCCTTGCATCACCTGTCCTGTATGTGTGAGGGAAGCTTGCCCTGCTGCTACCCTTCCATCACCTGTCCTGTATGTGTGAGGGAAGCTTGCCCTGCTGCTACCCTTGCATCACCTGTCCTGTATGTGTGAGAGAAGCTTTCCCTGCTGCTACCCTTGCATCACCTGTCCTGTATGTGTGAGGGAAGCTTGCCCTGCTGCTACCCTTGCATCACCTGTCCTGTATGTGTGATGGAAGCTTGCCCTGCTGCTACCCTTGCATCACCTGTCCTGTATGTGTGAGGGAAGCTTGCTCTGCTGCTACCCTTGCATCACCTGTCCTGTATGTGTGAGAGAAGCTTTCCCTGCTGCTACCCTTGCATCACCTGTCCTGTATGTGTGAGGGAAGGTTGCCCTACTGCTACCCTTGCATCACCTGTCCTGTATGTGCAGGGAAGCTTGCCCTGCTGCTACCCTTGCATCACCTGTCCTGTATGTGTGAGGGAAGCTTGCACTGGTGCTACCCTTGCGTCACCTGTCCTGTATTATGTGTGAGGGAAGCTTGCCAAGCTGCTACCCTTGCGTCACCGCTCCTGTATGTGTGAGGGAAGCTTGCCCTGCTGCTACCCTTGCGTCACCTGTCCTGTATGTGTGAGGGAAGCTTGCCCTGCTGCTACCCTTGCATCACCTTTCCTGTATGTGTGAGGGAAGCTTGCCCTGCTGCTACCCTTGCATCACCTGTCCTGTATGTGTGAGGGAAGCTTGCTCTGCTGCTACCCTTGCATCACCTGTCCTGTATGTGTGAGGGAAGCTTGCCCTGCTGCTACCCTTGCATCACCGCTCCTGTATGCGTGAGGGAAGCTTGCCCTGCTGCTACCCTTGCGTCACCTGTGCTGTATGTGTGAGGGAAGCTTGCCCTGCTGCTACCTTTGCATCACCTGTGCTGCATGTGTGAGGGAAGCTTGCCCTGCTGCTACCTTTGCATCACCTGTCCTGTATGTGTGAGGGAAGCTTGCCCTGCTGCTACCCTTGCATCACCTGTCCTGTATGTGTGAGGGAAGCTTGCACTGCTGCTACCCTTGCGTCACCTGTCCTGCATGTGTGAGGGAAGCTTGCCCTGCTGCTACCCTTGTATCACCGCTCCTGTATTATGTGCGAGGGAAGCTTGCTCTGCTGCTTCCCTAGCATCACCTGTCCTGTATGTGTGAGGGAAGCTTGCCCTGCTGCTACCCTTGCATCACCTGTCCTGTATGTGTGAGGGAAGCTTGCTCTGCTGCTACCCTTGCACCACTGCTCCTGTATGTGTGAGGGAAGCTTGCCCTGCTGCTACCCTTGCATCACCTGTCCTGTATGTGTGAGGGAAGCTTGCCCTGCTGCTACCCTTGCATCACCTGTCCTGTATGTGTGAGGGAAGCTTGCCCTGCTGCTACCCTTGCATCACCGGTCCTGTATGTGTGAGGGAAGCTTGCCCTGCTGCTACCCTTGCATCACCTGTCCTGTATGTGTGAGGGAAGCTTGCCCTGCTGCTACTCTTGCATCACCTGTCCTGTATGTGTGAGAGAAGCTTTCCCTGCTGCTACCCTTGCATCACCTGTCCTGTATGTGTGAGGGAAGCTTGCCCTGCTGCTACCCTTGCATCACCTGTCCTGTATGTGTGATGGAAGCTTGCCCTGCTGCTACCCTTGCATCACCTGTCCTGTATGTGTGAGGGAAGCTTGCTCTGCTGCTACCCTTGCATCACCTGTCCTGTATGTGTGAGAGAAGCTTTCCCTGCTGCTACCCTTGCATCACCTGTCCTGTATGTGTGAGGGAAGCTTTCCCTGCTGCTACCCTTGCATCACCTGTCCTGTATGTGCGAGGGAAGCTTGCCCTGCTGCTACCCTTGCATCACCTGTCCTGTATGTGCGAGGGAAGCTTGCCCTGCTGCTACCCTTGCATCACCGCTCCTGTATGTGTGAGGGAAGCTTGCCCTGCTGCTACCCTTGCGTCACCTGTCCTGTATTATGTGTGAGGGAAGCTTGCCAAGCTGCTACCCTTGCGTCACCGCTCCTGTATGTGTGAGGGAAGCTTGCCCTGCTGCTACCCTTGCATCACCGCTCCTGTATGTGAAAGGGAAGCTTGCCCTGCTGCTACCCTTGCATCACCGCTCCTGTATGTGTGAGGGAAGCTTGCCCTGCTGCTACCCTTGCATCACCTGTCTTGTATGTGTGAGGGAAGCTTGCCCTGCTGCTACCTTTGCATCACCTGTGCTGCATGTGTGAGGGAAGCTTGCCCTGCTGCTACCCTTGCGTCACCTGTCCTGAATGTGTGAGGGAAGCTTGCCCTGCTGCTACCTTTGCATCACCTGTCTTGAATGTGTGAGGGAAGCTTGCACTGCTGCTACCCTTGCGTCACCTGTCCTGTATTATGTGTGAGGGAAGCTTGCCAAGCTGCTACCCTTGCATCACCTGTCCTGTATGTGTGAGGGAAGCTTGCCCTGCTGCTACCCTTGCATCACCTGTCCTGTATGTGTGAGGGAAGCTTGCCCTGCTGCTACCCTTGCATCACCGCTCCTGTATGTGTGAGGGAAGCTTGCCCTGCTGCTACCCTTGCGTCACCTGTGCTGTATGTGTGAGGGAAGCTTGCCAAGCTGCTACCCTTGCATCACCTGTCCTGTATGTGTGAGGGAAGCTTGCCCTGCTGCTACCTTTGCATCACCTGTGCTGCATGTGTGAGGGAAGCTTGCCCTGCTGCTACCTTTGCATCACCTGTGCTGCATGTGTGAGGGAAGCTTGCCCTGCTGCTACCTTTGCATCACCTGTCCTGTATGTGTGAGGGAAGCTTGCCCTGCTGCAACCCTTGTGTCACCGCTCCTGTATGTGTGAGGGAAGCTTGCACTGATGCTACCCTTGCGTCACCTGTCCTGTATTATGTGTGAGGGAAGCTCGCCAAGCTGCTACCCTTGCGTCACCGCTCCTGTATGTGTGAGGGAAGCTTGCCCTGCTGCTACCCTTGAGTCACCTGTCCTGTATGTGTGAGGGAAGCTTGCCCTGCTGCTACCCTTGCATCACCTGTCCTGTATGTGCGAGGGAAGCTTGCCCTGCTGCTACCCTTGCATCACCTGTCCTGTATGTGTGAGGGAAGCTTGCCCTGCTGCTACCCTTGCATCACCTGTCCTGTATGTGTGAGGGAAGCTTGCTCTGCTGCTTCCCTTGCATCACCTGTCATGTATGTGTGAGGGAAGCTTGCCCTGCTGCTACCCTTGCATCACCGCTCCTGTATGTGAAAGGGAAGCTTGCCCTGCTGCTACCCTTGCATCACCTGTCCTGTATGTGTGAGGGAAGATTGCAATAATGCTGCCTTTGCATCACCGGTGCTGTATGTGTGAGGGAAGCTTGCCCTGCTGCTACCCTTGCATCACCGCTCCTGTATGTGAAAGGGAAGCTTGCTCTGCTGCTACCCTTGCATCACCTGTCCTGTATGTGTGAGGGAAGCTTGCCCTGCTGCTACCCTTGCATCACCTGTCATGTATGTGTGAGGGAAGCTTGCACTGATGCTACCCTTGCAGCACCTGTCCTGTATGTGTGAGGGAAGCTTGCCCTGCTGCTACCCTTGCATCACCTGTCCTGTATGTGAAAGGGAAGCTTGCCCTGATGCTACCCTTGCGTCACCTGTCCTGTATGGGTGAGGGAAGCTTGCCCTGCTGCTACCCTTGCATCACCTGTCCTGTATGTGTGAGAGAAGCTTGCCCTGCTGCTACCCTTGCATCACCTGTCCTGTATGTGTGAGGGAAGCTTGCCCTGCTGCTACCCTTGCATCACCTGTCCTGTATGTGTGAGGGAAGCTTGCCCTGCTGCTACCCTTGCGTCACCTGTCCTGAATGTGTGAGGGAAGCTTGCACTGATGCTACCCTTGCAGCACCTGTCCTGTATGTGTGAGGGAAGCTTGCCCTGCTGCTACCCTTGCATCACCTGTCCTGTATGTGAAAGGGAAGCTTGCCCTGATGCTACCCTTGCGTCACCTGTCCTGTATGTGTGAGGGAAGCTTGCCCTGCTGCTACCCTTGCATCACCTGTCCTGTATGTGTGAGAGAAGCTTGCCCTGCTGCTACCCTTGCATCACCTGTCCTGTATGTGTGAGGGAAGCTTGCCCTGCTGCTACCCTTGCATCACCTGTCCTGTATGTGTGATGGAAGCTTGCCCTGCTGCTACCCTTGCATCACCTGTCCTGTATGTGTGAGGGAAGCTTGCTCTGCTGCTACCCTTGCATCACCGCTCCTGTATGTGTGAGGGAAGCTTGCCCTGCTGCTACCCTTGCATCACCTGTCCTGTATGTGCGAGGGAAGCTTGCCCTGCTGCTACCCTTGCATTACCTGTCCTGTATGTGTGAGGGAAGCTTGCTCTGCTGCTTCCCTTGCATCACCTGTCATGTATGTGTGAGGGAAGCTTGCCCTGCTGCTACCCTTGCATCACCGCTCCTGTATGTGAAAGGGAAGCTTGCCCTGCTGCTACCCTTGCATCAATTGTCCTGTATGTGTGAGGGAAGATTGCAATAATGCTGCCTTTGCATCACCGGTGCTGTATGTGTGAGGGAAGCTTGCCCTGCTGCTACCCTTGCATCACCGCTCCTGTATGTGAAAGGGAAGCTTGCCCTGCTGCTACCCTTGCATCACCTGTCCTGTATGTGTGAGGGAAGCTTGCCCTGCTGCTACCCTTGCATCACCTGTCATGTATGTGTGAGGGAAGCTTGCACTGATGCTACCCTTGCAGCACCTGTCCTGTATGTGTGAGGGAAGCTTGCCCTGCTGCTACCCTTGCATCACCTGTCCTGTATGTGAAAGGGAAGCTTGCCCTGATGCTACCCTTGCGTCACCTGTCCTGTATGTGTGAGGGAAGCTTGCCCTGCTGCTACCCTTGCATCACCTGTCCTGTATGTGTGAGAGAAGCTTGCCCTGCTGCTACCCTTGCATCACCTGTCCTGTATGTGTGAGGGAAGCTTGCCCTGCTGCTACCCTTGCATCACCTGTCCTGTATGTGTGAGGGAAGCTTGCCCTGCTGCTACCCTTGCGTCACCTGTCCTGAATGTGTGAGGGAAGCTTGCACTGATGCTACCCTTGCAGCACCTGTCCTGTATGTGTGAGGGAAGCTTGCCCTGCTGCTACCCTTGCATCACCTGTCCTGTATGTGAAAGGGAAGCTTGCCCTGATGCTACCCTTGCGTCACCTGTCCTGTATGTGTGAGGGAAGCTTGCCCTGCTGCTACCCTTGCATCACCTGTCCTGTATGTGTGAGAGAAGCTTGCCCTGCTGCTACCCTTGCATCACCTGTCCTGTATGTGTGAGGGAAGCTTGCCCTGCTGCTACCCTTGCATCACCTGTCCTGTATGTGTGATGGAAGCTTGCCCTGCTGCTACCCTTGCATCACCTGTCCTGTATGTGTGAGGGAAGCTTGCTCTGCTGCTACCCTTGCATCACCGCTCCTGTATGTGTGAGGGAAGCTTGCCCTGCTGCTACCCTTGCATCACCTGTCCTGTATGTGTGAGGGAAGCTTGCACTGCTGCTACCCTTACATCACCTGTCCTGTATGTGTGAGGGAAGCTTGCCCTGCTGCTACCCTTGCGTCACCTGTCCTGTATGTGTGAGGGAAGCTTGCCCTGCTGCTACCCTTGCATCACCTGTCCTGTATGTGTGAGAGAAGCTTGCCCTGCTGCTACCCTTGCATCACCTGTCCTGTATGTGTGAGGGAAGCTTGCCCTGCTGCTACCCTTGCATCACCTGTCCTGTATGTGTGTGGGAAGCTTGCCCTGCTGCTACCCTTGCGTCACCTGTCCTGAATGTGTGAGGGAAGCTTGCACTGATGCTACCCTTGCAGCACCTGTCCTGTATGTGTGAGGGAAGCTTGCCCTGCTGCTACCCTTGCATCACCTGTCCTGTATGTGAAAGGGAAGCTTGCCCTGATGCTACCCGTGCGTCACCTGTCCTGTATGTGTGAGGGAAGCTTGCCCTGCTGCTACCCTTGCATCACCTGTCCTGTATGTGTGAGAGAAGCTTGCCCTGCTGCTACCCTTGCATCACCTGTCCTGTATGTGTGAGGGAAGCTTGCCCTGCTGCTACCCTTGCATCACCTGTCCTGTATGTGTGATGGAAGCTTGCCCTGCTGCTACCCTTGCATCACCTGTCCTGTATGTGTGAGGGAAGCTTGCTCTGCTGCTACCCTTGCATCACCTGTCCTGTATGTGTGAGGGAAGCTTGCCCTGCTGCTACCCTTGCATCACCTGTCCTGTATGTGTGAGGGAAGCTTGCCCTGCTGCTACCCTTGCATCACCTGTCCTGTATGTGTGAGGGAAGCTTGCCCTGCTGCTACCCTTGCATCACCTGTCCTGTATGTGTGAGGGAAGCTTGCTCTGCTGCTACCCTTGCACCACTGCTCCTGTATGTGTGAGGGAAGCTTGCTCTGCTGCTACCCTTGCATCACCTGTCCTGTATGTGTGAGGGAAGCTTGCCCTGCTGCTACCCTTGCATCACCTGTCCTGTATGTGTGAGGGAAGCTTGCCCTGCTGCTACCCTTGCATCACCGCTCCTGTATGTGTGAGGGAAGCTTGCCCTGCTGCTACCCTTGCATCGCCGCTCCTGTATGTGTGAGGGAGGCTTGCACCAATGCTGCCTTTGTAGCTTGCTTCCGGCTTCCATCGCAGACTCCGGCTTCCTGTTTACATTAAACAGCGCCTTTCACGGGCGCGAGGCCAACGCTTGAAGAGAGATAATAAATAGAAACGTTGTTTGCAGTAAAGCACCGCCTCACCGTCGTTGCAACGCACGGTAGTCACGCTCAGCACTCCCTGAGGACCTTCCCACGTCACGAGGAGACACTTCTCGGCACGTACATGGTGCACAGTTTGACACTTCTGTACGGAGACAAACAGATGTGGCTTAACGACCAGAGTGGCCGACTTGGAAGCTGGAGGACCAGGTTCGAGTTCGGCGGGAGGCTGAAGCATACAGGGAATCTGGGCAAACCCCTTCATCTCCCCGTGCCCAGATATGAATGTGCCCGTTGGTAAGGCAACGGTAAAGCGCTCCGATACCTTCGGGTCGGGTTCGCGCTATAGAAAACTGCAAGGATAAAAAAAAATGCCCCTATGCTAAAATACTCAAAACGTGCAGATGTTAAACTGCTTCAGCCTTCCGCAAAGGCAAGTAGTGCCTGGAAGCTGTAGATGCAAAGAGTCTTTCTCCCTTCTTCTTACACCTCCCCTCCGTCGCCCTGACCTTCCTGTGCGTTCATTCTTTCATTCACCCACCCTTTCCTTCGCTGCTTCCTTGCTGTCTCCCAACCTATGCCAGTCAATCCTCCCTCGCTGCGCCCCTTCCTTCTCCCCCCCCCCCCCCCCCATTCATTCGCTCCTTCCCTCAGCGCCTTCCTTAATCGATTCCACGGTTATGTCTTCCAGGCTTGTGTCTTCCATCCTTGTGTCTTCCTTCGCTGTCCTGCGCCATCCATTTCCTTCCCCCCTCTCGTTCTCTCCTTCACTATTTCCCTCCCTCCACCCTTGCTCTCCCTCCTCACTCCCTTCCTCTCTCGACCCCTTCCTTCTTGTCTTCAATTCCCTCCTTTCCCTCGCAGTCCCTCCTTCACCCCTCTTCCCCACCCTGCCCCCTTCTTTCACTGTCTCTTATTCCTAACTAAATTATTTCCCCTAAGCTCTATGTTTTACTTCTTCAAATGTTTGTTTTCTTCCCCTCGTCCATCTCCCCCACCCAACAGACTGTCACTTTTCTCCTCCTCTCCCTCCCACAGTCCTCTGTCACTGCGGTCCGTGGAAGGGACAGATGTCGCCGGAGTGTGTCTGTCTCTTGTTCTCCTCTGCAGCCTCTCCGGCGGACGCCCCTCTTTCGGAAACAGTTGACCTGCTCGTCTCACACCTCATCTCTTTCCTCTCCGGTGCCCTCTTTTCGCCTCTTCTGCGCCCACTTTTCCAGCATTTCCTTCATTTCACCGCATCCTCCCCTCACAACTCGCCCACTCGGCTGTGAGCGCTGCAGTTTCTTCAACTTTCACACTTCCAGTATTTTGACAGCTATCTGCCGCCTTCACGCACGGTTGCATATAAACACAACCGGCACACCTGACCAATGTGGTGCGCGCTCTGCAGAGAGGCCAAAGATTGGATGAGCATCAACTCCGAACTACGCGTGAGAAATGTGTTGCATAAAAAAACCTACAAAAAACAATATCCAGAACAAAACAAATGCTCGCAAATAATGCAAAAGTCAGAAAACTATGGAATGTAAAAGGGAACAACATGGCTTTTCCAAGGCTGAGAAACAAGTGGGTGTTGTTGCAGCTATCACCGGTGGAGGGGCACAAACAGAGGGGGCTGGAACATTTACGGAGGGGCAGCCGACCACACCGACACCACCCCCCCCCCCCCCCCCCCCCCCGTGACACCCCCCACCCCAAGAGAGGCAGCTATCTACACGCAACTACAGCCATTTCACTAAAAGGTCCACGGCTTTGGGTTTTAAGGCTATTTTTTTTTATATATAGCGCTGGCTATACCCAAGAGGTATCAGAGCGCTTTACATGGGAAGATATTATGAGGCAAATATGGAATATAGGTAGATAAAAAGTATACAAATCAAGAATATATATATATATATATATATATATATATATATATATATATATATATATATATATGGTGCAAAAGCTATACCCTTCAAGTTATTAGGAAGATGATGTTCGGAAAAAGGACAAAAAGTTCCAGAACAAATATAACACGATGAATTGGAGAAACAGGCGTCACCCCCTTCTCAGCCGGTAGTAATAACACCTGCGTGTAGTGCACAGAATCAGCTAATCCCATGGGGACAGGTGTCATTGCTGCATTGCCTACAGCCACACCTGTCCTGCTGAACGACAAATGCAGGTGTGAGCTCAACCCCTCTACCTGTCAACACTCCCGTCCACTGACTTTAAAGGGGGGAGGGGAGGCCCCGCCCTCCCTTCTCACAGAGGGCTCACCTGGGGAGGAAAGAGCCGCTCTGCACCCCTCCCTCTCTCTGTCAGGCCCTCCTCCTGTCACTCCCTCCTCCCCCTCTCCTGTCAGCCCCCTCCTTTCCCTCCCGTGTCTGTCCCTCCCTCTCTCCAGTATAAATAACCCGTGCCGCCACCACCTGCCTCAGAGCGCAGTTTGTCTACAGAGGGATCTTGCAAAAACCTGCTGTACCCCCACGAGGCTTGAACGAGGAGCCTGATCCCGGCGCCACCGCCGACGCAGCCATGATCTTCGACAAAGTGAAGCGGTTCCTGCTGACCCTGGACTGCCCGGAGCCGGGCTCCCCGCCCGTCTTCAGCGGCGGGGACACCGTGACGGGCCGGGTGCTGCTAGAGCTGGAGACCGAGGCCAAGGTGGAGTCCATCAAACTGCACGCCCAGGGCCTGGCCCGGGTACACTGGACCGAGTCCCGCAGCGCCAACTCCAACGCGGCCTACAGCCAGAACTACGTGGACGAGGTGGTCTACCTGGACCACCAGGAGGCGCTGCTACACACAGGTGAGAGAGGGCACGGTGGCATGGGGCGACCCCTAGAAGGGATCTGTGTGCAAACTGCAGATCACACGTTTGCACCGCGCAGGGCTGACTCAGCTCTTCATCCTTATAATGTTAAAATAAAAAAAACACCACCCTTGAGGTTTGATAAAGCATTTAATGGTAACGCACCGTGAGATATAATATTTTGCACTACACAACACAACTAACCTAACACCACCCATTACAAAAAAATAAAACCGAAGAAAAATGTGCTGCACCCTGCGGGTGTTCTGTTTTGCGGCGTTGTCTGAGCTGCATCCAGTGTTCACTCCACGAGCCCTCGGCTCAGAAACAGAAGCCACAACTCGTTTAGAGCGGTCTGTCCAGGACGAGTGTGAACACGTTCATGTTTGTTGCAGCCTGAAGTACGGATAAGAGGCCTTATAACCTTGAGCTATTGAAGCCGTGTAAAGGACATATTTGAATATAATATTCAGTAGTAGGGTTCTGAACTTTTTAAATGCTACCATTTCTATCTCATTTAAAAAGTGAGGGGAACAAAAACAAAAGAAGTGACCTGTTCAGCATCACACAGTTTGGGAAAGGGGGATTGGGGCGCCGGGATCCTTACTGTGCAGCCGATAAAAGTTGGCCTGGCTGATGCTGTCATTATAAACTGCATAACTTGCAAGGCACTGCGGTGGGCATGAATCCGCTGCCCCCTGCGGGCACTGGTGGCCTATCTAGGAGGTGGCATTAGCGGGTCTAATTTCAGTACCACGAGCAGAGAATCAGACGGGGCACACGTGTTGCAGGGAGAACATTTCCACTTGTGACCTGCCTGTGCTGTACCCAGATTTCAGAAATAGGATTATGCGGCACGTGCTGCCTCTGCACGGAAGCGCACCTGTCCGTCATTGCTGGCACGCACGCGAGAGTTGAGAAAATGCTGCATTAATCTCATAGCCAAGCACACTTTACCACTAACTCCCACTTCAGAAGGGAATTAGATCAGACACCCCCTTTATGACCGATCGGGCAGAACCCGAAATGTAAACTGAACCAACTTCTATGACAAATTGATGAAATGTGTGTCGTTTCTAGCGGGGACGTTAGCGTCGTTCATGCTTCCGTGGTCGATAAATGTAGAAATCTACATATCACCAGCCATTGAGGTGCCAAGATCAATTTTCCCGGGGCCAGCGCTTTATATTTGTTTTGCATGTATTTATTTTTTGTTCACCAGAAAACACTAACACTTGTTTTAAACACTAAAAAATAGTTTTGCATATTATCTCACAGGTTATATAATCGGATTTAAAGGCATCTGTGCAGTTTCTTTAATCAACTGATTGACGTTTCTGACAGCTGAGCTCAGAAGAGCAAGCACGTGACCGGAAACGATGACGAAGACTGGCGTCAACTTATTGTGTCTGGTGTTTTTTCTTTTTCAGATAACGACTCCCTGACGGTCCTGCAACCCGGAAGTCACGAGTTTCCTTTCAGCTTCCAACTGCCAGAGTAAGTTATGTCAATTTCGAGAAAATTGACTTGGGCGCACTTGCCAATTCACACGGTGCCCCCGTGTGACACACACTATCTGCTCCCATCGCACGGTCTCCCGGTGAGGAGCTGATATCACACGGTGGCAGGGAAGACAAGCTGAAAACCCAGCGGCGGCTGGAACAGTTAAACAGGGTGGGCGGGGGAATGGGGGGGTCAACAGACGATGGAATATGTATAATTAAATAAATAAATAATACCTATTCTGGAATATGTATAATTAAATAAATAAATAATACCTATTCTGTCATCTGTCCACTTCCTCACTGCTGCATGCGCAGCCCCATCACCGCTGTAAATAGTGGTTCTCCAGCTCGGTTTCCAGGGCTTTGAACTGCCGACGTCGATTAAGGGGCGTGAGAACGCCTCAGGACATCGGCACCAGCCTCAGCAAGCTGGGAGGAGGAGGGGTCTTGGGGGCGGGGTGGGGTTCAAAAGTGCCTCTTAGTTACTTCTCGGCATGAGGCCTGGCCCCTCCTCACACAGTGAGATTGTTCTTTAAGTTGGCGGGTATGCTTGGGGTCCTCGTTCGAGTTCGGCATATGAGCATGTACGTCCAAACGTGACGGAAATCCCGTCCGCCATATTGCTAGGCCTGATACATTTCTTGTATATGAACTGCACACCCACCATGTTTGTGACGGAGTGTCCTCTCTGCCAAACTCTAAATATGTGCCATCCATTTTGATAGGTTGACCAATTTGGGCATGCGTTCAGAATAAAATGTCATATGTGCAAAACAGATGTGAGTTTTAACCTTATTTCTGTTCACTTCTTTATTTTCCGCAGAACCCTGGTGACGTCATTCGAAGGGAAGCACGGCAGCGTGCGATACTGGGTGCAGGCCAAGCTGCACCGGCCCTGGGCCATAGTGAAGAAAGCCAAGGTGGACTTGACCGTTCTCGAACCCATCGACGTCAACACGCCCGCCCTGATGGTGAGTGCGGGGAAGTCTCTGGGGTGGGATGGTCACAATAAGGCAGATTTTATTTAAGTTCACCCGTGACCTGTTATTTGAAAGAATAGGTAGTCCAGGCATATCCATTGGTTGACCGCAGGGCCGATCCAAGCTGGATTGTCAAGATAACCTCTGACTATGTAAATGACTTCCAATGAAACAAATTAAATGTAAATGTGGCTATGGTAAAAGTTAAGCTTGAAAGTAGTCTAAATTGACCAGTGTTTTAAAACGCCACTGCTGGCCTTCTAGGGGCATTTCAGTTTTCTCTGTGGTCATCGCGAGATGACCGACTAAGCGCTGTCGCGTTCCATGTAGGTGTTCAGTACTCGACAAAAAGGAGAGATTCCCTTGAACAAAACTAACTTGACTGGGCTAGACAATTAAAATCATAACAAGATTCATGTATGTAAAAATAATTCTTACAATTTATTGATAATACAAACATTAAAAGAGTGGACAATGAAGGAACCACTCAACAACAACAAATTAAAACCAGAGATCAACAATTAAAATAAATTGACATTCAATGTTGACCAGCAAAATTGAGACACTAAGACAGAAAACAGTAAGACATTGAACTTGTGTAATACTGGGTGTATATTCGAACTCTATTTCTGACACCTAAGTTATGTACACCACAAAATAGTGTATCCACATAAATGTCCGAGTCATGAATTATACTGAGTGGTGCGTCGACGCGTTTCGGTGGTTTTCCACTATATTATCCACCTTTATCAAGACTACTCTTGGTATCTGTCGTAGTATAGGGGGTCAATGTAATCACCCTTAAGAATCCGTTTTTGGGCGTGGTGAGGTTTCAATTATTTTCAAGTCAGAATACGATGTAGGGAGAGATGCTGGCTTTGAATATCCACTTTAAAATTGCATGATTAAATCTGGCTAGAGGTTAAATACTTCTGGTGCTTGAACAATTAGGCGTTAAATGTAGGCAGTCCGAAATAATAGAGCCCCATAAAGCGTTATTTTCTTTATTTCTTTATATTCTTGTCTTGTTAAAAGACCAGAGGCGCCTGTGTCATGTCCTTGCGGTGTGAACTTATGTTGCACTATTCAAGCGCATAGGACTGCTTGCTTCTCTGGTTGCGTGAAACCCTTTTGATTAAAAGGCCAGGGGCGCTTGCATCGTATCTTTGTGATGTAGAGGGATTAATACCCTGGTGTTACGCAAATGGTCTGCCTGTTCCTCTGGTTGCATGGTGTTCAGTACTCGCCAACGTTCTAAGAACGTATGAGGGACGGCTTTCAGTTCCATACATGTTATTGGCTGTTCTTCAGATGGATGCTGGTTGTGGTGGGTCAGTGTGTCTCACAAGGTGCCTAAATGCCCCTCTCCTTCCTCTCCAGGCTCCTCAGGCGGGTACCAAGGAGAAGAACGCCCAGGCCTGGTATTGCCGCCTTGGGCAGGTTTCCGTAACAGCCAAGATTGATCGTAAAGGGTATGCACCAGGTAACTTCAACTTAAAACACTCCATTTGTTCACCCAATGTCCTCGTCTAAACACTTATTTGTGGTTTTTCATGCTCCACATGTGTCTGCCAAAATTACCTGTATTGCCCCAAACATTTTTAAAAAATGTTTCCTATTCAGAAATTTGAGCACAATGAACCCCTTCTGAGTTGACCTGTGATTATAGATTTTTTTTCCCCAGTACCCTTTTCAATAACTCTACCAGCTCATATGTTTGAGTTCTGTTATCTTTCTACATTTTGCTCCTAACATGGCTGCTCTCCTAGTTGTTTACATGTCTCAGAATCCCTTAGATTGTGATTATTTCGTTTTCAATAGTATTTTAATGAGGCATTATAACCCTGGCTGGTGGGCATAGTTGGGTTCAGTGGTGGTGGTAATGGGGTTCGAGTGGTAAGCATACATACTCCTAAACTCTTCACCAGCCTAGTTACAATCCCACAAACTGAGTAAGCCATTCTCTACTCTCCACAGCAGCAAGGGCACTTCATTAACCAAAACTATTTCTCTCCT
Source organism: Lissotriton vulgaris (assembly GCF_964263255.1). Taxonomy (NCBI): domain Eukaryota; kingdom Metazoa; phylum Chordata; class Amphibia; order Caudata; family Salamandridae; genus Lissotriton; species Lissotriton vulgaris. Next base: position 41,468,887 of record NC_141700.1, read on the forward strand.
TCTCCCCAGGGGAAGTTATTCCCGTCTTTGCTGAAATCGACAACGGCACTTCTAAGTCGATTGCGCCCAAGGCAGCCATTATCCAGACGCAGACCTTTGTCGCCCGGGGTACCACGAAGCAGAAGAAAATTGTGGTGGCAAGCTTTGATGGTGATGTCGTGGCCCCCAGAACGAGAGAGATCTGGCACGGGAGAGCACTGAAGGTCCCACCCCTCAGTCCGTCCATCACTCGGTGCCGAATCGTCCGTGTAGAGTACTCACTTAAGGTAAGTCTAGTAGTAGCTCCTCGGATGGGAGGCTGGAGGGATGGATGGATGGAGAAGGTGGGTTGGGTTAAACAGAAGAAGGCTTTGCCAGTCATAGGACCAGCCGCAGAATCCTCCTTTGCTTACTTTTCCTTCAAATTGGCCGACATGTTTCGACCCATCATGCATTAACCATTTGTGGAAGTGGAATTATTAACATTTCATGAGTGGTGGGACCTTTTAAAGAGCCATGAAGTGTAGATTAGGAATGCTCTTCTCCCATTCCTACATCTCTAACCATCACCAACAATCTGTGTTTTAGAATGTTCCTCTGTTTGATGTCGGCGGGGGTTTAGTGATCTATTGTAGCATCACGCACTCGATGGCTCCATTAAAGGGATCACAAGCAATTTTAGTGGGTTTCTTCCTTCCCTTCCCCAGAGGTAGCCATGAGAAAACAGAGGGGATATTGGCTAAAATCACATTTGGTAGTCAAGGGGTCCTTTGAATATGACACCGTTTCTCTTTGAATCAGTTGATATTGAGAAATAACCAGTCTTTTTCCATATCTTCGTTCCATAAAGGTCTGTGTTGAAATCCCAAGTACCTCAAAGCTACTCTTGGAGCTACCGCTGGTGATCGGAACAATACCATTGCAACCGTTTGGAAGTCGGTCGTCCAGCATCGGCAGCCAATACAGCGTCAATCTGGACTGGCTGCGCATGACCATCCCCGAGCAGCCTGAGCGTAAGTATTTTTTCCACTCTCTCTAGGTCCAAAATTCTATAATCTAAGAAGCTGCATCTTAAGAGGGTTACTAGGGAGTGGGTTCAATATTCGTGACATCATAAATTGCTTTATCTTTTTCCATATCATTCTCAATAACTCTCTCTTTTGTCCGTTACATTATTAACTAAGACTTGGTCAGAGCCCATGACATAGTCAAGAATTGCTTACCTACTTGATTCTGTGACCACTTAATAATAGTCGATGACATCAAACGTGGTCCAATAGTCGTCCATGATATAGACCAGGGGCCTCCAAACCGGTCCTGGAGGGCCGGATCCATGACAGATTTTTAAAATAGCTACATGTATCTCAATGGGGATATCCAAAAAATCTGGAATGGATCTGGCCCTCCAGGACTGGTTTGGAGACCCCTGATATAGACTATGGCTTGGTTGTTGTCATTGATTTAACAACAATGGCTTGATCACAGTCAGTGACGTCAACAAAGGCCTGATGGCGTCCATCTTGCCATCAACGACCACTTGGTCGTTGACGCCATCATGGCTCGTTTGCTGTATGTCCTGAACATGGCAACCAAAGCTAAATTACAAATGTTTGAGTGCTACTCCAAAAAATATATATGCGGCTAGTGTAAACAAAAAGTGTGCCTGCCCTGTGGGTGTGGTAAAAGGAAAGATGCAAGCGATATCAGAAATGTTCTTGATCGATAAGGATGTGTGCAGTGCTCTTCCTCTAACCGAAGGTCTGTTTTGCCCTCTAGCTCCCCCGGACTACTCCATTGGGTCCGATGAGGACTCTGAGCACAGCCTGTCCCCTCCGTTCCACGGTGACTTCAGTGGCATGTTGGAGGGACCGTTCTACGCCTACATCCAGGAGTTCCGGAACCACCCTCCACCCTTGTACTCTGAGGTGAGCGCTACTCTTGACACCTACTTCCATCATACGCCCTTCCCCGTGAGCGACGTCTGTAGTGTTCACACTTCCTACTATCTCAAAGAATTTGTGGATTGTCCTCCTGGTCTTGCTAACGCTCTTGTTTTTGTCCCTTCGTAGGTTGACCCAAACCCGATCAACCCCCTGAGGCCACGCTGCATGACTTGCTGACGATCCAGCGTTAAGATGGCGTCCAAATAGAATAAGTATCCCAGTTGGGAACGAAGACACGAGGATTCTGGCCTCGCGGAGCCGTAGACCACAGTTGGGCATTGTGTCCCACTACGAGACGTAGAGTTGTCTGTGGAGGGGCTCTTCCTTCAGGTCCAGGCGACCACAAGGACTGGTGTGGTGTGTTGACACCGTGGACGACCGGGTGTGTGGCGCCATGGGCCGAACAGTTTACAACACAGGTGGATTACACCGGACTTTATGACGTATACATTGTTTGTTGAAACTACAGGTTGACGTAAGAAGCTTTTGTTGATAGAAGACACTGCTGTTGATGTAAAAGCTGCCACTGATGTAAAATAAGTGCAGTTGACGTCAGAGGCTGCTCTCTGACTAGACACCGCCATTGGACAGCCTTCAACAGCGAATGAAACCTCCCTCGACCAGGAGCAGAGGGGAAAGGATGCACCTTAAAGGGGAAGGCGAGGCGGAACCTTCGACAGGAACAGTCCAGATCTTTTCAAGCAGAATTTGCACCAGCCTGCACGGTGTAAATCCAGCCGAGAGGGGGCGCTAGGTCAGAGCTGCGCAGCTGTAGAGAACCTGATTGTATGGAACGTTTGAATCCCTCCTCTGTGACGTAACAAGGAAGGGGTCTATTATATTATTTTTTACAAAAACATAACAGAGGACCGATTTTCGAACAAAAATGTCAATGATTTTCAGAGTAACTTTGTAAAGGAACCTGAAATACTGTAAAACTTGAAAATGCCTCATCCGGTGTGTATGTAATGTAGGGTGTGTAGTGCCAGATAAGTATGTAATACTTGGTACACTGGAAGGGGAGTACAGAAATGTATAACACAGTGTTATGTAAAAATAAGGAATAAGTGAATATGCCTTAAATGTTTCAGTAATTAAAATAGTTGGCCATTGTCTTAAGGAAGATGCTGTCTTATGGGAGGGGCATGGAAAGGGCATTATGGGCACTGCTAACAGCCCTGTGTGGCCTACTGGGTAAGATAGCTCAGTGGCCCAGGCGAAAGCTGCATAGGAAAGGCACATGGAGTACAGAGACCTTTTGCTAATAGCCCGGTGACCGATTACTTGAAGCGCCTAAATGCTGCTTAAAGTAAGATATGCGCTAGAATTACGCAAATTTAGCACCTTTATGTTCACTTGTTTTGTATTACTTTTTGCTTTAATGTTACAGAGATGTTGTTTTCCTCACAAATGTGGCATTATGTGATATTTCGTTTTGTAACTTTGTTAATAAATGTTTGAACTTAATTCATCTTGTCGAGTCTTGTCTATAAGGAGAATTTATGGCCCGAATAGAACTTGAGCCTGTTGTCCCTGCCTGCTCTGTAAACACGATTCCAGCGGTACCTAATTTAAAGTAATAATGGGCCCCTGTTTGAAAATACATTTTATATTAAATATGCTTTAAAAATCCTGTATTTAAATACTTTCTCTATTTTATTTGGGCACAGGCTATGAAATGGAAAGTCTCCGTTACCTTCCAACTCCTAGGGGTGGCAACACTTTAGATTTTAATTTGGGGGTGGGGAGGAGGATTGAACATACACGTAATACTCTTGACTGATGTCTTGAGTAACTTTTCTCTAAGAAGGTATTCCCTCCCACAAAAAACACACAAAATATGGCAGGTAAAGGATTGAGGAGAATTTCCCTTGGTGAGAGATTTTTCATGTCAAATCAGTATCACATGTGCAAAATTTTGTAATATGGTGCAAATTTTCTTACATTTCAATTTAAGTGAAATTCAGAAATGATTTCAGATTACACTGGTGTTAAAAAATGTCAGAGCCGCCTACTCCCTCCCTCGAGTATGTTCCAGACTCTTGAGCCTCACGTCATTGGGCCCTAGAGATCGTCATCCGGATGATGGTTCTGGACTGGACTAATAGACAGATGACGCCTTCAGGCCTAGATGGAACACTCCAAATTTGGGCTCCAGAGAGAATATTCCACAGATGTGTTTATAGAATACTCAGAGTGGAGGCTTCAGGGCTGGAGGCGGCTCTCAATACGAGGGCTCTAGAAATAAATACTGGACTCCAGAAAAGACCAGTGGAATTGAATGTAATATCCCAGAGGGTGGATCAGAACTGGTTACAATTTCCCAGGTGAGGCCTCCTGTTAAAGGCATGATACTTCAGACCGGGGCTCTGGAATTGGAAAAATATGTTCATAAAATCTGCAATGTTAGAGAGAGGGTTTTCTCATGATAAAACTTTTTATTTCGGTAAAATACCATAAAAAATGCATAATGCAAAAGGAAATTGGTTTTCTATCTATAAAACTCCAAGCCAGTCTTCAAGATGGGCACAGTACTCTAGAAGAAGAATCCAGAACTTCATACAGTGGTGCCAGGACCGCCATCGAAACATAACATAATACTGTAGATGTCGCTTCAGAACTGGACACGATGCACATCTATCTCCGCCAAAATTAGACAATGTAGCCCACTTTTCTCTTTGAGAATTAGATGCAGTTCTTTTGATAAAACCTTACTTCCCACTGACCCAAAGAGAAACTTTTGTCCAATCACCACAAAGAAGAAAGGACACAGTGGAGGGTGCTATGCCTAAGGTAAGCTGGTTATGCGTCGAAACCTCATTGACGCAGGAGTCGCTTCGACATGTCCACATAGGCAGCACATACTATTGGCAAACCGTACAAAACACTTTGCATCGCAAAGTACTTTAGTTGAACCCTTGTTTAACCCCTTCCATGCTGATGACGGCCGGGAGCTGTCATGGCGCACAGTGCTCCTGTGCTGATGACGGCTCCCAGCTGTCATGACCACGCCCGCGATCGGAATGTGCTGCACAGGAGCGGAATTCCGGCCGCGGGCAAGGGGTTAAAAATATATTATGAGCTAGGGAAGGGTCGGCTAGGGTGAGAAGCAAGGTACCTGTAGGATTCAGAGACCCCACTACTCAGAACACCCTGAGGGTCACAGCAACCTGGCCCACCAATGAGGTCTCTAGATGTAAATTTTAGGGTGACCGCAAATTGGGTCACCAATAAGTGATAGGTCATCAATAAAGTCTATGTAAACAAATACACACACATGTTTAGTTACATGTTTGGTTATCATCTCTTTATATGTTTAGATCTATATACATATATATATGCACATAAAGCGTAGGTGCTAGAAGTAGAGGGGTTGGGGGGGTGCAACACCCCCAAAATAATCATGCAGAAGGTGAATGGGCAATAAAGATGCCTTTAAATTGTGTTTAGCATCACATTAGCTGTCATTTCAAACACCAAAGTTGAATAATCACTGTCTTTTGACAAATTGCTGCTTATGCTTTTAACATTGGACTGTTTACTTTCTTTCCCTGACTGTAATGTGAGAAGAATTGGAAAGAGAACTTTGTGTCACTCTTGCAGGGGCATGGGACTGTGAAAGAAAAGGCTGTCATCTCTTTCTCCACACGAGCATTTACATACCTTTAAATAATCAGTACAAATATTTCAAAATATATAAGCAGGTATGAGAGTGCAACAATGAGGCACATTTTTCTTGTAATGTTGAAGTGTGATGGAAACAAAGGGTTTATCCGGATCAAGAGACTTAAGAAGGTGATGTGCAAATGATACATTTTTGCTAAAACTCGATTCCCACATCTTATTGTTTGTGCGCTTCTAGTTCTATCAGGAAAACTATGTTTGCGCAAATGTAGTTGCTACTCCAATGGAAGTCATGCATCTGTAAAGGACAGTCCATTATCACTAATACACAATACTTTAGTAATATATTTGCAACACGGTGCTCCAACTTTCTCCATCGAGTATAGTAACTCCCTCACCACACCACTGCTTTATGGGCGCGGCTCAGTTTCTACCTCTGGTACGTTTTCACAACCGCCATGACGTCAGTGATGTAACATTGATGGCAGCACCCCCACTTTGAGAATTCTTCTAGCACCACATATATACAAAGTCAAATTTAAATATTCTAAGTACACACGGCTGCTTTCACTGAACATCAGTTGCATACATTAATGTGTGTACAAGGGGCGTGTCTGTTTCCTTGTCTCGTGTTGTCAGATTCAGCAGCTATGGTGGTGGAGGGGGGTGGGATACAGCTAAGGCACGCCCGCATCAACCCCCTTAGGTACCCCAGTGTGCCCCTCTCACAATGCTCCAAGACCAAATTACCTGTCTGATAGAAAAGATGCAATCTATATCTGTTATGCACCCACAATCTTATGCCCTCAAGTCTCTGTAGAAGCTTGAGGATGGAGAACAGTATCAAAGGGAAGGGAGAGTTCGAGTAATAAATGGAAATCACTGCTGCTTCTGTGCCTCAGCCACACTAGAATCTGTTTTGGTGATCTAAAGGCAGGTTATTTTCTTAGGAAGTAAGTATTTGTTTAGAGGCAGATCTTTCAATTGTTCTATCTTTATGACTAAAAACAGTCTGTTATTGGCCAGCGGTTAGAAGAAGCCCTTGGCTCAAAGTCTGTTTGGTTAAGGGAGGGTTTTGTGTAAGGCATTTAGACTTCCTTTGGTAAAATAAATAAAGTCAATGAGTTGTTGACTGGTCCGACAGGATTGGCTGCAGAGCCAGTCACAGACATGTGTCTGCAGGTGGTTCTGATGCCTTGATGCGATGAAAGGTGAGTGACGCAGACGTTTTTCTGTTTTGTTATCTATTAAACTGTATTGAACCTCTGGGATAGAGGTTGATCAGGGGGAAGGGATGCAGGAAGAGTGAAATTGGTGGGTGAGACGTAATGCAGGTGCCCCCCCACCCCCCAACAGCAAGGGTCAGCGGCGAAGTGGCCTTCAGCTGTATTGCCAATAAATCAGGATGCTCTAAGGTACCACCACTTTGAGGTATTATAGCTGGCAGACCTTTTTTCCCCTAAATTCTTCTAGTGGAGCAGTTTGTGACCTTGAGGCATTTCACCAGGTCTGAAGGTAAGTAACAAGCTTATAGAGCGCACGGATGCCCAGGTGTCTTGGCACTGTCCCTCACCAGCTCTCGCTATTCAAATTATCGGCCTTTATTGAGGGTGTGTGGCTACTCCCAGCTTTACAGTCTGTTGGTAATCTCTCCGGGATATAGGGCAGGTCTCTCTGGAGCGAGGCTGCCACCAGGTCACAAGGAGTGCTCTCTTTCTTGGCTCCACTGAGCTTTCCTTGCTATCGACTCATCATTCTTGTAAAGAAAAGAAAACATCAAAAATACTCACAATTTTGAGGGTGAGGAGCAGCTCTTCCTGCGCGTGCGCACTGTGGAGAGATGGACAACCATCAGAAAGAAGGAATATTTACAGGGAAGATTATACATTGAGACACGAATATGCACTTGTATAGCATCCACAAAATAGAACATTTATATCACTCAAGTAAACATATATGTAGTGAAACGACCGTAAGATAAGACGTATTAAGATAGGAAAAACATAATATTGTCTGAACATGCGGTTGGACTCAGAATGTTCCCTGCAGTCATGGTGCCATGTTCTGAGTGCTTGGCTGTGACTCACTTATATCCCAGTTTTTGATTTTGGCTCTAGGCTCACGCTATTATAACATGCGCAGAGACCGTCCCTGACACACATGAAGCCCTCCAACAGTTCTCTGACCTGAGGGCTGCTCACATTTTGCTGACAGTGAACTACCGTGAATCCACAGTCGTGATCAGACCTGTCTGTGTAGCCGACCCCACTTGTGTAAAGTTCTGCATCAATCTGTAACCTAGATCCTACCACTAACATCCAAGTGGATTGTGCGTTTGCGGCTTGTGTAGAACATGCGGCATGTGCATGAGTGAGCCGGAGTAATGGAGGCCGGCAGGAGCTATATTGGGAAAAATCCAAGTGGGGTTCACATGACAACTGGCTTGCCTCTTGGTTCACTACTAGCCAGGGCCACTGGAATTATGCGGCAGAGGAAGACCAAATTACGCAGCAGTGTCAGCTAAATAAAGCATCATGAAAAGGCAAGTTCTGTGGTGTAATGTGGTACATTTTGTGATACTATTACCTCATTATTGTGTCATTTGTACACATGGTAACACTGTCTCTGAAAGATTTCACCTTATTAATACCAATGTAACATCTAAATACAGCATTAAGGAACTGAAATATGACCATTCAACCTAAGCGATGGGCCTTCCCGAGTGCAGGACCACGTATCACCATATTTTTTGTCAAATTTGATCAGTCTGAGCTAGATGCTATTTTTTTGTCAAAATCTACTTATTATGCAGCAGACCACGCATTATTTGGCAAATCCAATATTATTATTGAAAAACGCTTGAATCGCATCATTCTAGTGACACTGCTAATAGCCTCATCACCACAGGCATGAATGTTTCGAAGTTTACGTTTGGAAACTGTTAATCCTTATAAATGTCAGTCAAGGCAGGAATTAATTTTTGTGCAAATAAGTGAAACGCTTCCAATTTCAAGAAATATATTTTTAGAAATGTGAGTCTTTGGCAGATTTTTAAGTGATGAATGACATACCTCGCAGAGGGTTCAATTCCTGTTTTGGAGCTTAGAGGCACAGCAGGCCAACGACTGGCCACTTTATTTTATCATGCTACATGGCCACGTTTGTATTGTAAATGAAATCCTTTCCCTCCCTCTGGCAGCAACAGTCCATAACAAGAGTGGCGACAGCAGGGGGGCCGGTGGCAACCAAAGGACACAAAGATACAACTGATATATGGTCTTTTGAAGACCTACAAAGTACTTTGGATGAAACCAAGTCTGAGTTGTCAGCCTATGCCCAACCCACGACAACTTGAGGAACTGCCTGTGCACACCACGAACCAGGCTATGGCAGACGAAGGTGGGGGGTTGAACACCTTTCAGCCTACTGGGCGTTGCGCGCCTGTCAGGAGGAGGAACCTTACGGGATCCATCGAGCGAAAAGTATAAAGATTGTTCTCTTACCCAATCTGACACCATCGACAGGCACCGACAATGGGGGTTCCGGAATGTCCCTTTGTTGGGCGATGGTATCTTGTAAAACCTATTGTGACATCACTCCCTAGATGGCCCTCTTAAAACACTGACACCCACACTCCACTCCACCAACTTTGCCAATGACACAAACAGGCGCCATTCCACTGCATGCACAGGGTGGTGGAAGCCACAAAAACAAACCTAAGCCATGGAGACATCCGTGGGGGCACCCATCAAACAAGAGTCAGGAGCCAACCAAGGGAGAACGAGAGGAACATCCCACAAGAGTCTAAAGAGACACAACCATGAGAACAAGGACATGCACACCAGACCACCAGAATAAGACACTCTCAGGATCAGGGAACACCTTTTAACACAAGGTGGGAGCAGGAAGACACTGCAGAAGCTGTGGACCACCACACCTGGTTCCCCATAGGACCAGGGACATCCTTTAGTTGAAACTACTCCCCACTAGCTATACCCACACCCAAAGACTGTGGAGCATAGTTTAAAAGACCATGATGTACCCCACCTTTGGACTGAGCAGAATCAAACTCCCCTCGTCGACAGATGGAATGGTGCACCCGGCTTCTGCGGAGATCTCGATTGGATCCGGGACGCGGTCACCCGATCTGCACAGGAATATTCACCCAGGAAAAATGTTTGCAGAGGTAGGAAGGTATCTAGTGACATCACCTGATGAATGCCTCCCCTGTCCGTGGCCACTCACTGTGGGAAGAAGGCTTATTGCACAGTTTGTTCTTAGACATGTTTACGTATGTTGTGGTTTAGGATAATCAACGACAGGTTAAGAGAATTTGTTTCTGGTCCTCTGATTTTTATCCCCTCAGTCCATTACCTCATGTGATTGAATGAACCTCGTGTCTGACCAGAAACAATACACTCTCCACAGACCCTTTTTAAAAGACTCTGTGGCTTATTAAAGCCCTGTGCTCCGCTTGAACCTCACTTTTTGTGGTATTCTCATGGTGCAGAGCGCTTCGCCATATCCACAAGGCCAGGTAAAGCCACCCTGCGTGGCTTTCTATGGCCATGTAGATATGGAGTGAGGCAACGCAGCACTAGTCCCTGCGTTGCTGCACACTACCATGGGGAGGAGTACCATGGGCGTTGCGGTGGGTGATCCCACACAACACCCACAGCATTTGACACCTTCCCAGACTTACAACAAGCTGTGACCCTGGAATAGTGTCAATAGCCTACGCCTCCCGGGGGAGGCGCAACGGGGAGAAATAACATTATTTCTTCTGATTTTTTTCCTCTTTTTATGTATGCGGCCTTCGGCAGCACACAAACAAGAGGAAATCGCCTCCATTTACGCTTTTGTGTAGGAAGGTGCCCCTTTCTGCACACAAACAATTATCCCTACAACGCGAGCACCAGCGCAGCAACCGAGGACAGGAGTGCGCTGTATCTCATAGACCCGGCACATTCCTGCCCTTTTCTTTTGACGTAGGACAGCGCAACAGAAAGGCTTCCAGCGCTGCCCTACGCCAAAAGTTTGTAAATGAGGCCTTTTGTCAATGGTTAGACTCCGCCAAAGCACGGTCATTGCAGACCATATGTTTTGAATTTGTAATAAGATTTTTTTTCAAAAGGAAATGTACAATTGGTAGCTCTAGCTTACGGAAGGTGTTTTTACCCACTTAAGTCCAGGGGATAAAGAGTGAGCTTGGAGGAGATTTAAAGAGGCGTTGGAGAAGTGTGGCTCAATGGTTAGAGCGGCAGACCCTGATGCAGAAGTCTGGCCCGGGACCAGGGTTCAATTCTCCGCCTCGGCGGGTCTTGGGCTCAAAATTCCACGGACCTGATAATTCTCGCCTCGGTGCCTATTCTAATCATAGAGTCCCACTCTGCAACTCTGGGCAATAGCTCGCTTAATCTCCACAACGGCCCTTGCAACGCTAAGGATGCCTGGCCTCCACCTTGGGGGTGCCCAGGAGTGGACGCCTCACAGGGAAAGCCAGGATGGGTTCCACAGCGGTATTCATACAAGCGCCTTGAGACCCTTGCGAGTGAGTAGTGCGCTATACAATTATCAATTTACATTTTTTTTACATTTTGGAGACTAGACTTAGGGTGAGGTCAGGAAATGACCTTTGCACCCTTAAGGTTATGCAAGTACATATGTGATTTAATTCTATGCTCTCTCTCCCCTCCCCAGGTAATTTGGATTATATCCTTAACACCACGACAAGGGATATTCATTCCAACCAAGTTGCAAAAAACAAAAGAATACAGAAATAGTCACAGATGAAAAGGACCTATGTAGAAACACAACTTTTTTTTCAATAGTTGGAACTTCTGTTAATAATTTCACTTTCTCCATGCTCTTCCTTGTCATGCGATGTGTGAACTTTTAGCTTGCAGTTTTTCTGGTTGAAGGTTCCAGTTTTCCGAGATGGCGTCTAATCTCCAAGTCCACAATGCAATGCTAGTTGCCTCCTCTCCCGGCTGTGAGTGGGTTCAGTTCAACCGCCCCTAAAGTCTTCCATTCAGGTGGGAGTTAAACTCTGGTGCTGCCCAAAGCATCACCTACAAGGAAACACCTACTGCCCATTCCAGTGCCACTGACACATCACCATTAAAGGCTTTGCAAAGTATTCATCCACTCCCAGCACCTGGATTAAAATCTCCTTCTTGGCCTCACTTTGCCTCTCCTTGTCCTAAGCAGGTTTCACCCTAGTTCACCACCCCGAGAGCCGCACTCATTTCGATGATCAATGCGCATTTTGCATGGAGTGAAGTTAGCGGCCTCAAGAGCATCGCAAAAGACTACACACACCTTTTATCAGTGGCATAGCAAGGGGGGGAGCAGTCCACCCGGATGCCAAAGGTTTTGATGGCAGCAGCCCCACCGTTCTTACCTGCGCGATCACGGGGTGGCAGACGGAGGGACCGTAGCCACCCACCGCTCTCATTGGCAGACATCGCTGGGCAGCAAACGCCCAACCACCACTGGCGGAATAAGGTCTAGCTACGCTACTACCTCTCGTCCTAGAGTCCTGAGTCAGGTGGTCGAAGCAAGTGTTAGATGTGTCTGGCGGGACTTCTCCGGGTGGGACCAGGAGACAGAGGATGTCCTGACTCCTCACTTTAAATATGAATCACCAGTCTTCTCTTCATGGGTGATTCGGACTGTTTGTCACCACCGAGATCCGGTGCACGTATGTCCCATCAGTCGTCTGGCTCCTCGCCTTGCAGAAGGTTAAACAAGGTTTCGATGATTCTCCAACACCAAACCAAGCTCACTCGGGTTTCTGGGATACAGTCCATCTGGCTCCATTGCACATCCAAGATTAGATGTTCTTGCACCGGGGGCGTGGCTTACGCGCCGACGTGGAATGGCGCTGCCCGGCTGAGCTCCGTGGCGACGCGGGACCTAATCTGCCTTTTCTGCATACTTCCCTCATACGGACACCGGGGAAAGTTACTTTCGTACGGCGGAACATGGTCCCCGTACTTTGCGAGCGGCGGCGGCGCTTCAAATTGCCGCTTTAACGTCTTTTTCCACTGCAGCTTCTATTTTCAGTACAGGGACGCGGGCGGCCGCCATTTTGTGCCGCCGCGCTCGCGTCCCGTTTTTTGGCGGATTTACCATCGTTCCAGTTCATATGCTGCCGCCACAGGTCACAGTTGGACAAGGTATGTCATGAATACTGTGCAGAATGCTTCATCTACATTTTTATGAATCTTGGCGCCAGAGTTCCTCTCAGCTTTTCTCTTACTACTAGTACTGCATATAGGCGGCCATTTTGAGGTGATACCTGCGCACCTGCTCTATTCCTGCATTTCTGTCACCATTAACCCTTTGTTGCTCAACGTATAAACCACATGGTTTCCAACCCCTATGGACGCTCTGCTGCTTTCTCCCTCATTATATCCTTGGTTGGTTCCTTGGCTGTGATTCTCTGATTCTTGCTGCCTCTAGACGCCTGTCCTATTGGTTGGAATTACTGCTTCTCCAGTGCTGCATGTCACCCCGTCCAGGACTTCTTCCACCAAGTATTCTCTATTCATTACTTTGAGGGTCTCATAATTTTTAATATTTGGTTTGGCTTCTATTCCTGCAGTCCTCCTAGTTTGCCCCTCTGGTGGCATCATGTCTCAGGACGCAGGTCATGCGAGAGCGTCTGTCACCGGAACAAAACCAAAACGCCTCAAGAATGACCCTCCGTCCCCAATTCGCACCTCTCAAAACCCGGTGCTAGACTCCATTTTAGAAGAGGTCCGTGGCTTACAACCGTTCATGGTGGCAACTAATGAGAAGCTCAAGCAGATTGAAGACAGATGGGTAGTCATGGAAAACAAAGTCTTGCAACTAGAACAACGTATTAGTGACGTCCAGGATGTATCTACAAAAATTCCTATTCTTGAAAAGGAGATACAGCAGCTGAAACTTCACACTGAGGACCTTGAAAACCGTAACAGGTGGAACAACCTCCGTATTTATGGTGTTCCGGGGTCCCTTGGGGAGGGCGATATGGTGACCTTCGTCCGCAAACTCCTTTACGAGCTTTTGGGCCTCCAACCAGAATCTGTCCCACTAAACATTCAGCGTGCGCACCGTCTGGGTCGACCAACATCCAACCCAGCCAAACCTAGAGGTATCATCTTGCTTTTTCTGGAATTCACTGAATTGATGACTGTTCTTAAAGCTGCAAGAGCAAAACGTCGCCTCATATGGTCTGGTAACACCATCTACATATCCCAGGACCTATCGAATGCTACGAATGCTCGTCGCAAGGAATTCCTTAATCTACGTCCACGCATGAGGGAACTCAACATCCAATATGGAATCCTTCATCCTTGTCTCTGCAAAATAACCCACAATGGTCGTTCACGTACCTTTGAGGATCCGCAGAAGCTTCGAGAATATCTTCTCACCGTCGTTTCACCCACGATGGACACCAATGACTGAAACTAACTTTCTTCTATTCTCTGCAATCATTTTTCTATTGTCTTGACGACTGTTGTGGCCTTGTCCCGGTTTCTTTCTTGTCATGTCTGGCTATAACTTTATTTCTTCTTGAATATATCCTGCTTATATTCCCGCGTTTTCCTTGCTCTGTTGGATAGGCGCCCGCGCTGGCGTCTCCATGCCTCTACTACTTAGCTCTTCTCTTTCTTTTCAGGACTGGCATCTTTGCCTTGTCCTGTTTCTTAGCTGTTTCCTTCTTTTTTTCTCCTCTCTCTTTCTTCTCTTTTTCACAGGCCATTGTTGCATATTCCTTGCTCATTCATGTTCCGGTATCTTCTTTGTATCCCTTCTTGTCTTTCTTTTCGTAGTCTCTAGTGTTCCTCATGGTTATTTATGCCTCGCTATATGGATTGTGATGTTCCTTCATATTTTGTTCTCCTATATTTACCCGTTTTGTATTCCTAACATGTTTGTCTTCCTTGTATCTCCCTTTAGTTCCTTACCTGCAGTGTACTGGACCCAACTGTTACCCTCCTCCCTTACCTCCCATCATGTGTAACTTCGTAACGTGGAATGTTCGTGGTCTTGGCAACCCAGTTAAGCGTCAAAAGGTATTGTCCCACTTATCCAAATTGAATGCTCAGATTGCTTTTCTCCAAGAAACGCATTGTTCAGATGTTGAATCGCTGAAACTCAAGAGGGCTTGGGTGGGTCAAGTGGTGTATTCTCCGGCAATTGATAAGAAAGGGGGGGTTGCTATTTTATTCCGTAAAGGTCTCGATGTTCAAATTTTATCCTCTCAATCGGATGCTGAAGGTCGTTGGGTTATGTCAAAAGTGTCTATACAAAGCAAAACTATGGTGCTACTCAATATCTATGGTCCTGTCCGTCCTGACCCTAAATTCTGGAATGATATTAAAATCCTCATTTCATCTATTGACTGCCCTAATGTTGTCATAGCTGGTGACCTTAACCAATGGTTGGACCCATTCTCAGATAGACTATCCTCATCCAAATTCCAGCCGGATAAGACTCATAAAGCTTTCCAATCTGCAATTGCCTCCCGTCCCCTTTTTGACGTGTGGAAAACATGTAATCTTGATTCACTCGAATATACATTCTACTCTAATGTACACCATACCAGGTCCAGAATTGACTATATTCTGGTTAGTAAATCTCTTCTCCCTGCTATTCAGACGTCTGAAATTGGTTCTATTTTTCTTTCGGACCATGCACCTGTGTATGCCACTTTTGACCTGTCCCACACTACCACCTCTTTTACTCGCTGGAAATTTAACACTTTCCTTCTCTCTGATTCGGATTTCATGTCTAAAGTTAAGAGTTTTATTTCTGAGTATTTCTCCCTCAATTTACCCCAAGACACATCAGTTTCAAACAATTGGGATGCTTTTAAAGCTGCACTGCGAGGGTTTACAATTTCTTATGTATCTAGGAAGAAGAAACTTAACAGGGCCAAATACAATGCCCAACTCGCCAACATTAAGACCCTAGAACATTCTTACTTCTCTTCCAAGAATCCTGACACTCTCCGTCTCCTTATTAAAGCCAAATCTGAACTTAATCAAATTGCCACAGTTGAAGCTTGCAACACCCTTTTAAAGATCAAATCCAAATTTCATGGGGGTCAAAATAAAGCGGGGAAAATGTTAGCAAATTACCTTAAAATCAAATCTGAACGCAAATCGATTGGCTCTATTCTTAATGAACACACTAATACAAAGGTCTCCTCTGATGAGGATATTGCACAGGTCTTCCATGATTATTATAAACTCTTATATACAGATGATACACTGCCTGGTGATGAGGATCTCTCTCGTTTCTTTGAAGGCCTTCCCCCTCCTCCATCACTTCCTACTGAATTTCAGCAATTAGAAGCTGACATTACCCCTCAGGAAATACTTAAGGCTATTACCTCCCTTAAGAAAGCGAAAGCCCCTGGCCCAGATGGTCTCCCTATCGAATTTTATGCCAACTTGCATTCCATTTTTGTTCCTCACCTTTTACAACTTTTTAACTCCTTTATTGCAAATGCCAAAGCGTCGGGTTCATTTTTGGATGCCCTTATAATCATCATTCCCAAACCGGACAAGGACCATTCCCTTTGCAAAAATTATCGCCCCATATCCCTTATTAATTACGACTGTAAAATTTTTGCCAAAATCCTAGCTGCCCGACTAGAATCCCTTATTCCTCTGTTAATCACGACCGATCAAGTTGGCTTCGTAAAAGGAAGACTTGCTGCAGACAATGCCCGTGTTTTTACAAATATTATCTCCCACAGCAACCGTTTCAAGGCCCCTTTAGCTGCCCTTTCCCTTGACGCTGAGAAAGCGTTTGATCAAATTAATTGGAAATTCATGTTTAAGGCATTGCATTGGTTTGGGTTTGGTCCTCATTTCATTTCCTTGGTTAGACTCCTTTACTCTGCTCCCCGCGCCAGTGTTTTTGTTAACAATCAATTCTCTAAGTTTTTCCCTTTATCCAGAGGAACAAGACAAGGCTGTCCTCTCTCCCCTTTACTTTTTATTCTTTGCCTAGAGCCCTTCCTTATTAAAATCCGCTCTAATCCCCTCATTCAGGGATTCACACAATCCTCGATTGAGACGAAACTCTCGGCCTACGCCGATGATGTTCTGGTCTACATGGCTAACCCTGTCTCCTCCCTTCCTCCATTTTTAGAAGAAGTCCGCGTATATTCATCTGTTTCTGGTTATAAACTTAATCTCTCCAAAACGGAAGTCCTACCCCTTAACTCATCCTGTTACCAATATATGTTTGCTTCCACAGATTTTGCATGGTGTCCCTCCAAGATCAAATACCTGGGTATTTGGTTCTCCTCCACCCTGCGTGACACACTCAAACTGACCTTTACCTCCCTTACTCAAAAAATTCAATCACTCCTTCAGACGTGGTCTCCTCTTTTCCTTTCATGGTGGGGTCGCTTAGACACCATCAAAATGATGAGTTCCCCACATATTTTATACACTGTTTCCATGCTTCCTGTAAAGATCCCTATATTGTATTTTAATAAGCTAAACTCCATCTGCTCTAAATTTTTGTGGAACAATAAACGATCCCGCATTTCCCTACAAAAACTTATACGCCCTAAATCTGAAGGGGGAGTTCGCTTCCCTGACTTCCAATCATACCATACGGCCTTTTTACTGAAACAAGCCTTTTCATTGGCGTTTGATTTTACTGATACCCCATTACCCAGATGGATTGTAGTTGAGAGATCTTTGTTAAAGGATTTCACTTTTCAACAATCACTTCTTATGTCCAACTGCTCATTTTTGACGCATTACCCTGTGTTGAAATATTCCCATACACTGCTACACAATATTTTTTCAAAAGACTCATCGCCCTTACAGATTTTTCTTTCCTCCAGTATTTGGTACAACAAATATCTTAAATACAAGGGTAAATCTTTCTACTTCAAATATTGGAAAGAAAAGGATATTATGTTTGTCTATCAATTCTTTTCAGATTCATCCATTATTTCATTTGATGAAATGCTAACTAAGTTTGATTTATCTGTACAACATCGTAATGAATTTGATATTATTACGAATGCCATTGTGTCTCACCTATCTACCCTGCCTACGTTTGATACCCTTCCTTCCCTTACTCCTTCCACCCCTCTTTACCCGTTGTTTACTCAACAAATACCCAAAGCTGCTTTGATTTATAAAATGTTATTAGAGAATGTTGGTCCTAGACCTAAAACTGTTCATGAAGTTGCTTGGGAAACTGATTTCTCTTTATCGTTATCTATTGATACTTGGAATCGATTATGGTCCAAACTGTTTAAGACTTCGGTTTCGGCCCGTATTACTCAATCACTTTTTTTCATTTACCACAGAGATCTGTTTACCCCTGTAAACATTACCAAATTCTCCCCTTCCTCCTCTCCCCTTTGTTGGTCCTGTTCATCTCACCCAGGCACACTCAAACACCTCTTATTTGATTGCCCACGTGTTCTCACCTTTTGGAAATCAGTTTGGAAATACTGTATGCGTATTTTTCACTTTTCTGAACCATTTTCATCGTTGCATATTTTTCTAGGTTCTATATCTGATGTTTTGGACTTACACTCTTATAATGCAAAATTGTTTGACCTATTCATTGCAACTGCATACAAAGTAATCCTGTCTTGCTGGAAGGATAACTCTAAACTGTCTGTGCACACTTGGTGGAATTTTGTGTGTGATGAGCATAGAATTGCTATTGCTTCTTCTTCGTCTGTCACCTTAAAAATTAAGTCTGATCTTACTTGGCTACCTTTCTCCACCTTCTTATCCTCTTCTCCCCCCCCTTAACCCCTCTTCCCTCCTTTCTCTTTCTCTCCTCCTCTTTCCTTCTTTTTCTTTTTTCCTCTCTATAAGGTTTTTCTTCAATTACATGATTTTACTTTACCGCTTTTCTTTTTCTATTCTCAAAAAGTGTCTTTCATGATTATCTCCTATTGACTTTGTGTTATCTTATGTTGTGATATTATGATGTATCATTTTTCTTATGCTTAATAAAAAACTTTATTAAACTGAAAAAAAGATGTTCTTGCACCATTCTGAGGATCTCTTTTTTAAATTCACCAGTGGCTCCTCTCCCTTATGTTCATCCGCAACATGGGAAGAAGGTGTGCGACGGAGTGGATATTTCTTACGAATGGTGGGTGTAGGAGGCATTTCAAAGGCAAGTCTATGCCTGGAGAACCTCCAGCAGGGCATTTAGTTTTTTGTTTTTATAGCGGCTGTGCCGTCTACTTGGCCAAACGGGATCATAGTGGGGCGATATCCCACTAACGTTTCAATCCTGTAGTAACATTGTTCTCTTGCACAGGTGAGCACTGAACAAATGTGCAACACTTGGCTGACTTTGCGTTCATAGAAATAACGAAAATATTGTAGAATACCATTCCAAGATGGCTGCCATGTTAATAATCAACCTGCGAGCAGCATGGCAGCAGCGAGGAGCTGACGCTAACCAAACCACCTGAAAATCAGACGCTACAGAGAATTCTTTCCTGCAGCATCCGTTTTTCATATGCTTTAATCAGTGATTTCTCCCCAGTGCTACTGGCTGGCTCACAGACTGAAAGCAGGTGTTAAATAGTTCCTTATGCATCTCAGCGTAGACAGAAGGACACACACACAGCCATTTGATAAAGTGTGAGCCTAAAATACTCCAAGATATGATCAACAGTGACTGAAGCCAATGTCTGATAGTTCTGGACTGAAATAGACTGGAGGGGACTGACCCACAGCCCCTTCAAGTGAGCATAGAACACAATATATTCACTATGAATGGGAGACTTAAAAAGAAAGAAATACTAGGAAAAGAAGTAGTAAGGTTTGGCTCCCACTTTACGAACTTTCCACCCCTCCCAACCATTTAATTTGGCAGAATCATGGTTTAGTAATTGCACATACATGTATTTTTCAAACATTCACTCACGTTTATCCTAAAAGTTCAATTATAAATTTGGTTATTCATTTTCTATCCGATTTTCACATTATAAAGGACAAACCTGTTTGTCATCATGGTTTATTATCATTTTCTGCCTTCTAGGAAAAGCTCCAGTAATGATAAATATTAGCCGTGAGAATGACCCTCAAGGTCACCACTTTCACCTCCAGTGTACCTGGGATTTGAATGCCCAAAGGAAGTTAACCTTTGACCTTGGAATGTCTGTACCAGGAAGGCTGGGCTGCCTGCCAACAGTTTTCAGACATATTTTTCCCCAGCCCTGAACCAACAGCATAAAAAACAAGGCCATTTATAGGACTACAGGTCACCTGTGAAAGATCTTTGTTTGTGGAAACTTAAGGAGGTACATGGGGTCTCGCGGGAGACGCTCATAGACCCGCGTCTGATGCTCAGCTCAGACACCTGCTTGTTTACACGCCACATGATGTGGTCAGCTGCTGCACAACACGCCATGTTTATAGAGCAACAAGTCACATTCTGACGATGTCAGCCGCCCCAGGGGCCGGGCCCGCCTGGCTGAACTCTGCGGAATGAGCGCGGGTGGTATTCTGGGCCTTGCCTTGGCCGCGCTCCCTGGCAGCCATCTTGGAGGGACGTCTAGCCAGGCAGTGGAGTCCAGCATCAAGCATGACCTCCCTGTACGTATGTTAGGCTTCCAGGAAGTCCCAAACTGTCCGCTATGATCCGATAACAAACAAGGTCTATTTATACGCTGTCTGTGATGAGGCAGAGGGACAGGATATTCGGCGAATGCTTAACTCGGTGACCCTGAGGAGTTGACTGCCTCTGTCGCAGTCACTGTGCGTACTGGATAGGGTTTCCATTGATCAGCACAGATGCATCGCTCGACATATGGCTATTGGACAGATTTGAAAGTTTCTGGGAAGTAGCGCTTTTTTGGGGGGGAAACAGATTTTATTTGTCAAAATAACACAGACCTCTGAATCCCAGAGACAGCTGCCACATGTAAAATACAAAACTTGACTTTGATCGTTTTGCATATTTAAGAACAGGAGAATATGAAAGGCAATACAAATAAAATCAATCCCTGCAAACAACCAACATCCCCTCCACCCTCGCCACCCCCAAGCGCACGTCTCCTTATTTTGGACCAACATATCACTGACCCAGACTGCCATTAATCTACACAGGAGCTCAACGTCTACATTACCATTTCCTGCTGATGAATTGCGAGCAACACATAAGGAAGTACAGGGAACGGGATAGGTGAACAGGTTACTCAGGGTGTCGGCCTCGGCCCCGACCACCCCGCGGCGAAGTAGCGCTTTTACAAAATGAAAGTGATAGTCAAGAAAATAACTCTCTGATTGATGTTCCTTCTGGAGAGAGTCCATAACTCTAATAAGTGAGACATGGAAACCCGATACACCCCATGGAGGGGCTGGTCTTCAATTTGAAGACGGTGGCCACACAGCACATTTTATAGTAAATGTACATACATTTGGTAAATAGCCATCCGTTGTTAAGCGCCAGTCATTAAATATTCAAATACTTTCATGGTGCGCCTGCTCAGTTTGACCTTCTCCAGGAGCGATGGACAAACCGTGCGCCACAAGAAAGTGTGAGAAAATGGTGGAAAACCAGTGCCTTTTCCAACGCAATCCCTCCACCCAAATAAACAAAAGTTTCAACGCCTTAGAAGAAGCAGCTGGTAAGATAAAGGCAATTTCTCATAACCTAACGGTTTTCATAGAATTGTTCTTCACCTTTGCATTTTCATTCAGTTTATTGAGCACAGAATGTGCAATGCCTGCCATCAAAAAAGCATCTGGCATGCAGACATTTGCTCGGACATCGAGGTGCAATTATGCCTTAAGGGTTCGTGGGTGCAAAGCTTTACATTATAACAATTACATAACAAGATATTTCCATTCATGTAGGTTGATTTACCATTAGAGGGTCCTGGTTTACAGTGTCATTTTTAATGTACTTTGATAGTTGAGCATCAGGGTTAGGGGGTCTGGTGTTTTTTTTTAGGGATAGGGCTTTGCTTAGGTTTAGGCGGATGTAAAGGTATTTCTGAAGCAATGTTGTAAATGTGCAGATATAATAAGTGTAAGGTATGTTGTAATGATGAAATTCTTTGGCGATGTCAATGCTTGGACTTCTGTTGGTTGTTGTCGACTGGGGTCACGACTGCGACCCCCTAGGCAACACCTGCTGCTCTGCTTGGACCCCTGTCATCCCTGACTCCCTATCAGGTTTGAATTTCAAACAGGACCTTTCATATCTACTGTTCCACAAGCGAACTCACCGTCCTCCCCCTTAGCAAGGAACCCCTTGTCTGACACTGATGAAAGGCGTTCGCCTTATGAGACCTCGTCTGCCCCTTACGACTCTACTTAGGATGTTTCCATATTTCGATCTTTCCTCGCCTCTAGGTTTCTAAATTCCTCTCTTAAAATACCCATCTCTCTTTGCCTGATCTCAGAGAAAGGGGTCTCCACTTCTAAATGCCTGGGGCTATGTTCGACATCTTGACTCGTACCAAGATGGTCTCTCGGTTGGTCCATTTCCCGTACTTTACGGCCTCCCTGCTCATTGTGTTTTTCTCCTTTCTTCAGGATACATCTCTCGCATCTATCACATACACTCATCGGATCAACTCCTCTCCCTCAAGCGCCCTCACGATTCCAGCTTATCTGCCACCCTGTACCATTGGGTCAAGTTAACTATGGCTGTCCCTGGCATCCACATCTCCTTCTTTTGTGCCTGTTCCACTCACGGCACTATGGGCTCGAAGGCCTGTGTTGCCGTCTCCAGCCTCAAGAGCATCCTTAGAAGTCGGTCTGATTTTGAACAGCAACCTTTAGGACCTTTCGCCATAACCCATCTGAATATATTGCAATCCAAATCCTCTCCAAGGCTCTGAGCTTGCATATGACACCGCCTCATTGTCTTGTGATAAAATAAGGATTTTACTAGCTTCAGTGAAGACGAAAACTGAAAATGTATGAAACGCCATGAGCCATGTATTGCCTCCCTCCTTGCCGCCTCAGGTTTAGGGGTCCTATTTAAAATCGAATGGCTCGACATTGCGGTTATGCCTTCTGCCTTTTGAATTTTCTGCATGTATTTATCTCTGTTTTACGTTTGGTCTCCCACTTTCCCTCCTGTTTAGATCGAGCCAGGGCAGGCATGCGCTGCTCTTCAAGGCAGGCTGTATTTGAGTATGGACTCGAAGGTCCGCCCACTCTCCGTCGATATTTTTCATTGGCTTGTGTCATTGTCCTTTGCAAATGCTGGCTTCTGATTCGTTAATAGGCATGCTAGTCCCTCCTTAGTACCGCCTTGCCTTCATTTGTAATCTCCCATGAGGACTGGCCCTTTTACTTCAGCTGTTACATGGTATGTCTTATTTAGTCTGTTACACTATTTTCTTTCATGCGTTTCTCCTACTGCAGTCATGACAGTTTCCTGCAAGTTTCAGCGCACCATGCGCTCTTTCGCCTTCCAAGCAGCCTGGGACAATGGCGGCAGAGGTCTCACATTTACAAGAGTTTGGGATAATGGCATTGTCAATCAGTGCCTTTTATTTATGTGTTAATTATCACAACAGATAAATAAAAGGCATTGTCATTTACAATGCCAATAACTGAAACTCTTGCAAATGCGAGACCTATTGCATTGCAAATTCTTGTTTCTTTCAGGTTCAGCTTGACTTCTTCGCCTCTCAGGATCGCTCTTCCAGCTCACCTCCTGCTGGCGCCTGATGATATGTTTCTACCAACTTGTCCTCTTAAGATACGTTTTTCTCTTTCCTCAATTTCTCACTGTTCAGTAGGAGAGTGCGAAATGCGGGTAAATTGCCTTCGCGTAATTGCGTAAAATTTCTGCAAATTTACGTGAAATTACACAAACGGCAACTCCGTCATTTCGCCCTATACTTTCATGCAAAATGCATCCTCGTGTCAATCTCTGGCACGAGGACGCATTTACACACAGCACAGTAAACAACAGCTGCTCTTGATCTGTTGTTCCCTGCAGCCGCTGTAAATGTTTATTGCAATTATGTTTTACTGCAAATAGTGTGTAATTACTCAAAGTGGTGTAGTGGCATAATTTCAGGAATTTTGCGTAACAAGCGTAGGTCAAGTTCAAATAATTTTTATTCGGTCAAAAGGACCATAAAAGCACATGATAAAAACAAATTATAAACAGGCCAGACACAATAAAATCACAAATCACTGAATTGCACATCAACATTGCCTTTCCATGATATCATAACTGAGTCACACTGCATACTTTTACTGTAAACTCCTCGCCCGAGATATAAAATGTAATACTGCGTAACAGATTGTTTGAGACTCACAGGGTTGTAAAAACAGTAAACCTTCCTGATGTGTTTGAAAACCTTTCCCTGCTAAAATTGGGCGTAAAAAACGGATTATAAAAGTTGAATATAAAGTGCAGAATAACAAAGTGCTTAGTGGACTGTATGGACTCTGTATCCCATGGGCAGCGGGGTAATCAAGCGTAGGTCAAAATTCCTGAAATTACGCACGTGAAATTTAAATTTCGCCTAATCAGCACGCAATAAGCCAAAACGATGCCTCCCGCAGGCTTTATATTATCAGTGACAGCGTTTCTCTTTATTATTTCACCTCTTATAGCAGCTGCATGTACAGTGATAAAGATATATTTTGAATATTATATATGTATCATGGTCTTTAATCACATTTCAGATCTCCTTTTAGAAGAATGTAGGAAAATCCACATTAAAAAAACACATTTACATATTGAAGTGCAGTGTTATGAAGTTCTTCAAATCAATTTTGTGTTATACCAGAAGTATGTGTAAAATAAAATAGCTTGTGAACAGACCACAGTATTTCTCCGTTACAAACACTGACAGCTGGGCTCAGTTGCTGCCCGCGTCCCCAGAATGCCAGTCACTCAGACCCACCCTTACCAAGCCTCTGCCTTGGCACAGAACCGGTCAGCTGTGCTGGCAGTGACATCCGGCTCGGATACCAATCTGGCTGTGGGGATTGGGTGGGCCGGGCAGCACCCTCAGCTGTGATAGGGTGGGTGCCACTCAGACCCCCTTACTGGAGGGCTAAGCATTCAGGGGGAATGCCAATGGTGATGACTCACACTTCAGTGCCACCTGGTAAACAGGCTGGGCAGCACAGGGTGCTCCGTGGCCTTCGATACCGTGCCCCACATTGGACTACTAAGAAGGCTCGAAGTTCAAGTTCAAAAATTTGTATAGCGCACTACTCACCCAGGGGTCTCAAGGCGCTTGAGTGAGGGGGGTACTTTACTTATCTAATATCCAAGTTTTTAGTTGCTTTCTGAAGGAGAGTGGTATTGGAGGCACGGTACTTACATGGTTCGACTCCTTCTTAAATACCCGGCAGCAAACTATTTGGTCCCCGTCTTTCTCGCCTCCAATCCCCCCATGAATGTCGGGGACCCACAGGGCTCAATTCTCAGCACAACATTGTTTAACTTGTATATGGCTCCTCCGGCGCTTCTCGCCGAGAAACACGAGGCAAAAATAGTATCATATGCTGATGACACACAATTGCTGCTTACTTGTGAGAAGGGCGCCGAGGTCAATGGGACTGGGATTAACATCTGGCTGTCAGATGTGTTCTCTTGGCTTAGGCAGAATCAATTGAAGTGCAACTCTGAAAAGTCCGAGATTATGTTCTTCGGCTCCCATCCCTGTGCGATATGAAACAACTGGTGGCCGCAAGACATGTCCCCCCTGCTACGTCTGTCAACATCGTGAAAAATCTTGGAGTCAAATTTGACGACTCTCTTTCAAGGAAGGCACAGATTCCAACAGTGGCTGGGACCTGCTTTGGATTACTGCGAATGCCAAGGAACTTTCTTCCCCTGCTCCCAGTGTCTCGCAGGAAGACGATAGTCCAAGCATTGGTGGTATCGAGACTGGACTACGTAAACGCCTTGTACTTAGGCCTTCCTGATTATTTACTGGCCCGCCTTCAGGTGATCCAGAATGTGGCAGCCAAGGCCATTCTTGTGGCTGGGCCGAAAACACGTACAACCCCTCTTCTGTCTTCCTTACACTGGCTTCCGGTGCGGAAGAGGCTTCATTTTGAAGTGTTAGAGCTGGGTTTAAAGCCTCCATAAAATAGGTGCCCATATCTTGGGGAAAGACTCCAGCACCATACTCCACGTCGAACTCTGAGGTCTTTTGTCCAGTTTCTGACCATTACCCCATGGATACGGCTCTTTTCAAGGGCAGATCTTTTCAAGTGGCGCCTTCACGCCTCTGGAACAGCCTGCCCCTCTTTCCCAGACAGGTCCAGGATCTCTTCACTTTCAGGAGACAATTAAAAATGAGGCTTTTTAAACAGTAGCTTCAGTGTTGGTGAACTTGTTCTCTGTTGCTGGGTTTCTTCATAGCGCCGAGACACTCCTTGGAGTAACTGGGCGCTCTATAAATACCAGCTAAAATACCATTATGCTACCTGTAAATGAGGTTACAAGAGTGCACATGATTGACAGCTGTAGAGTTGTGCTACTCTGTGCAGAGATGAGCTGTCAGTAGTGACAGGTCTCCAAGCCCTTAGTCCAGTGCAGCCTCCCCAGTGATATCTGGATTAAATTAACGGTAAGTCTGTCTCTATGCTCTTTCCACCACTGCACTCCTGACTGGAAGGGGCAGGGCCTCCTTCAAGGGTGGTTAACAGATTAGGCCTAAAAGTGCCTGGGCAATTATTGCATCTGTATTTGTAGTTTGCGGATTAGTGTCCCAGGATGTCTTATGTGTACTTTATGATCCTGGAAATATTAACCCTATGCATTCTGTTTCCTGTCTATGTATTCAAAAGCCCTGTCTAAACATTCCACCTAATATCAGTACATTCTGAACCCCGTGCATTCCACCTTCCATATATAGATTCAAAAGTCACATCTAAACATTCCACCCTATATCAGTGCGTTCTAAAGTCACAGCTGTTCATTCTACCTTCTGACAATACATTCTAGAGTCATATCTGAACATTCCACCCTATATCAGTGCGTTCTAAAGTCACAGCTGTTCATTCTACCTTCTGACAATACGTTCAAGAGTCATATCTGAACATTCCACCCTATATTAGTATATTCTAAACCCTGTCTACCTAATGTCTGTCTATATATTCAAAAGCCATATCCGAACATTCCACCTAATATCAGTACATTCTAAAGGCTCATCAATCTCCCTTCTGTCTATACATTCACAAGTCCTATCTGAATATTGCTTAGCCTATCAGTACATTCTAAATATGTATCACGTGGTGTATCCACTATTTCTTAATTATGAACCTATCCCTGAAAGGTTTACACTGTCTCTCCATTCTGAAGGTTTACCTGCACATGTTTCCTAATATCCGAATATTCAGAACCTACCAAGGAAGAGTTGTGGCACAGCGGCCAGGGCGGCTGACTCCGAACACGGGGCTTATGGGTGATTAGTTCGCACTTTACAAATATCAGGTTAATATCTGCTTGGGATACCTTTTATTTGCAAATTAAAAGCCCATATCTGAACATTCCAACCTATCTCATTACATTCCAAACAAGAATCCACATGAAATACCCTCCGATTGTACATTAGGAGGGAGCAATATATTGTATATGATATCGGATCCCCATCTGCACGCTACCGGCATCAACAGGCCCTTCAAATGTATATTATATACATTTTGCTGTTCAACCTTCTTTC
The DNA here is from genome assembly GCF_964263255.1 of Lissotriton vulgaris. Taxonomy (NCBI): domain Eukaryota; kingdom Metazoa; phylum Chordata; class Amphibia; order Caudata; family Salamandridae; genus Lissotriton; species Lissotriton vulgaris. The sequence goes on from NC_141700.1 coordinate 41,496,103, forward strand.
TGCACATTCTAAGTCCATATGGGCACACGCTGCCCTTCAACTGTCCTTTGTAAACACACAGCTCAACGTTCCTCTTTCTTTCTGTACATTCTAAAACCACATGGGCACATTCTGATCTGCAGCTGTAAGCTGTAAACACAAAGCTGCACATTCCACAATTTTCTGTGCATTCTATATGATACAAACACACACGGCCCTTCCACCATTTCTTTGTAAATAAATTGTTGCCAGATCCACCCTCTTATGGCTGAGATACCCGCCACCCCCTCTCAACACAATCCCCAAAGGAGGGAAACCGGAAACAGTTCTTGAAGTTTTTGGAAGTGGGAGGGAGTGACCCTCCCGGCCGTATTTATTAAAACAAAAAATTAAAACATTTAAACATTAATGTACAATTTCATACCACATTGCGATGTTTGGCTAACCTTAACAGATTCTCTAATACAGAGGTTCTCCTAGCCGAACTAACATCCTACAAAAACATTTACTTGAAATATTGAAATTGTACATCCTAACGTTTAAGGGCCAACGGCAAGGTCGTAACCGGTGTCAAGATCCCTAACCAGACATACCCCCCCCCACTTGGGAGGGGCGACAGCACTGAGGCGTACTCAAGTGCAACTACTACCAATTTCCCTTGACTTGACGGGGGCACTTATCAACTCGACGCCAGTTAAAGGTCGTTCGAAGACTCGTGTGAGGTATCTAGAAGGTATCGTAGACCTCCCCCCAACCCCACACAACTTACCGCATCTGCCGTCGCAGATGTCACTGGCCCCGAAAAATTCCCCAGGAGGGGGCTGTAACCCCTCCTACACAGGAAGGGGCCTTGACCGCCTTTCCTCTTCTTTCGGCGACCCATCCTTAGAAGGGACCGCCTCCCCGTTGAGGGGCCAAAGGCCACCTCCCCCGAGCGCTCCCATCCGTGTTGGGTGACGCCCACTCATAGGGATCTTCCAATTAGTGCTCACCGATCATGACCTTACCGCCCGACCAAAATAAATACGACAAATGCTAACCAAACGAAACTACATTGGCCACTATGACCGAAAAAAGCCTGTTTATAAATGGACCTTAAATCCGAAGTTCTTTAATCACAAACTTGTAAAATTAGCCCAATCTTTATTACACATTCAATATCAACATAACACTAAAACAACCTGTAAAAGAAATAGAATAATTGATCAACTTTATTAAAACAACTGGCTGTCCTCAGGGGCTGGTGGGTGGGTCAAAATTGGCTCTTCGTTCCGTCTCGAGCTCACGTGCAGCGAGGAGGTGCAGCTTCGGAGCACAAGAACAAGAGGACGTCTTCTGGTCTTGCGTCCCTTTTTATCCATCTTCAGGGCGGGCGTAAACCCGCCCCTGCCTGCCCCGAGGGCGTGGCCGGCTGCGTCAGTGTCTAGGCCAGCCCACTCTAGGGCGGGAAAAAGCGCGCCCCGGCTACGCCGCTTCGGGCATACCAGCCGAGACGCGCCTCCCGCCCAAAATGGCTTCCCGGGGGGGATCGAGGCACTCTGCCATACGTTCGGGGGGACCGAGTGGTCGCCCCTTTCCATATGGCTGAGATACCCGCCACCCCCTCTCAACACAATCCCCAAAGGAGGGAAACCGGAAACAGTTCTTGAAGTTTTTGGAAGTGGGAGGGAGTGACCCTCCCGGCCGTATTTATTAAAACAAAAAATTAAAACATTTAAACATTAATGTACAATTTCATACCACATTGCGATGTTTGGCTAACCTTAACAGATTCTCTAATACAGAGGTTCTCCTAGCCGAACTAACATCCTACAAAAACATTTACTTGAAATATTGAAATTGTACATCCTAAAGTTTAAGGGCCAACGGCAAGGTCGTAACCGGTGTCAAGATCCCTAACCAGACATACCCCCCCCCACTTGGGAGGGGCGACAGCACTGAGGCGTACTCAAGTGCAACTACTACCAATTTCCCTTGACTTGACGGGGGCACTTATCAACTCGACGCCAGTTAAAGGTCGTTCGAAGACTCGTGTGAGGTATCTAGAAGGTATCGTAGACCTCCCCCCAACCCCACACAACTTACCGCATCTGCCGTCGCAGATGTCACTGGCCCCGGGAAATTCCCCAGGAGGGGGCTGTAACCCCTCCTACACAGGAAGGGGCCTTGACCGCCTTTCCTCTTCTTTCGGCGACCCATCCTTAGAAGGGACCGCCTCCCCGTTGAGGGGCCAAAGGCCACCTCCCCCGAGCGCTCCCATCCGTGTTGGGTGACGCCCACTCATAGGGATCTTCCAATTAGTGCTCACCGATCATGACCTTACCGCCACAGGCCGGATAGTTGACCGGCTATCCGGACCCCCCACAAACTCCTACCTAAAGGTCATGTTTCAACGATTTTAACCATGCTAAGAAGTCTCCTAAGAGTAACTCATTCCCCACCCAAGACAAATGCACACCATCCCCCAAATACATACTGTCATCATTAATACAGCTATGAGAAATAGAATGCAATGTCCTGGAACGGAACAACCTACTCACTTTATTGTTAAGCTTTCTAACAGAGTGGTTCAAAGCAGGAATAGAGATAGCCCCCCGCCACACCTTTCGTGGAATCAAATGGGACCATGCAATCGTGCACCCCGGAACTCTCCTCGCCAACCAACTTACAGTGGAAAGCATTGCCTCCAGGAGTAGTCGTCTACCGATGGTGACCAAATCATTGCCCCCAACATGCACTATAACTATAGACGGCGGTGACCTTGTCCGCCCTAACAAACCCTCGAAAAATGTTTGAAACTGGTCAATACAGAGACCGCCCCTTCCGTAGAAGGACATCCTGTACCCGTATTCCCCAGCTCCGTGAATCATGTCACCTGCTTTGAATACGTCTGCGGCACGCCTCACGTATGAGTGGCCCACGACCCACACCTCCTTTTTCACAGCCGGTGATGTCTGACCGCTGGCCCGGTGTAGGGTCGACTGCATAGTCCGCCCCGCCTCGTAGGCTTGCGTAACTGAAAACCAAACAAAAACAAGAAGCGTGAGTACAGTATTACAGCTTCACAACATGTGCAACCGCACGTATCTTTTATAACAATTGGAGGACCAACGCCCCACTCGTTTTACTTGCTCAACATTAAGACCCCTGGCTGTAGCTTCCGTAGCAGCCCCTATCCGAAAGGAATGGGTCCCAAATTCGCCCGGGTTCAAGCCCGCAGCGGCAATTGACATCGCAAGCACCCGCTGAAACTGAAATTTCGTCAGTGGGGTGGCGTCAGCGTGTCTTAACAAAGTCCCCCCCCATGATGCCACCCTTCGTGCTAGGTAATCCTCTAAACACTTTACCGGACATATGGAGGACCCGGGAATCCTGCGTATGATGACACAGTCACCCATCCCATCTTGGTCAGTCTTGGACTTTACAAAGGAGACAGTCATTGTTTCTCCCCTGATCTGAACGTGTTCTTGGCACAAACCCCCCGCCACATCCAGTCTGTTCCTTGCAACCAGTTCGCTCACCCGCATTGCTCCGTGAAATGCTAGCGTAAAAGCGGCTCGGAACAGCACCGCCTCAAACTGAGATGAACATGTGGCCGGGAGTGTGGCCAACAACTGGGACAATCTATCCAAACCTATCGGGCGCCTTTCATCTACTCTGCGACCCTCAAGGCGTTGCCACCCACGGAGCGCTTTCTGTACAACGAAAGACGCTGTTGGGTCCTGAATAGCGTGTGCTCTGGCAACAAAGGAAATGGCAGCACGATGCCTCTGGGCCGTAGCCACCGATTTCCCAGCCCTACGTAAGGACATCAGGAACTTCACCACCCATTCCTCGTGACCCCAAAGTCGCTCTCTATCACTCCCCAAAAAGGCTAAATAGGCCCGAAACGCCCCTTCGTATGCCTTCCTCGTCCTTGGTGCTAGACTCTCTCCCACGAGGTGACGAAGTTCGGGGCACCGAGAGACCAGAGAGCTTCGGGAAAGGGTGCCGGCTCTGGGTCCGCTGAGGGGAGGAAACCCGAGAAAGCCTGTATTTGAAAACGAGACAGTGCGTCAGCCGCCTGATTCATCACCCCTGGAACATGTTTTGCTCTGAATAGCACGTTCAATTGCATACATAGTAAAACAATTTCCTTAAGCAGTCTTAAAATCAGTTTACAACGTGCTGCCTGACTATTGATGCACTCGACCACGGTCATATTGTCAGACCAAAATACGACAGAGTGATCTTTGAACCCATCGGGCCATGTTCTCAAGGCCACCAAGATGGGAAACAGTTCCAGGAAAGCAATATTACTCGTCAGACCATTCTCATGCCACCATGTCGGCCATCTTTGTGCCGACCATTTCGTGCCAAAGATGGCGCCAAAACCTATGCTTCCTGCCGAATCTGTCCATAGCCCCAGCTCTTCAGAAGACACGGCTGGTTCATTCCAGACGATTCTACCATTGAAATCCGCCAAAAATGCTAACCAAATACGCATGTCCTGGCGGATCTCGGCCGATAGTCTCGTGCGATGATGGCCCTCTTTAAGGCCGACCATCGCTTGAGCAATTGAACGGGAAAAGGGGCGAGCCATTGGTATTACCCTCAAGGCAAAATTCAACTGTCCCACCACCTGCTGTAGTTGTTGCAGCGTAACTTTTGATGCATTTATACACATTTGCAGCGCAGCCCTGAACTTCAACACTTTCTCAGCTGGCAAACGGAAACACCCCTCAATGGAGTCCAACTCGATCCCCAGAAACTCGAGGCAAGTCGTAGGACCCACTGTTTTACCCGGCGCCAATGGCACACCAAACTGTTTCATCAACACACGAAATTCGGCCAAGGCCCGGCCACATTCAAGACCCCCGGCTGCCCCAAGAAACAGAAAATCATCAAGGTAGTGCATTACATCTCGGAAACCCGTTTTCTTTGTGAAGACCCATTGTAGAAAACTACTGAATTTCTCGAAATAAGCACAGGATATAGAACACCCCATTGGCATACACCTCTATCCATGTAATAACAACCCTGAAACATGAATCCTAGGAGACGCTGGTCGTCTGGGTGTACCGGGAGCAATCGGAACGCTGACTCGATATCTGACTTCGCCATCAGCGCCCCGGGCCCCAGGCGATTCAAAATGGCTACGGCCTCATCGAAGGATGCGTACCGCACCGAACACACTTCTGGATCGATTGCCTCATTTACGGAAAGACCTCGTGGAGCTGATAAATTATGAATCAGTCGGAACTCACCGGGGTCTTTCTTGGGGACTACCCCTAAGGGAGAACAAACAAAATTCTGGACCGGGGGTACACTAAACGGGCCGGCGACCCGACCTCGAGTCACCTCTTTCCGGATCTTATCCTGAACTACGGTCGTATGCTGCAGGACGGAAAGTTGGTTTTTACACTTATCCACACCCTGAAAGTCCCCTACCGGGATGCGGAAACCATACGAAAAACCGTTCCGCAGCACCCCAGCAGAAGTACGATCCGGGTAGTCACTGAGCCAAGGAATCATCGCCAGGGTATCAATCGGAGTGGGTAAAGGCGCCCCTCGGACTATATTAGACCTGTTTGGCACCTCCTCTCCCCCCGTTATCACCCGTTCTGGCTCTGCACGAGGCCTCAGGATGGGACGACCCACAACCACTACATTCATGTTTGAATTTACACGATCCCTGGGGTCTAGTACATTTGCCTCTGTTGTAATTAAAGCAGAAACCCCTTTTTCCGGTATTGCCGGTAGGTTTCGAGTGATCGTCGGCACCCGTACCTGATCGAAAGGGCGTCCCCGCATATTGCCGGGAGGATTCGCCAACATTACTTCCCACCAACGGCATTTTCAACATTCCTGACTCCTTCATTTTATCCCAAGTCAAGGCATCATAACAATCCCAGGTTAAACTTTTATTATGCTCCTTTTCCTTTTTGAACAGATTATCGTAACAGAACCAATGATTACCCTGGTGCGATGTCGAGTACCCCATGATTCGTGATTGATAGATTGGGAACTCGGAAAGCAACTCAGGTCTACGTTCCCCCAAGATTGATGTAAAGATTCCCCAAGCATTGCCCCAATTGCCGATATTCTCATTCACTTTAAAGGCGGCCATTTTTGCGCGCCAAACACTCGGATGCATGAGATCCTTCTGACTCTTTACATGCTCTACCTCATAATGATCGACAAGCAATGAAAAAATGTTCACATACTCCCCCGCCCAAATCTTTTCCTTAATTGCCAAAGGAACATGTTGCCCCAACTTTTCTCTCCGAGAGGGTGTTGACTCATCCCTCGCAATCGGCAATGGCCGCTTACCTGCACCTGACGCTGCCTCTGTGGTCGCAATCGTCCCTGGTGTCTTGTCCCCTACTGCAGCCGGCACGGGCACCTTGGCTGCTTCCCGTTTCTCACGCAATTGCTTTATCAGCGCCTGCGCATCGTCAGCCGTGGCGCCCTCGTTACCTTTACCCAACCACGCTGCCAACTGTGCTGCCAGCTCGGGCGGCATATCATCCTCGGACACGGGGGTGACCACAAAGGGAATCGGATTCCCCTCCTCCGGCACGGGAGTTGGAGCCTCGAGCGGGGCACTGGGACCCGGGATGTCTTCACCCGCTGCCCCCCTCCTGGGCCTCTTGTTTTTCCCTCCCGGGGCTGCTCCCGCCAAAGGACGTTTTGGACCCCTTTCCTCATTCTTGTCCACCCTCTTCTTTAGCTCGGACATCTCCTTCATGAGAACACGCAGCATCTGGTCGGTAGTCATGCGCTTTCCCGCCTTCTTCGGCATTCTCCAACAAGTAACTGCAAAACAAACAAGAACGATTAAAACGCTCAAAATTGGCTCTTCGTTCCGTCTCGAGCTCACGTGCAGCGAGGAGGTGCAGCTTCAGAGCACAGGAACAAGAGGATGTCTTCTGGTCTTGCGTCCCTTTTTATCCATCTTCAGGGCGGGCGTAAACCCGCCCCTGCCTGCCCCGAGGGCGTGGCCGGCTGCGTCAGTGTCTAGGCCAGCCCACTCTAGGGCGGGAAAAAGCGCGCCCCGGCTACGCCGCTTCGGGCATACCAGCCGAGACGCGCCTCCCGCCCAAAATGGCTTCCCGGGGGGATCGAGGCACTCTGCCATACGTTCGGGGGGACCGAGTGGTCGCCCCTTTCCATTCTGTGCATTCTAAACCCACATGGGCACATTCTTTTCTCTAACTGTACATTACAGACACATGGCTGCCATTACAGTCTCGGCCTGTGCATTTTAAACCTGTGTGTTATGTTATGATATTTTTATAAAGCGCCTTATCACTCCGAGGTATCTACGGGCACATTCTGTCCTTAACTGTATGCTGTAAACACAAGACTGCTCATTCCATTCTCTATAAGTACATTCTAACCCTTGTCTCTGCACATTCAAAGCTCTGACTGTATATTCAAAACCCATATTGGCACATTCTACCATTTGTCTCTGCATTTGAGCTCTGTAGCTGTAGATACTATGTATCAGAGCATTCCTTCCTCGTAACTGCACATTCTGACCCTGTTTTTGTATATTTCACCCCATGCAGCTGGATATTCAAACCCTCATTTGTGGAGAATTCTAACCTATATCTGTATACTTCATCTCTTGCTTCTGCACTTCCTAAGCCTGTATCCGTATATTTTAACCTTTTAACTGCACATTTCCAACCTCTATCTGTACATTCTGTCACTTGCATCTGCACATTCTAACCATGTATGTGCACATTCTAACATATAAGGCACATTCTATCTCATGCATATGGTCATCCTAAACTTGCATCTGTACATGCTAACCCTGCTCTTGCACATTTCAACATCTAGCTGTACATTCTACCTGTTGCATCCACACATTCTAGCCCTGCATCTGCACATTCCTACCTGTATCTGTACACTCTGTTCCTTACATCTGCATATTACAAACCTGCATCTGCACATTCCTGCCACTATCCGTTGATTATATCCCCTTTCATAGGCACATTGCAACCATGTAATTGCACATTTCAACCTGTATCGGTCCATCTATCCCATACATCTGCACATTCTAAACCTGCAGAAAACAACCTGTATATGTACATTCTATCTCTTGCAGCAGCACATTCTAACCATGTATCTGCACATTCCTACTTGTATTTGTACACTTTGTCCCTTGTATGTGCACATTCCAACTCTTACCTGTACATGCTGCCCTCTCCATCTAAACAATCTAAACCCACATCAGCACATTCCAACCTTTATCTGCACATTCTGTCCTTTACTTCTGCGCATTCTAAACATGCACCTGCAGAAAACAACCTGTATATGTACATTCTATCCCTTGCATATGCACATTCTAACCTTGTATCTGCACATTCCTACTTGTATCTGTACTCTTTGTCCCTTGCATGTGAACATTCCAACCGCTATCTGTACATACTGTCCTATCCATCTAAACAATCTAAACCTGCATCAGAACATTCCAGCTTATATCTATTCGTTCTAACCTTGCATCTACACATTTCAACCTTTCTGTACATTTTGATCCTGTATCGACATGTCCCAATCATGTTCGTGCATATTCCAAAAACATATCTGTACATTGTGACCCTCCATGTGCATATCCCACTCTGTATAGTTGCATTCTAATCCTGTATCTGCACATTCCAGCTATATTCGTACATTCTGAACCCTGCATCTGTGCATTCCAACATGTACCGGTAACTGTGCTGATCCAGTACCTGTGCATGTTCCCGGTAATAGCCAACTGGGCACATGCCTGACAGACATATAATGACAAGTGAGTCCGGCACATTAGGCAACCCCGTGCCTTATATCGCAATAAGATTGTGGTGTGGGTTTCGCGTGTGCGGCCGGGCCTGTGTAAAATAAGATTCCGCTGTGTCCACATACTTGTTACGCAGCCAAAGTCAGGACACCCTGTGCCCAGGGTGCGGATGGGTTCGAATCTGCTAGAGTAAGTTGCCCTCTGCGTATGGAATCCAAAAATACCACCTGACCACTGGCCGGGACGAAAACAAGCCTCATTCCCAGCTGCCGCTTGGGTGTGCAAAATTGCAAAGCATTTTTATAAATTTACTAGCTTACCCGTCGTGCGTTTCTGCGATCTCAGAAGAAAGGAAATTTAAGGAAACTTGTTATGATAGCATTCAATTTCCATTGTGTCATTTTTATTGAAACGTATTCATTTTAATATGGAAAACATTTTAAAGTGTTGTTTTAATTCTATTTATTTATGTGAGTGCTTGTGGATACACAGTATTTTTTGTTTTTCCGTCTGGTGCGTACATAAATAAATCAGAAGGTTTTCCGACGCGTGAGCTGGCCATATGCAGTTGTCCATGTGAGAAGCACGGATTCTCCAAATCTAGTCCACACACTTGCAGCGATTGTCCTTGTGCTTTGTTGATGGTCATTGCAAAAGCGAGTCGCACCGTAAACTGTAAACGTTCAGAATTGGAAAGATTATGAGGGCCCTGGGGGACCAGGGTGGCCGATATTTAACATTTGTTTTATTTTTTTTTGCCAGAAACCTTCACGGGAGTGTACTCAACAACTTTTAACATTTTTTTTTTTTTGCCAGAAACTTTTGCGGGAATGTACTCAACAACTTCCCAAAGTTTCATGGCGATCGGATAAATGGTGTAGTAATGCATAAAGGACAAACAGACATACTTTCGTTTTTATATATATAGATTTATTTATTTACCGAGTTTTATATAGCGCAAACTAGACCCGAAGATACCAGAGCACATTTTTGTTGCTGTTTTGCAATGGTCGAGTTTATTGAAAATGTGTCAACCTCCCGTGACTTTTTTCTGGACAATCACGTAAAAATCATGACTTTTGCAACATTTTATGCCACATGTCTGTTTTTAATGCAAAAAATGTGTCTGCTGAAGATACTGTGCACAAAACAGTTAGAGCCCAATTTCGGCCTGTGCACAGCAGAATTCCTGTGTGGGACGTCACTTTTCGCAATTATAAGGCGCCCAGTAGTCATACACCTGGATTTCCTGGGTGTCCTGGATTTCCTGGGTGTCCTGGATTTTCTGGGTGCGGTAACACCAGATCAGACTATCCAGCCGGTAAACTCGGATGGGGAAAGGCTGCATTGCAGCCAGACCCCATTTCCCAGCCGCCAGGGGATACCTACCCAAGGCACTGGAACAGTATGCAATACCCACTCTTCCATACCCAGAGGCCCCGCAGACTGAAAACGTCTGGATTGAACCCCCTGGAATATTGAATAACATGGAATTCCAATTGGGAGTTCTGTGCCCGCACATTTATTCCACATTCCAAGGAGTCAAACACGTTGTGATTGGTGAAAAGCTGTGTGGATATTCCAAGCATTTTCTGAAATTCCAGACAACCGAAATCTGCACGTAGAGTTTCTCCAAATTCGCCATCGGCGCCTTAGTGTTCTGCTCGGCAGCGCCAAAGTTAGTACAAATGGGCAACAAAATATTAAATTGTATATGAAAAATTCTGCCTATGTCTACCTGCATTAAAATATGTAACAAAGATGAAAGTAGTATGAGTTGCGCCAGCTGGGTGGTCATTTATAAATTAGGTGGACGGTGTAGTCTCCCATTGTCAACAGAAATTACTCTATCTGCCAACATCAATTAATGATTTATAAGGCGCAAACTCCTCCCGTGGCGTCTTGGCGCTATGGAAAACGGATATAGCTACAGCAATGTCAGATAGGAGTCAAAGATGATCAAGTGCCTTCTAATCCTGTGAAAAAAAGCCAGGTCTTTAAGGCCTTTCTGAAGGTAAGGAGGGAGCAGCGTTTAGTGTCAGTGGGGGGCTGTTCCAGAGCACAGCTGTGGTCCCGAAAAAACTGTTCCCGCCCCATGTGGTCCTCCGAGTTGAGGGGACAGTCAGGTTCATGGCAGAGCCTGAACGAAGCGTCCTCACTGGCGCGTACCATTTGAGTTTCTCCTTGAAACGGGCTGGCCCCAGTCCGTGCAATGACTCATAAGCCAAACAGAGCGCCTTGAAGCTACAGCGCTGTCTGACTGGCAGCCAGTGAAGGTTCCTGAGGCTCCTCCGGCTGATTCAGATTTGGGAATTTTAAAAAGGAAACGAGCAGCAGCATTTTGCAAAGTCTTGAAGCCTCGTCAGGAGACCCGATGCGAGATTCAGATAGAGACTATTGCAGTAATCCATCCTTGTGAGAACCAATGCCATGGTTACAGTTTTTAGAAGTTAGGGAGGCAAAACGTTTTCGATCTTTCTTATGAGCCTTAAGGAGCAAAAAGAGACAGATGTAATTATATTCATTTTGTCCTTGAACTTCAGTTCTTTATCTAACAGAAAGCCTATGTTTTTTACTTTATTTGAGGGTTCCGGCAGTAGGTACAACTCAGGCGGCCACAAATCCAGTGTCCAAAATGAGGGGTTGTTGCCAAAAATGATTTACTCAGTTTTAGCAGCGTTCAATTTAAGGCAGTTGTGATCCATCCAATTGTTCCCATTGCTCATGCATGTTCTGATGCCATGGCAGAGTGGTTTTCAGGTTTTGCTAGCGACACCACAATTTGGGTGTCATCAGCATAAGACGCAAAAAAGAAAACAGAATTTTTAATAGTTGTCGTGAGTGAGGTAACTTATAGGTTAAACAGTGTTGGGCTCAGTGCCGAGCCTTGGGGGACTCCACAAGGCAGGGAGAAAGGCCTGTGTGTAAACTTGCCCATCGTCACATTATGTTGTTGATTAGACGAAAAAAGATTGGAGATCTAGTGCTGTATCCTCTATCCCCGGACTATGCATATGGTCTGCCAAGATCTCGTGGCTGACCGTATCAAATGCTGCGGAGAGATCCAGCAAGATCGGGGCTGCCGTCCCTGCCCTGTCAAGCAATTCCCGTATATCCTGCGTAGCTACCAGCAGAGCAGACTCTGTACTACGTTTTTTTTCTGAACCCGTGCTGTGTATCATCTAATAAAGAGTTTTCCTCTAGATACTCTGAAAGTTGTCAATTCATTACTTTCTCCGCCAACTTGGCAGCGAAGGGAAGTCTTGATGTAGGGCGATAGTTATTCAGGTCCAGAGCATTCAGATTGCCTTTTTTTCACAGGGGCATCAGACCCTGAGACTGAAACTGTGTTTGAGGTACATTCCTTGTTACAGTATATAGTGGAGGGTGTTTTACTGAACCTGATAAGTGCTGAAACTGCAAATTTTGAACTGCATGAAATTGTGACATTATATGTTCGTGATCCAGTTAAATATTGGGCAAAATTTGCCTTAGAAATTACTTTGCCATAAAATGCCCAGCGAAAAGTAATGTTGACATTTTTTTTAACAAGATGAGTGCAAAATTCTCCTTTTTCACTCCATGTTTATATGACGACTGAATGTGTCTCCATATAATGCGACGCCTTCTAGGCGCTAGTGGAAGGTGCCGGTGTGGTCCCTTGCTCTTCTCTGTATACTGCTCTCTGTTCTTTTATTTGGGTTCCCAGGCCTATCTGATGTTTCTCTTGTGCCCAAACACTTTGAAAGACATGGCACTGCTTGTGTAAATAAACAGTGACATTGTCAAGCTTGTTTTAGCACAAAGTTCCCTGTTTGTGTTGGCATGACCGTGCCATGAAGGAGTCGTCTGTGCCTCCCGGGGTTCTGTGATGGAGCTGTGCATTGTCTAATAGTTGGCAACAATAGTTGGCAACTAAAGCTGGCTTTGTGCTGGCATCCTTGGTAAGACATACAGGAATTGTGTGTATTTTCTGGTGGGTTAGGGTGTTCTGCCTCCCAGAAGGTCAGAGGCTGAGAAGGATACACAAAGTCACACCCCATGCTTAAGTGTCCCGATATAAGTCTATGACAGAGGTGAACCATGGGATTTTAGTTGGGGATTTGGGATTCAATTAAATAATTATTAAACCTAAAGACACATCCCAGAGCACTTTTGCTTTTACAGTATCTTCTGGTGTTGGTTCTTACCAGTGTGCGTTGCTAGTGCCAGTCGCGTAACACAAAATGATGCTCCCCTTACAATGTGAGGAGGGGCCCCTGTGTTTCCCATATATCATAGCTATTCGTTGTCCTTGGGCTGCATTGGGTCAACTTGAAGGGTTGGGGCTCTCTTGTGCCACTGGAGCAGCAGGGGGTGTGTCCCGGATTTTGCAAGTCCCTACGGAACATGCTGACTCACTTGCACATAAGTCCGCAAACTGCTGCACCGAAACGCCGGTGACTGTCACACGGGGAGTGCAAAGTGTTTACCAACCCAAGCTCAACTATTTGTTAGCTACAGCTTCACGGCGGGAAAGGCAGCCATTTTGCAGGGTGCGCGAGCTGCTTCTGCTCCCAGCGGCCTTAGCTGCACTGTGCTGAACGCGTGACGTGTTCCTGCATCCACGGTCTGTAGTGTATTTTTGCTGCTCTCTAGTAACCATGCAAGCAGGGCCAGCGCTAGTCAAGGGCAGTGTGGGCATTTGCCCAGGGCCTCGAACTCAGCTCACCAACCTGGGGCCCTATCCCACTGCAATACACCACCAGTCCTCTTGTACCCCTGCCGATCCAATTGAAAGAAAGAGGTCTCTTTGCAATTGGGCCCATGGGAGAGAATCCCTCCCTGGGCCTCTTAGGGCTGCAAGGCTCAGAATTACAAGTTGCTCATTTATTTTCATGAGGTCAAAACGGTCCAAAATTTAAAAGGGGAAAAGCAAACCGTATTTACCGTATCATACAGACTGTGGTGCGTTAAACACCAAAATCTGCATGTTATTCCCCACCAACTCATAATAGGTGTTGTTTATTGCACCCGATAAATGACATACTCCATGGTCTCGTTATTTATCAGGTGCTATGTATAGCTTCTAAGCTCGTAATCGGGTCCTATGCCTTCCAGAGTGCATGATTTGCTGCTCGCTGAAGCCCCATTCTGGGTGCACGAACTGCAGCTCTTACTTGCAGCCCAGGCAGCCATATAGTTGAAATTTGTTGTTAGGCTTTTTATGACATCATTACTAGGGGCCCAGGAATTGGACCAGTAACTCCAGGGGGTGGGAAAAATCCGGCCAATTATACGATGCACCCTGGGGGAGCCACTAAGAAATGAGTGATTACATCAGGAAGCAGGGTCACTAAGTCCTGAGGTCATGACAACATTCCAACAAGAGGCCATTTTGAATGGTCTAAAATGTGGCCACTCTGCAACACACTTCGTTTGGGTCACTCTGGATACATTTCTGGGTTTTATGTAAATGCGTTAAGTGGGAGAACGGTACGCGTCCCACAAGCCTGTCGCCCCTTCCAACCTTCTTTTGGAGCATTTTGTCACCAGTTAGCATAAAAAGTTGTACCCTTTCAATTGTTCAAGAGAAAACAAATTACAATTCAGTTTCTATAACGTTACCTCCCATGTACTCCACAACTCATTATATATATATATATATATATATATATATATATATATATATATATATATATATATATATATATATATATATATATATATATATACACATACACATATATATACACACACACACACACACACATATATATATATATATGCACACACACACATATATATATATATATATGCACACACATATTATATATATGCACACACAATTATGTATATGCACACCCAATTATATATATGCACACACATATTATATATATGCACACCCAATTATATATATGCACATACATATTATATATATGCACACCCAATTATATATATGCACACACATATTATATATATGCACACCCAATTATATATATGCACACACATATTATATATATGCACACCCAATTATATATATGCACACACATATTATATATATGCACACCCAATTATATATATGCACATACATATTATATATATGCACACCCAATTATATATATGCACACACATATTATATATATGCACACCCAATTATATATATGCACACCCAATTATATATATGCACACACATTATATATATGCACACACATATTATATATATGCACACACATATATATATGCACATACATATTATATATATGCACACACATATTATATATATGCACACACATATTATATATATGCACACACATATTATATATATGCACACCCAATTATATATATGCACATACATATTATATATATGCACACCCAATTATATATATGCACACACATATTATATATATGCACACCCAATTATATATATGCACACCCAATTATATATATGCACACACATTATATATATGCACACACATATTATATATATGCACACACATATTATATATATGCACACACATATTATATATATGCACACATATTATATATATGCACACCCAATTATATATATGCACACACATTATATATATGCACACACATATTATATATATGCACACACATATTATATATATGCACATACATATTATATATATGCACACACAATTATGTATATGCACACCCAATTATATATATGCACACACATATTATATATATGCACACCCAATTATATATATATGCACATACATATTATATATATGCACACCCAATTATATATATGCACACACATATTATATATATGCACACCCAATTATATATATTCACACCCAATTATATATATGCACACACATTATATATATGCACACACATTATATATATGCACACACATATTATATATATGCACATACATATTATATATATGCACACACATATTATATATATGCACACACATATTATATATATGCACACACATATTATATATATGCACACCCAATTATATATATGCACATACATATTATATATATGCACACCCAATTATATATATGCACACACATATTATATATATGCACACCCAATTATATATATGCACACCCAATTATATATATGCACACACATTATATATATGCACACACATTATATATATGCACACACATATTATATATATGCACACACATATTATATATATGCACATACATATTATATATATGCACACACATATTATATATATGCACACCCAATTATATATATGCACACACATATTATGTATATGCACACCCAATTATATATATGCACACCCAATTATATATATGCACACACATTATATATATGCACACACATATTATATATATGCACACACATTATATATATGCACATACATATTATATATATGCACACACATATTATATATATGCACACACATATTATATATATGCACACACATATCATATAAATGTATATATATATATATATATATATATATATATATATATATATATATGTATATATATATATATATATATATACATATATATATATATATATATATATATATATATATATATATATATATATATATATATATATATATATATATATATATATATATATATATATATATATATATACATATATAGATATATATATTTAAAAGGTTTGCAGTAAACCATCCCTAACCCTACCCTAATAATTGAGGGAATAAAGAAAGGCAGAGTGGAAAATATTGCAGTGGAAAATTGATATAATGGTTACAATTTGGGAATAAAGAAGTGAAACAAGTGGAAAGCAACAATGGAGGGAAAAGAGCATGTGGTATCTAGAGCATAAACCTAGCGTCAGGCAGCGGGGCGCTGTACCCTGGCTTCAGCTCTTTCCTGCGCATCCTGAGGTCCTGGTGGGCACAGAGGGGTTGTTCCAGATCCCAGATGTATGGGTGGAGAAGGCCTGCTGTCTTGTTTTTTTACTTTTTTGCACTTCTCCTGTCTTAGCTTCGTGTGTGCTGAGCTCACCTGTCCGGTAGGGAGGGTGCTGGCTGCGATGCCATTGTAGATGATGCTGGCAGGGTGAGTTGCGTGCCTCCCATGGGGCTGGAGGCAGGGCCAAACTGGGAACCAAAACCGGCCCTACTCGGGCGGTTTGGAGGTGCTGCCGAGTGCTTTGCTAGGGCCGGTTTTCGGCCAATTTAGTTGCAGGGCCGATATGCTGCAAAAACGGCCATGTAACAAAATCGGCCCCCAGGGGCTCAAAACCGGCCCCCACCCTTGCGGCGCACCAGGGGATTGCCCGGTGCCCACTATGGCCAGTCCCGGCCTGTCTGGAGGAGATGAACAGAGGCCAGGCTGTGCTTCTGCACTAAGCCTTTGCCGATGTCCCTGCAGGCGTTTCACCAGCAACACGTCGGCACCTAGGTAACTCGACCTAATGTCATTTTTGGAATTTTTCATTACGCTTGCTATGTGAAATTTCCCAACTCACTCCATTACGCCACTTCCGTAACTGTATGCCGTTCCTGGGAAACGAGTCATTCGCAGTAAAAATATACCATCCTTTTGTGGAAAAAATATATCCATATGATGGTTGGCACTGCCTCGCGAACATTGATTGATATGGTTCAGTGGCTATTTACGCCGGGTATGTCATGATAGTTTTATTTCTTCATAAATTGTAATGATTTTGAGTAATCACACAATAAACTTTGAAAAACGGTATCGCAAACAAGAGGATACAAGCAGCTGTTATTCGCAGTGCTTTGTTTAAATGCATCTTCGCACAAAAAATGTACACAAGGACATATTTCATGCTAAAATATAGCACGAAATGACAGATTTGCATTTTGTGTAATTACGAAAAATATCATATTGTTTTGCTGAAATTTCACGTACTTGTGCAATAGCAAACTATATGAATTTTGCACAGGCCAGTCCAAGGAGCCTGGTGGCTCTGGTCTGGTCAGGCCAAGAGGTTACTTGGTTTGGGCCGGGGTTGTACACACCCCTGCGTTGGTCATCTGGGAGGTACACCGCCGCTTATAAAGATGGCTGAGGAATTATACCCAGTGCGTGAAATGCTAAAATAGAAGGGCTTGTTTTTGAGAAGTGCCGGGACTCTCCAATTAAAAGTATTACATTTCTCTTGAGAAGTGCCGGTACACCTACTCTCAAAATAAAAAAATGCTGGTACTCAGGACCGGACAGTCTTGGTCCATTTAACCCCTTCACTGCGGCGGCTATTCCGCCGCAGTGCTAAGGGGGCGGGGCGGAAATGCGGCGGGCGCATGCTGGTGACGGAACCGCTCCGTCACCAGCATCGGTTGCGCTGTGCTTATGATGGAGCGGTTCCATCATTGTCCGGCCCGCTCAATAGAACGCCCAGCGCAGGCGCGGAATCCGCGCCGAGCAGGCGCGTCGGGCGGGTCATGACAGAACCGCTCCGTCATCAGCACAGCGCCACCGCGGCTGATGAGGGAGCGGTTCCGTCATCAGCAGGGGAGGGGTTAAAGCACTGATTATACCAAGGTAGACACACGTGTGTCACAAACTCGAGGAAACACATTGTATCCAGAATTGTATACAGAAACATGGCTGGATGGTCAATCCGACCCCGACATCATCCAGGCATTACCACAAGAATACCTGATGACAAGGTTGGACAGACCGGATGGCAGAGGCGGTGGCATAGCTATTGCATTTAAACAGCAACTCGCCTGCCAACTGGAACAATTACACATGGCAGATTGCGAGGCCGGCGTCTTCACCATAAAAGTCAATGGGGGGACCACGATAAAGGGTTATTTAATCTACCGCCCCCCAGGCCCCCCAACAAGGTTTAAAAATAATCTAATAGAATGTGTCACCGAGATGGCGTTGAGGAGAAATAAATTTCTATTACTAGGGGACCTAAACATGCACTTAGAGGACCAGACAGACAAAGGAGCTATGGAGTTTTGCCAAGAACTCCAGGCCCTACAATTAGAGCTAAAGGGTCAGCTCCCTACTCATCAGCACAACCATCTGCTCGATCCAGTGTTCGCTAACTGGGAGGATGTCACTACGCTTCCCCCCGTGCCTCTCCCCTGGACAGATCATTTCCTGGTGCCATTTGTAATCCCCCTCCCAAAACACAAGGTGCTAGATCCCTCCCCCCTCAATCATCCCAGGCGTAATTGGGCCAGGTTCTCTCTACCTGACTTCAACGAAGCCCTTATAGCAGGAGGCCCCCCTGGGGGTGACGACGCGGATACGGCAAACACACTGCTCAACGCTCGTATTACTGCGGCCCTTGACCTCACAGCCCCCTTGGGCCACTCAAAGAGGGGTGGTCGCAAACAAAGAACGGCACCTTGGTTCAACAAGGAACTATGGAGTGCCAAGAAGAACTGTAAACGGGCAGAAAGGCAGTGGCGGTCAGCCTATGACAGCCTAGTAAGAGAAAAATATCTCACTAACAGACGGCTGTACCACAATCTAATCAAAAAAGCTAAAACGGACTACTATGCCACTAGAATTACGGATGCTGAAAACTCAACCAAGGAATTATTTTGCGTCTACAAATCTCTGGCTGTCCCTCAGTCCTCGACAGGACCAGAGGACCGATCAGTCACAGCATGCAATCGCATTGCTGAGTACTTCAGCGACAAAGTTTCCAAAATCTACTCAGCATTCCCTATCCAACCGGTGGCAGGAGGGGAGATTAAAATCCAGGATAGAGAGGATGAGGGACAAAATTTATTGCTTACATTCTCCACTCCACCTGGAGAAGACCTGATCAAAATTTGCAAATCAGTAAAGTCAGGTTCCCCACGGGACCCATCATCTCCCAAACGGTTGGCCGACAGCTTGATGACACTCGAACCATACATTAGGCATCTGCTGGATACCTCTTTCAACTCCAGCAGTTTGCCTATGGAATGGAAACAAGCTGTTGTGCTTCCCCTCCGCAAAAAGCCCAATATCAGCTTTGATAAGCTGGAGAATCTGCGTCCCATTTACCTTATTTCTCCAAAGTGGCAGAGAAGGTAGCCAACTTGCAATTAATGCAATTTGTGGAGAATACGAGCCTCCTACACCCTACCCAGTTTGGATTCCGGCCCCGACACTCAACGGAGTCGGCTCTTCTCATGGCAACCGAAACCATCAGGCAGGGTGTTGACGAAGGCCACACCATGGCCCTGATCCTATTAGACCTGAGCGCCGCGTTCGACACTGTAGCTCATTCCATCCTGCTACAGTGTCTGAACAAGGGAGGGGTAGGAGGCGCAGCTCTAAAATGGATCCAGTCGTCTCTATCCGGACGCGGTTTCCAAGTCAGATTGGGTGACTGCTATTCAGAGCGAGTGGCCCTCGACCAAGGGGTCCCGCAGGGCTCGTCTCTGAGCCCGACACTTTTTAATCTCTATGTTGCGCCGGTTGCCACCATAGTGGAAAGTCACGGCCTGCGCATGGTATCGTACGCTGACGATACACAGCTCGTCATCTCCCTATCGCGAGCGCCCGGTCTGTCGGCAGACATCTTCAGAGCATGCATGCAAGATCTTGCTGCCTGGATGTCTGCCAACTGTCTCAAGCTCAACGGAGGCAAGACCGAGGTGCTGGTGGTGGGGGGAGACCAAGCAGCCTGGACATCAGAGTGGTGGCCACCCTGCCTGGGACCCACACCAGTCCCATGCAAGGAGGCGAGGAATCTCGGTGTTTGGTTCGACTCTAAACTCACTTTCGAACCTCAGGTCAACCGTGTGATCGGCTCATGCTTTGGGACCCTCAAGACCCTGAGGAAGGTCTTGGAGTTCCTTCCCATCAAAGCTCGCCAAACACTTGTGCACGCCTTAGTCACCTCCAAAATGGACTATGGCAACTTGCTTTACTTGGGGACTCTCGAGAAGAACCTAAACCGTCTGCAGGTCTTACAAAATGCAGCAGCCCGGCTGGTCCTCAGACGGCCTAGAAGATCAGACTCAAAATCCGCGCTTCAAGCACTACACTGGCTCCCGGTGAGAAACAGGGTGAAATTTAAAGCACTCTGCACGTGCCACCGGATCATCAACGGTAGGGCACCCCTCCCTTTGCACGATCTTCTGACACAATATGAGCCCGTGCGTTCCCTCAGATCATCTGGCACGCGTCGCCTGGCCATTCCTAAGGTGTCCAAAGCCAGGATGGGTGGCCGGTCCTTTAGGTACCTAGCAGCGTCCAGTTGGAATAAACTCCCTATAGCGCTCCGCCTGGAAACCTCAGAGCCCACCTTTAGAGCTAAACTGAAAACACTTCTCTACTCTCAATAGTGTTCCTCCCTCCCTTCTGCCTGCACTTGGGATCACAGCGCGGGGACACGCCGTCGGCGTCACCATGCGCTCTACAAATCTCCCTATTATTATTATTATTATTATCCCACAAACAACCAGCCCTCGCCCCTCAGTGGTTAAACATATAATAGTGGTGTTAACACTAAGAGAAGTGAAACTGCCACAATTTGTTATACGCAAATTGTATTGTAATGGTATTGTAATTGTATTTATATAGCGCTTACTACTCCTGACGAGGCCTCAAAGCACTTTTTGGGGAGTGGCACATTACTCTTGAACTTAAAGGTGATTAGTGGTGAATTAGTATGGGGAGATATGAAATTAATTTGAGCAGCGGACATGGAAGTTTGTTATTTGGATTGAAAAAGGATAGTTGAGGGATAGAAGTAGGAAGCGTTTGCATATAGCATTTGCTGCCCCTGACATGTTGTTGAAGCGCTTTTTGACGGATAGCACTCTACTCCGGAACCAAACAGGATTAGTGGGGCATTAGTACAGGGAAAAGCTTCGAGGCAACAACCCACCGTGCTACCTACCCGAGTTACTCTATGCAGAGCATTGTTCAACCTATCTAGGCGCCTTGCCGCTTCGTAGCACTACGCGTTGTCCTCGCTCCTGTCTGGACGTAGAACAAGCCTCTTTCCAAGCCTGACAGTAATTTTCCACGGGCTCTGTGGTTTCTTGGAACCTCGTGGCCGCTAACGAGGGGTCAGCCAGGAACGGATCCGTGTTAATTAAATGTCCCCTTGAAACATCAGCCCTTCTCACCAAGGATTAATTAATCAGCAGTCTCGCCAGGACTTACCGGCCAGGCCGCAACCCCTGTCCTCCTGTATCCTGTTTACCTCCCATATTTGGAAAAAGTTCGAGAAATGAGGTTTCATTTATTTTCTCCTCCTGGTGCTTCTGACCTCCCAGCCCCTGAAATCTGTAAAGTAGAAACACCCCCTCATCATTTCTGCCCAGAGGACGATAAAGGTGCATTCAGGAGCCAGCGCCCTGACACTGACTAGGGATGGGTACTGTGTGCTGGCAACCTCGGTGACGTCACATTCGGCCCTGCAGCCCTTGCAGTGCGGGGGGGGAGTGGGGGGGGGGGGCCTCCAGGGTGCCCCCTGCAGCACTGCGCAACGGGGGCGGGCCCTCGGTCTGAGAGCTCCTGACTAGGCCTGGGGGTGGGAGGGAGGGGGCCCCTCAAATTGTTATTACGCCACTGGGTGCCAGCCACCAACCAGTGCACTGATCATGACCTCACACATGACATCACAGATGACATCACAAAGATTGAATATGTGAGGTCATTGCCAGCTCCATTATTGATGGTGTCTCTTATGACATCAGGATAGTTATCACCTCCCATCAGTCAAATCAAGTCCCCAATGACTTGGGAGAGGGTGTGGCCTAACGACAAGGGCGGTCGACCTCGAAACTGGGGAACTGGGTTTGAGTCTCGGCAACGACGCTCAACATCCTGTGATTCTGGGCGAATCACTTAATCTCCCCGTGCCTAACAAAAATGAATGTGTCCTCATGTAACGCAACTGGTGCTCATGAAAAGCGCTCTGATACCCGAATCGGGTCAAGTTTGCGCTATATAAAACTCTGCAAAATAAAAAAATATATATATATTTTCAAAAATGACTACCTACGGTCACCTGCCCCCCCACCATTCAATCGCTCACACACCAAACTGGCCAAACACCCAGTCGCTTATCAACTCACCGCCCTACAAACGCCATCACGGAATACGCACCAACCTACCTACTCTCTGATCCACTCACACAGGGCCAGATGGACTAACATTGCCGCTAGTGATTTCCAAATTGCGATTTTCTCCGAATTGCAATTAAGGAATAACTATTTCCAATGTAATAAGCTTTTATATTTCAATTTGCGATTCCCAGTTGGTTGTAAATCGACTTACCTTAGGAATATTAACGAGGTAGGTCGCAGTTTGCAACCTTTTAGGAAGGATAGCCATCACAATCATGGTGGCCTGCTGGGGTCAGCAGACCGCCATGTTCGCGACTGATTTTAAATAAGGAAACTAAAAGAAATAAACATTGTTTCTTAAGCAGCCCGATTTCATTGCATTTTATTTAAAAACAAAAAGTTTTTTATTTTAAAGTTTCTCCAAAAGATTTCCCCAGAAACTTTTTTCACAATTCACAAAGGAGAAGGGGGTCAATGGATCTCCTTCCCTTTGGAAATGAGTTACCATGGAAACTTGGTGATCAGTAACTTATCAATGGTTTGCGGCTGGCATTACCGGTGGAAATATGGATAATTATCATATAGTAATTTGGAAGAGATGCGCAGAGCACGAACCTTGCAAATGTGATTAGGAAACCATTCAGATCCACACTTTAGGATTAAAAGTTTAGCAACTCCTAAAATGGACTTGTGAAGAAGAAAAAACACATTTTTGCAGCCAAAAGCAGTTGAATTTTGTGATTCAGACTGTTTTCAACTATGAAATGAGTAAGTACCACAACGTCCTTGAGCTTGAAAGTGTATTTCAAAACACCACTTATATTGTAATAAGCACTTTACAGTGTCCATTGCTCAAACGACCGCGTACAAAAAAAAAACAAATTTTAAAAAAACACATTAATGACTATCTTATATGGTGTGTCTGAAAAAAGTCCCCTTGCCTCCTTTGCTTAATACGGCGAGAAGCCCCGTACAGTATCTAAAACCGGATGTGACTGGACGGCGGCACGCGCAGAACTGGACGAAAGGCCATTGCCAGTTGTCTCGCTTGATGGTTAGGATGTGTTGTCTTCCATCGCTTCAAACTGTGATGTCTAGTTGCCTTCTCCAGATAATAGACTATTTCTGGAACCAGAGCGTCTAATTCCTGTCTCCAGGCGGTGTTCGCGTCCTTGGTTTTATCAAGCCCATGGTGTGGACTCCTTTGTTATCCCTCAGACTGCACCCCTTCCAGTTCACCTTGACTCTCTTCCTGGTCCTTGGTTCTCAGCCATAAGACCGTCTGGCCCAGCACATGCCCTTCCAACTTGGCACAGCGCCAGTGCCTCTCTGCCACCCTTGATGCCAACTGGGCGGGCTCCAAGAACTTTCCAATCCTTGTAGCCCAGCCTGCCAGGATATTCCCATTCAGAACCTGACAATGCAGGGTCTTTTAGTTCTTGCCAGCTCAAAATAACTCTCAAAGCTAAGAGAACAGATTGTATTCTTCTAATAAATGGTTCTGACTTATTCGAGCATGGAGGAGGAAACATCTGGGTGGACCATGCTGGGTTCAAACATACAATTCGCACATGGCAAAATACGTCCCTGCAGTAGTTACATGAACCCACTGAGATGTTACTTCCTTAAAGATGCAGCTATCTTGAATTATTCTCTCTTATTTATTTTTCTTATTTTTTTTGTTTTAATGGTCTTTTCAGCTTGTCATTACTTACTTTTTTTGTTTTAATTGTCTTTTTAGATTGTGTTTACTTATTTATTTTTCTACATTTTGCTTTGTTTTACTTGTCTTTTCAGCTTGTCATCTTGGCAAAATACACAATTTGATTGTTCAATGGTAAACAGTTCAAGTAACATGTTCAATGGTTAGTGGAGTTATCTGGTTCTTTGAGGAAACTATTTCTTGAAGGTATTCATGACGTCATGTCGAGTATTAGGCTGTGTCCATGTCTGCTAGCTCTAGTGTGTGCTGCTTGGTCCCATGTGTGCCTGTCCCTCGTGTCTCCTTCCCTGCCCAAGTGTCCCGCATTGTGAGTGACATTACGCCCAGTGCTGACTTTCTCCTGACCTCCTCGTTGTCAGGTTCCTGTTGTTTCTGAGTCTGGCCGACTTCTGCTTCTTGATGCTGGCCACAGGAATCTAAAAGAGAACCAGTAATATGAGGAGATATATAGAATAGTCTGTAGTGCCTAACCAGGTAGCCCAAAAAGAACAGAAAAAGAAAGCCTATGTTGCTGACTAGTGGTGTGCGGAATTCGCATAGCATGCTTTCGCGTAATTACATGAAAGTTTGGCAAAACATTGCACTAAATAACCGATAATTGGATGAAATGCAATTCTGTCATTTGGCTCTATATTTTAGCACAAAATGCATCCTTGCGTCAATTTTGTAGCACATGAAGGCATTTAACACAAGCACAATAACACAATATGTAGGCAATAAATATAAAACTGGCGAGCAGCGTTCCAAAAGAATTCACCCAAGGGATATGGAGTACAAGTCAGCACCTGCACAGCCGTCAAGTACCTCACAGCGGTTTGTATTTGTGGTCAGTTGGGCAGCAATCGGGCTTCCGAAGGACGTATGTGAAGTTCAGTGGTCGCCACTGGGCCAATGATGAGGAGGAAGTGGTGAGGACGGCAGAAGAAGGTGCAGAATATACAGGAGGCAGACAAAGGTAGCCACAAATCCCATGTTAAGAGCACGTGGCTGTAGGAGAGTAGGGCCTGCTTCTTATGGTCACCCCACTTTTTTGCTCTGATATGCAGGTTTCTCGACTTTAGTGTGGCTGTAAGCCTGCTAATCAGACCCACAGCCCAGCTGTTTTCTCTCTCTAAATTCATACCATGTACTTTAGGTGCATACCTAATTGGGTATTGGGTCACCTTTGTGAGCCCCTGTATAGTGTACCATAGGTACCAAGGGCTGCAGCATGTATTATGCCACCCCTGGCTGGCCATCCACATTGACACAACTGGCTGATCACTCAGATGGGGCAAGGTCGTGTAATCACCCATTGCTTAGGTATAGTATCTCTATACCTACCATTACATATAGACACATATATACCTATAAATCACTCCTATGGCAGGCCTTGACAATCCTGAAATGGGGGTGGTGATGAACAGAGTGTCTGAATTAAGCAGACCACTCTTACCCAGTCCAAAGATCAGGGCTTGATCCATCACCGTTATTTAGCTCACTACACCATCCCAGCTCAGAACCTGGCTACATGCAAATTAGTCTGTCCCTGGCCCAGTGCATCATGGGAACAGGGCAGACCAGACTACCAAGCCAATTCTTCACTGGAAAGAAGACAAGTTACCGGGGACCGGTTTCTGGCATTTCAGCCGTCGTCGGCCCGGCTTGCTTGAATCCTGATGGTGCAGTGAGCAAGGGACTCATGTCTGAGTATACCCTGCCACACCTATAGTGGCCAAAAACGATTCAGAAAAGGGGGTGGTGATGAACAGAATGTCTGAATTAAGCAGACCACTCTTACCCAGTCCAAAGATCAGGGCTTGATCCATCACCGTTTTTTAGCTCACTGCACCATCCCAGCTCAGAACTTGGCTATATGCAAATTAGTCTGACCCTGGCCCAGTGCATCATGGGAACAGGGCAGACCAGACTACCAAGCCATTCTTCAATCCTGAAGGCAGAGTGCTTGGTTTTATGTGAGATGGTGCTCGAGCATGAGCTGAGCCTGTCTGCAGCTTTCGGAAACATGTCCTTATAGCTGTTTGATGATATAGCCATACCATATACTCTTAAGTGCATTATAATCCTCCGGTTAATGCTAACTTTGGTTTAGCTTTATCAAAACATGTCGTGTCAGGTGTTATAAGCTTTGGAATACTACCCCCTTACCAGTTCTGGCGAAGGGGGTAGCATTCCACCCTTCTAGAGGGAGAAGACATGTAGTTGTAGCTTTACCCGGTTAAAGTTAAACAGAGCCTCAGCATCACAAAATGGATGCTGCTGCTACAGACACAAGTCTGACCTCCTACAGCTGGGAGCCCTTCCAGCGAGGGAGGCCTGGACAATAGGTTTCCTGCCTTGGGCGGTGCTAGCACCTCCCCAGACAGGCTTTAGTGTATTGGGGCAGGGTGGGTTGAATGAAATGAGACACTGCCTGGGGCACACAAGGTGCTCCACGCATAGCCCAGTTCAAACCAGTTGCTGGGGCACTCCAGCCCCAGCTCTGGTGTGAAACTGAACAAAGGGAAAGGGGTGTCACCACCCCCTTCCCAGGTTCCACCCATAGAAGGGACCTAGAAGGTAATCCAGCCCCTTTAATTCGTATAAAGCTAGGAGCTGAGTCTAGAGACTTTAGATTATCCTGAACTGAAACTCTGAAATGAAACTCTGGACCTTCGACATTCTACTGCAACTAGAAAACTGAAGAATCTCCCTTGTGGTCAAGGAGTGACCACCCTGTGCAAACAGGCACCTCCTAATGAATTGCCAGTTTGATTTGTCGATGCTCCCGAAGGATCCCTACAACTCTGCTTCACAGGGCTGGACTTCCAGACTTCGCCGACCCTGACCCACACCTCCAGCAAAGCTAAGACCCGTGGCTGACACGAGTGACGTGGGACCGGACACCTGGCCATTTTGCTCTTTGGTAAATTGTGCAGCTTCTGAGGTGTCCTCAAAGTTGTGCATTGGGGCTTGAGAAGCACCAAATCCAAGTCGTAAGTGCACCGAAGCTCAGCTCTCCACACTCCACAAGTGCCGCGTGGGGCCTGCTCTTGCATTTTCTCTTGACACGTCTTTGCGGTTGCTAGCCCGCTGTCTAGTGGCCATCTTGAAGACTCCATTTTGAAACAACGCTGCTTGCCTGGTTGCTCTGGGCTTGCTCTTGCTTTTCTGTAAAGGGGAAGCTCCACAAACCTTGCTGGCCTGTACAAGAAGCCAATCTTCACTTCATGCGTTGGTTGCCTTTGCCAAGGCTTGTTGACTCCAATCCAGAAGCCAACACCGCCAACAGCGAGATCCTTTGGGGACAGTCCGTATCCAGCTCCTGGTTATCGTCGACGCCTTCTGGTCCACGTGACCGCAGAGACAAGCTTCACTTCCTGTTTGCAGCTCGACATCGCCTGGCTCCTTCCTGGTTCCGTCCTGGTCACTGGCTAGTGACCCAGACTCTGTCCCCTCTGCTTTCAGGTTCTTCACTTCTTCGATCCACCCTTGGATCCATCCGGACATCTTCCTCCTGGTCGCCTGCAGCATCTTCTTGCAGCTCTCTATAGGAATCGTTGACGAAACCCAACACAACTTCACACCAATGCACTC
The DNA here is from genome assembly GCF_964263255.1 of Lissotriton vulgaris. Lineage (NCBI taxonomy): Eukaryota > Metazoa > Chordata > Amphibia > Caudata > Salamandridae > Lissotriton > Lissotriton vulgaris. The sequence continues at coordinate 41,524,132 of NC_141700.1, forward strand.
GCCTTCCCTGGGTGAGGTAACTCGAGTACTCCGGTGCTCCCGTGGGTAATAACTATCCAAGAGTCCTGTTTTAACTGGGTTTCCACGCAAGTCCACCCGGACTGTCCGAAATCAACTAGTTTCTAACTTTTACGTTCCCATTGAAAGTCTATGAGAACACGCGCGTGTGTTTAGACACTGCACACACATCCTGTGAGACTCCTACTTCCTAACCTGTGGTTGTTCAGTGTAGTCCCAGCGATGTCCTAGGCCCTAGGCCTATTCACCTGTTCTGAAGTGGTTCTTATACCACTTACTTAGTATATGGTTCGTGAAGCCCCTAGGGCAAAATTGCATTTGTGCAACTTATAGTATGCCTTTTGAGTTACTTGTGCTGTATCTCGAACTCTGACCTCATAAAGAGTGCAGAGGGGTTGTATTAGTAATACATACCTATATATTTGATATATACCTTGTGTGGTGTCCTTTCATTTGGTATTCAAGGGGTTATTATTGGTAAAACAATTGGCTTCACATGCTCTCTGAAGTATTAGCCTAAGACTGCTTTGTCCATGCTACCTCTGGGATAGCTGATCTATAAGGTTGACTTTACAACCATCACCATAAGGGTTGTTTGGACTGATACAGGGTGCCCACTAGAATAGTGGACATCACATATCAGGCCAACTTCTCACAGCGGCTATGCCTGGAAGCGAGAAGAACTCATTAGAAAGACAGTGACGGGTAACGGTAGAGTAACTAAGTCACTGCGCCATCGCGTCAACGTGTGTTAGTGGTAGTTTAGAAGATCTGTTGGATTGCATTTTAAGATTTCTACTGAAGGAGCCTGTCTTTTACCTCTGGGATGAAAATTCTGGATCTTTGGGGTATTGCGTGAGAAGGTCTTTTTCCCGTTTAATTTATTTGACAATTGAGCATTGATATATCAAGCAGCAAGCGCAGAACCGGTACACATCATGACATGTAGTTGTGATAGAGAACATAAACCCATGTAGCTGGCTGAAGTATGTGTAAGTAAATGCTGATCTGTGAAAGATGATCAGAGAAGCAAAACAGCAAATAGACATGGCGTATGGTATACTCAGACTAGTTTACATTTTGGTTATGATGTCCATCTTTAGGTGTTCGTCCGCTCCAGTACCTAGAGATAGCTCTTTTCAGTGGTGTTAAAGTCATCAATTGTGGGACAGGCACAGATTTCGGGAGAGAAGGTATTCCAGTAATGAAAGATAAAGAGTTCACAATATTTTGAAGTGAAGTGTTTTAGTGCATCTAATTAGCGGACCTTTAAATAACTATTATTCGAGTGATTCAAATCTATCTTTCTAAGAGATTAACTTCTGACAAAAAGATTGGTACAGGGGTCTACATCTTTTCTCAGGAGCTCGCCACTTTCACACTCACATATCGCTGCTTGGAGAATACCAAGTCTGGCTACACTTCCTGCCTCTTTATCTCATGAACACCGAGGCTGCCTGGTCTTGATTCCACCTCATGCCTCTTTCTTCCACCCCTACACTTCCTGTCTCTTTATCTCATCAATACCGAGGCTGCCTGGTCTTGATTCCACCTCATGCCTCTTTCTTCCACCCCCTACACTTCCTGCCTCTTTATCTCATGAATACCAAGGCTGCCTGGTCTTGATTCCACCTCACGCCTCTTTCTTCCTCCACCCTACACTTCCTGCCTCTTTATCGCATGAATACCGAGGCTGCCTGGTCTTGATTCCACCTCACGCCTCTTTCTTTCACCCCCTACACTTCCTGCCTCTTTATCTCATGAACACCGAGGCTGCCTGGTCTTGATTCCACCTCATGCCTCTTTCTTCCACCCCTACACTTCCTGTCTCTTTATCTCATCAATACCGAGGCTGCCTGGTCTTGATTCCACCTCATGCCTCTTTCTTCCACCCCCTACACTTCCTGCCTCTTTATCTCATGAATACCAAGGCTGCCTGGTCTTGATTCCACCTCACGCCTCTTTCTTCCTCCACCCTACACTTCCTGCCTCTTTATCGCATGAATACCGAGGCTGCCTGGTCTTGATTCCACCTCACGCCTCTTTCTTCCTCCACCCTACACTTCCTGTCTCTTTATCTCATGAATACCGAGGCTGCCTGGTCTTGATTCCACCTCACGCCTCTTTCTTCCTCCACCCTACACTTCCTGCCTCTTTATCTCATGAATACCGAGGCTGCCTGGTCTTGATTCCACCTCACGCCTCTTTCTTCCTCCACCCTACACTTTCTGCCTCTTTATCTCATGAATACCGAGGCTGCCTGGTCTTTATTCCACCTCATGCCTCTTTCTTCCTCCATCCTACACTTCCTGTCTCTTTATCTCATGAACACCGAGGCTGCCTGGTCTTGATTCCACCTCATGCCTCTTTCTTCCACCCCCTACACTTCCTGTCTCTTTATCTCATGAACACCGAGGCTGCTGGGTCTTGATTCCACCTCATGCCTCTTTCTTCCACCCCCTACACTTCCTGTCTCTTTATCTCATGAATACCGAGGCTGCCTGGTCTTGATTCCCCCTCATGCCTCTTTCTTCCACCCCCTGCACTTCCTGTCTCTTTATCTCATGAATACCGAGGCTGCCTGGTCTAGATTCCACCTCACGCCTCTTTCTTCCACCCCCTCACTTCCTGTCTCTCCATCTCATGAACATTGAGACTGTCTTGTCTTGATTCCACCTCATGCCTCTTCCTTCCACCCCTACACTTCCTGTCTCTTTATCTCATGAATACCGAGGCCACCTGGTCTTGATTCCACCTCATGCCTCTTTCTTCCACCCCCTACACTTCCTGTCTCTTTATCTCATGAACACCGAGGCTGCCGGGTCTTGATTCCACCTCATGCCTCTTTCTTCCACCCCCTACACTTCCTGTCTCTTTATCTCATGAATGCTGAGGCTGCCTGGTCTTGATTCCACCTCACGCCTCTTTCTTCCACCCCCTACACTTCCTGTCTCTCCATCTCATGAACATTCAGACTGTCTTGTCTTGATTCCACCCCATGTCTCTTTCTTCCACCCTCCCGTACCTGCTTCTTTATCTCATGAATACCAAGGCTGCTTAGTTTTGATCCTAACTTGTGCCTCTTTCTTCTAACATTATGCACTTCCGGTCTCTTTATCTCTTTTTGCCAGGTTTTTCATCCATGCTTTTTCATTTTGTCACTGTTTTCTCGTACTCTTTCTTTTTCTCTTTTCTGCCTCTTTGCCTTGGACAAGCTCTTGTGATTAAAAATAAGTTCTTGGTCCCAAAAAAAGAGGGCCAATGTCCACCACTGACATCCTCGGGCACAAATTAAGCCATTATCAATCTTTCCTGTTTGCACCTGGCATGACATTGGCGACGAGGATGGGGAAGGTTTGACAAATGTCCCCGTGGTGACGAGGGTTCTTGCCTTAGGCTAAACGTATCTTATTTACTAACATATGAAGTGTGTTTCTCCCTTCCTTTCAGGATTATTAACGAGTCCCCTCAGACATTGCTAGTATGTGGCCTGTTTGTTATGAAAGACATTGTCCCCTCCCTCTGCTATCTGCACAACCTTCTTTGTTCGTAGTAATAACATGTTTTTGTTGCCCCTGATTTTTTATTGATCTGCTGCCGTGATATGTCCATGTTTTGAAAAATGCCCATATCCTTTCCCCTTTGTGTTATGTTTGGTTCTCAAGAGAGGTTTCGACAGGTCATACGGGTTGCTGTGGACTTCAACAGGATAAACAGCTGTCGTTTATTTCACTGAAGGGCTCTCTTTGGGTTACTGCGCATGCTCAAGTTTGCCCACCTGTGCCATCTTGAAGCTGAACACACTGAGTCTGCCCTCTGCTCCCTACTGTGAGCTTCATGACCAAACAGTCCTTGCTACACAAATAAGTCCTTTCTAGGGAGGCAAAAAAATCCTGGCCAGGCACTATAGGTCTAGATATGATAGGAAATGAACGTGTAATCTCCCCAGCTTACAGAAATTCTGTTAACTATCATGTCACTGAGGTCAGCTACATGCAGAAACAAGTCATTCAAGTGTTCAATGGGGAAATATATACATAGAACACAATTATACACCTGTGTAGCCCACGTTCAGCCAATCAACTTCAAAGCAAGTATATATTAGCAATGGACTTATCTCAAAATACAAAATGCATCTGGTATAAAAGTACAGGCTACCACAAGAGTTAAAATACATTTACAATTTAACCGTTAGACCATCAAAAAACCTCTGCTAAATGCATTGCAGCTTTAAAATATCCAGTAAAATCAAGCTCACGGCTGCTTGAATTAGTTACAATTTGTCGACAATTACAGCCTCCAGCAGTCCAACCAAGATGGCTGCCAGGCCCACTTCAACAAAAGTATGGCTATAGACCAACCAAGATGGCTGCCAGACCCGCTTCAGCAATGGTGTGGCTATAGACTAACCAAGATGGCTGCCAGGCCCGTTTCAGCAAAGCTATGGCTATAGACCAACCAAGATGGCTGCCAGGTCCACTTCAGCAAAAGTACCGCTATAGTCCAACCAAAATGGTTGCCAGGCCCACTTCAGCAAAGGTACAGCTATAGACCAACCAAGATGGCTGCCAGGCCCACTTCAGCAAAAGTACGGCTACAGACTAACCAAGATGTCTGCCAGGCCCATTTCAACAAAAGTACGGTTTAGACCAACCAGGATGGCTGCCACGCCCCACTTCAGCAAAGGTACGGCTATAGACCAACCAAGATGGCTGCCAGGCCCACTTCAGCAAAAGTATGGCTATAGACCAGCCAAGATGGCTGCCAGGCACACATCAGCAAAGGTATGGCTAGTTTTGTAATAGTGGCCGCTATCCAGTGCCTCGGTAGTGAACCAGCCTTTCATTCATACCAAAAAGCCACTGGGCATTGCACATAGGGTTTTAAATTGAATTCTGAGAGTCAGTGGAAAGATTTAAAGTGGATATTATCTGCCCACAATTTTCTCTGGTTGAGGGACGGCCCTGCAACATTGTTCTTGCGGAAATCTGTTTATTACTTTTTTTTGGGTCCCATAATCAATAAAATTTAAATAATCCAAGTATACTCTGACCACAGCTCAGGACATCTCCATCCTGTTTGAAAGATGACTATATGCTGATTGATCATATCACTACCAAATTGTTGATGTAGGTTTCATTAATTTTTAGCCTTCTTCTGCTTTATCATTTTAGAGCCTATCCTTTTTTTCGTTTTTTGCTTTTTTACAAGTGGGACATTTTGATATTTATACACTTCCATGATATGGCGAGTAAAATAATAAAAATATCTAACCAATGTAAGGGACTTTATGAAAGATACACTTTTCATGAATTCTACTCATGGACACCCCCAGAAATTTTGAAAGAATAAAATTCCCCCTTAATAGTGCTAAACTGTTTTACCTTAGAGTTTTGATGAATACATATTTGGCTAGTTGTATCTCCCGCAATTTATGAAAAATGCAACCTTGTAAATGCTCACAGAGTTTGGGAAGTTTTGAAAACAAGTTCACAAAACCTGACGTCTTGACAACTTTGCACACTCCTAATTTATTCTTTTAGGAAAACAAGTCTTTCAGATCTATAAAATATATATATTTTTTTAAATCTTCGCAGATTCCAGGTTTACAAAAAGCCATGGAAACATCACCAAAAGATTGTGCTTATGGTAAACATACACAAATTGGACTCCACCTCTATCACATTCGTCTGCTACACTTCCTGGTTAAGTGAAGCCACAAAATTTTGACGAGACAATTAGAACAATCCAACCTCACACACAATAACTACAATTCCCATGTAGACCACTCAAAAAAAGTCCACGTACCACCAATCGGAGTAGACTCTTACTCAACCACCTGGCGGCTGTTCAAGACCTATTTGGGGTATGTGGTGCCAATCAAATGCTACAATACGACAAATATCGAATTGATGTTAGACAACATATATTTGTGTATATCTTATATTCTTTGTTTTGCTTTCCTTAGGGCAGTGAAAACAGTTCTATTCATAGACACTCCTTACATAACAACACCATTGACTATCGCTTTGTCTTGGATAATATCGGCAATGACTTTCACAAGGGGATTGCACAACTTCCATGTTCGTAGTACCAACATGTTATTGTCCCTTCTTGTTGTTGATTGAGCACGTGCCACTGTACTTTATTGTTTTGAAGTAAGCATACGATTTTGCTTATTAGGTTCTTAAATATTGTTTCAGGAAGTGATTCATTCAGTCCTTGTGGTGTTTTTGTGTCTAGTGTGAGGTTGGCCTAACACTGATGGGGCGAACAGCGTTTGTAACAGAATGGGGTCTATTGGGTGTAGGTACAACTGCGGCGGCTTGTTTTACAGACCAGCTCTTTCTTTTCTTACATGGAATGAATGTCAGGTGGTTAAAGCTTGATAAAGGTTACTTATGTCACCTAAATGGTTTAGTTTCCAGAGTTTGCACACTTCACTTGTGGAAGAGGCTTCCTGCTAAAAACACTTTGCAACAGAATGTTTCAGAAATAATTCAAATATTGCAAAATGCAAAATTCTTGAGGTTCAGAAATCCTGCAGGGTTCCTAGAAACTTAACAAGTTGAGGAGGAAACCCTTTGGTGAGTTCTCCTGCACCACATTATTAAAAAAGTTCAAAGCAGATTGTTCGACAGAATGTCGCGGGACAAAGTATCAAAAGGTAAGTGCATATAAGGAAGTATAGATTCACTATTCCTAAGTCTATATCTACGCACCATGAAGATCTAGTTACTGCGTAAGTACATGCATGTGGAGATAGGTAAAGAAAATCTAGACTTATTTACCTGTCAATATAGGTTTTCAATATTTGGTCCTCGATATAGAGTCCTATTAATATTTGAGGTCAATATTCGGGGTGGGCACCGACATTGCATCCCAGGTACCCTCCTGCTGCTCGGCCATGCCTCACCTGTCTTCAGCTGTCTTTACTGCCCTGAATGCCGCTTCTGCCAAGACGCCCTTGCTGTTGAACACGACCTTAATATCCAAACATTATGTTTCTGCCCTGACATGCCCTTTCCTGTCTGAAAAAGACTTTACTGCCCAAGCATAGTGTTTCGGCCCATTCATGCCCGCTCTCTGTTTGAACATGTCTCTACTGCCCAAGCATACTATTCTGTCCATTCCTGCGCTCTCTCTGTTTGAACATGTCTTTACTGCCCAAGCATACTATTCTGTCCATTCCTGCGCTCTCTCTGTTTGAACATGTCTTTACTGCCCAAGCATACTATTCTGTCCATTCCTGCGCTCTCTCTGTTTGAACATGTCTTTACTGCCCAAGCATACTGTGTCTGCCCATTCATGCCCAATTTGTTTGAAAGTCTATTTACTGCCCAAGCCTACTGTTTCTGCCCTGGCATGCCATTTCCTGTCTGAAAAAGTATTTACTGCCCAAGCAAAGTGTTTCTGCCCATTCATGCCATACCTGCTTGAACATGCCTTTACTGCCCAAGCCTACTGTTTCAGCCCATTCATGCCCGGTTTGTTTGAACATGTCTTTAGTGCCCAAGCATACTGTTTCTGCCCTGACATGCCATTTCCTGTCTGAAAAAGTCTTTACTGCACAGGCATACGGTTTCTGCCCATGCATGCCCTAACTTCTTGAACATATCTTTACTGCCCAAGCATACTGTTTTGGCCCATTCATGCTCAATTTGTTTGAACATGTCTTTACTGGCCAAGCCTAATGTTTCTGCCCTGGCATGCCATTTCCTGTCTGAAAAAGTATTTACTGCCCAAGCATAGTGTTTCTGCCCATTCATGTCGTACCTGCTTGAACATGTCTTTACTGCCCAAGCATAGTGTTTCTGCTCTTTCATGCCCTCTCTGTTTGAACATGTCTTTACTGCCGAAGCATACTGTTTCTGCCCTGACATGCCATTTCCTACCTGAAAAAGTCTTTACTGGCCAGGCATACTCTTTCTGCCCATGCATGCACTCTCTCTGTTTGAACATGTCTTTACTGCCCAAGCATACTGTGTCTGCCCGTTCATGCCCAATTTATTTGAACATGTCTTTACTGCCCAAGCCTACTTTTTCTGCCCTGGCATGATATTTCCTGTCTGAACATGTATTTACTACCCAAGCCTACTGTTTCTGCCCTGGCATGCCATTTCCTGTCTGAAAAAGTATTTACTGCCCAAGCAGAGTGTTTCTGCCCATTCATGCCCGGTTTGTTTGAACATGTCTTTAGTGCCCAAGCATACTGTTTCTGCCCTGACATGCCATTTCCTGTCTGAAAAAGTCTTTACTGCCCAAGCATACTGTTTCTGCCCATTCATGCTCAATTTGTTTGAACATGTCTTTACTGCCCAAGCCTAATGTTTCTGCCCTGGCAGAAAAAGTATTTACTGCCCAAGCATAGTGTTTCTGCCCATTCATGCCGTACCTGCTTGAACATGTCTTTACTGCCCAAGCATAGTGTTTCTGCTCTTTCATGCCCTCTCTGTGTGAACATGTCTTTACTGCCGAAGCATACTGTTTCTGCCCTGGCATGCCATTTCCTGTCTGAAAAAGTATTTACTGCCCAAGCAGAGTGTTTCTGCCCATTCATGCCCGGTTTGTTTGAACATGTCTTTACTGCCCAAGCCTACTGTTTCTGCCCTGGCATGCCATTTCCTGTCTGAACATGTATTTACTGCCCAAGCCTACTGTTTTTGCCCTGGCATGCCATTTCCTGTCTGAAAAAGTATTTACTGCCCAAGCAGAGTGTTTCTGCCCATTCATGCTCGGTTTGTTTGAACATGTCTTTAGTGCCCAGGCATACTGTTTCTGCCCTGACATGCCATTTCCTGTCTGAAAAAGTCTTTACTGCCCAAGCGTACTGCTTCTGCCCATTCATGCCCTATCTGTAGAACATGTCTTTACTCCCGAAGCATTGTGCTTCTGCTCTTTCCTGCCCTCTCAGCTTGAGCTTGTCTTTAAGGCAGAGCATGTGGTTTCTGCCTGAATATTCCCAAACTGCCTGAACATGTTGCTACTGTTCAAGACATGCGTTATCATGCCTAGGCATGTCTGGTCAGCTCAAGCATGCTACTTCTGCCTAGACATACCCCATCTGCCTGCACGTCTTTACTGCCCACATATGCTGTTTCCGTCGCCCATGCCTTAGCTGCACAAACTGGTCTTTGCTGCACTTTAGAAGTGTAGTTTGTGAATAGCAATGGACGTACTCTTCTGTGTGTGTCTGCTTGCATTAGCATGTGCCTCTCTAAACCCTGCTTTAAATTTACCGAAACCCCCCTCATTGAGGAGTACAGTGCTCCCCATTTTCCAGCCCTCCCCTACTGCCTCCCAAAGTTACTTTTGAAGTGTTTACCTCCATATGTGGAGTTTAACGCCACGGTGTTAGATATCTCCAGACACACAAGATAGGACAGGAGGTGGAGGTCTGTGGCCGTAGGTTTGTGAATAGCATTTTGTAGTACACGAATAGTCCTTCTGTTGTAACGTACATCTTACGCCATGCAGTTTTAGAGTGAATAGGCCCCAAGTTGTGCTTTCCTTTCGTCATAGTCATTGCAATGCATCGGCTTCTAGTTGTGTGTGTGTGTACACCTCTGACTTCATCTCAATCGCTGTGACATCACTCCGTCATAGCAACAGAGAGAAGCACTATGCTGTGCACAGGGGTGTGAGCTCCTATCTCAGTCTATGGCAACATGTACTTAATACCAAGGGCCACGCCTGTCCCACACGACACTCCCACAGCCCCTCACAGAGGGAGCAGCGTCCGGACACACAGCTATAAGTCAGGCTTTAAGCTCCTGTGAACACCGCTGCTGGACATGGTCCTGTTAACCCAGCCCTGACGTCACACGTTCAAGGCCTAGTGAAGGGCCACATAAAAGCGGGAGGGAAGTGGCCCTAAAGGCAGAGGAGTGGCAGAGAGGCCGTGGGCCCCAGCGCCAGAAAGGATCATTGCCCTCCTGAGAGCTGATTTTGTACTAAAATATAGCACTAAGGAGGGATACGTGGGCCAGCCGATACTTCTGGGCCCCAGTGCCACTGCACCATCTGCACTGCAGATAGCTAACCCCCTGTCTCAAGGCTGACAGTAAGGACAGTTGTCTTCTGTGTGGCCTTGCTAACCCTACCTTTGAGTCGCGATGAGGCGGGAAGGCTCATGGTGAGATATCACGAGTGTTCTACGCGTGCAGATGTTTTCCAGGGGTGGCTTCATCTCTGGGAGAGCACACCGCCCTGCACTCACTGCTCCTGGGGGAGTTAGATTTATTTGTGGACCGCAGTCAATGATTCTACAGACAGTCCTAACACAAGAAGTCCTTGCCAACTCCACCTTGAGAGATGTTTGATGCTCTGAAGGAGATACCCCTTGTTAGTCAGCTCCACCTTCTCATTTTGTTGACCAAGGAAGGGTGAAAGGCTGAGCAGAGCTTCCAAGATTTAAACTTATGAGCACAGGGTGGAACACAAACCCTTGCTGCGGGTTGAATTGCGCCGCTGAGTGGTAAGAGTGGACCCCACTACACAGGCTAGACACAGGCTAGGAGCTGAGCATTTTTAGGTCAATCTTGGAAATGAGCCATGTTCCACCTACAGCCAGAAGCACCATCTCCTTAATCACGAGGAACATGGTTTTGGGTCCTGAGAGGTTGAGGGTTCAATAGACAGATGCGCATTATTCCAGACTGATGAGTCCTACACCAGACTGAGGATCAGAGTTGCATGCCCAGTGTCGCCCCCATGCCTCCGGTTGGAACAGCAGGGTCCGTTTACATGATTTAGGCCCTGCTAATGGATGACTTTAAAATCACAAACGTAGGTTTTCCCATGAGTGTCTTTCCCCTTTCTTTTTAAATGCCAGCATTTCTTTTTTTGTCCTGTATTGAACGCCCCTCTTACCACAGTGCCTGGCTTTGTAGCACACTATAGGACAGGTAGCACTCTCCACCTCTGTAGAGTGCATGGTTGGAGGGGTACTGTATCTGTTGTTGTTTTTAAACAAAAGCACAGGTGCACCACTTCTCAATACACAAGAAAAGACAATTATACAATCTATTCTCGAACAACAATATTATTACAAAGTTTCCTTTATTCCAATATCAAAAGAGAGGTTTATAAATACAAAGTCAAAAGCATCACTTGTTGAAAGCAGCACAGCCGACGCGTTTCGTCCTTGAAGCGGACTTCTTCAGGGCATTGATTGTTCCCCCAATAATAAAGGAGTGACTAAATTGGCAAATGTGTGGATCCAATCGCAAGGTGTCATAGGCAGCAAAGGTTCAATCATAAGTATCCAACTGGTAGCAGTTCACAGTGGAATACTGTATGATTGGGTTAAGTGCCAAACTGCAAGTTCATAATCGAAAGCAAACAGTTTCAGCTTGAAGGCACTTCCTCTAAAAATTAAATCTGTCAATCTTAATCGATGGTATTACTGGGTGCAAGGAAACTATCAATCACACCCAACCATGTGCCTCATGTATGTAAAGGGCAAACCCTCATCAAGATGTGGCCCGCAGTCAGAGGTGTGCTGTCAGGCAAACTTTACGGTATTCTTCACGATACCAGGCAATGTGGCCGGCGAACAGAAACAGGATTTGTAAGAAGCGTTTTGGTGTTGTGTGTGTGACCAGAGGGGTGCTTTTGTCTTGGGGTGCAGCACCTAGCTGGGTAAGAGATAGGTACACAAAGATGCAGTTTTTAATAGCTGGAAGGTAAGGCTTATGCCACAGATCATCTCACTTATGTGTAGGATTTTGTGGCATTTGTCAGAGAAATTCCCACGCTGACTGCAGCATTGTGATGACAGATTCTGAAAGCCATGGTAAACCTGGAAGGGAAGGAGGAGAGGGGTACATAATGGAGGGAGGGGAGGAGAGAGGGAAGAGATGAAGAGAATGAGTCTCAGGGATTAGAAACATCGCACTGAGCTCAATCCACCCATGTAGGTGACATTGGAGATGGCGTGCCTTCCTGTATTGTGTTCCAAAGTTTACCTTTCCTTAAATACATGTTCTAGGAAGGTAAAAACAGTGTTATGTTGTTGTTTTCACCTTGGGAGAGACACCTGAGGCTGCGGGAGCCATTGCCCTTCCCTTGTGAATCACGCGCCTTCCTTCTAGGAACCGTCCAAGGATTAGGAGCGCAGTTCCCTGGTTTGTTATTCCTGTGCTCGGCCTGTAGATTTCCACTACAGCTTCGCATTGCAGCTGTTCTATTACTTGTTCTGTTACAAATGTGGGGGCTTATTTATGAGAGCCCTGCGCCACTTAAACAGGTACATGCATGACACAGGGCTCTCATTATCGATTTATGGGGCCCCACAGAGTCACAGTGCGTGCTAGTTATGAGATCTGCACCCGGGAGGTGTTCCATAGACGTTGCGGAGGGTGAAGTTCAGCTGCCTGAAGATCAACTCAGAGAAAACGGAAGTCCTTGGAGAAAACGGTAGTCCTCACCCTCAGATCCACCACCTAAGCATGAGAAGACACCTTGTGCCCCCCCTCGCCCTCGGAAACCCACCCACCCCCACGGAAGATGCACGTAACCTCAGCATTATATTAGACTCCTCACTCACCATGAACACCAGATCAACGCTGTGTCCTCCACATGCTTCAACCCCTCCTCATACCCCGCAAGACCTTCAAATGGATCTGCCCCGACTCCAGGAAGACCGTCACCAATGCACCCATTACCAGCAGGCTGGACTACGGAAACGCGCTTTACGCCAGAATCAACAAAACTCTGCTTCGAAAACTCCAGACCATCCAGAACGCTGTAGCCAGACTCGTCCTCAACATCCCACGACTTGACCACATCATCCAGCACCTCCTCGACCTCCACTGGCTCCCCGTCGAAAAGAGAGTAACCTTCAAACTGCTCACACAAGCCTTCCAAGCCCTCCATAACACCGGGCCCCAACACCTCAACGAAAGAAGCTCTTGCCACGCCCCCAAGAAAAACCTCAGCTCCGCCGATCTAGCCCTTGCCGACGTCCCCCGCATCAGCAGAGCCAGAACGGGGGCAGATCCCTCTCCTACATTGCGGCCAAGACCTGGAACAAACTCCCCCTCAGCATCAGACACAGCCCTACACTGCAAATCTTCAGAGAGGACCTCAAGACCTGGCTCTTTGGGTGATCTCACAGCTGCCCGATTCCCCCAGCGCCTTGAGACCCTCACGGGTGAGTAGTGCACTGTTTTAATCCCTGATTGATTGATTTTCACACGAAACACGATGGAATTTGACGCTGCGCCAGATTTACAAAGCGATGTAAACCTAGGGAAGCACCGACTCCCTACGCCTCTCGAGTGGAGGTGTGCAGGAAGATGCGCCTTCCTGCATAAAAGCAGTCCTGCATGAAACAGGGTTGGTGCATTCTTTGGCGCCAGGCTGCCAAAATGGTGCCTGAGCAGGAAGAGAGGAGAGGAATGCACCATGTTGCTTAAATACGGTGTATTACTGCCTTCTCACTTTGGCGTAGGGCAGTGCAGCAAAGTGCCTTTCTGCCCTGCCCTACACCAAAATCCTATAAATGGGACACCAATGCCCACATGCATCAAGGTAAATTGCATTCGCAAACGGTGCGAATCGCAAAATTCGGCCGTTTGCGAATGCAATTTCCTTTTTTGGGATGCATCATGTTTTTTTATTTTTTCGCAATTTAAGGAATCGCAATTATGTTGCGATTTCCTAAATTGCGATTGCATTTAAGAAATCGCAATTTGTGATTTCTTAAATGCAATGCATGAATACTTTTTTTTTGCGAATTCGCAAATAGGAAAAGGTAAATTACCATGAAGTTGAACTTCATGGTAATTTGCTAAAACTTTCAAAAATGCACAAAAGTGCATTTTTGAAAGTTTCATTTTACACACACACATGCCCTTGGGCATGTGTGTGTGAAAAATGTTCTTAAAGTTATATTTCAGGGGTGCGGGGGGGTTCCTTGGGACCCCCCTGCACCCTTGAAATAGCATTCTCATTTTGCGATTCCTTAATTGCGAATCGCAAAATGAGAAGATCGCAAGATCTTCCGATGGATCCCGACCGAAACCAGGAAGACGGTCACCCAGGCCCTCGTCACCAGCCGACTGGACTATGGAAACACCCTCTACGCCGGAACCACAGCCAAGCTACAGAAAAGACTCCAACGCATCCAGAACGCCTCCGCCCGACTCATCCTGGACATCCCCCAACGCAGCCACATCTCCAGCCACCTGAGGGACATGCACTGGCTCCCCGTCAACAAGAGGATCACGTTCCGGCTCCTCACCCACGCACACAAGTCTCTCCACAACCTGGGCCCCAAGTACCTCAACGACTGCCTGACCTTCCACACGCCCACCAGCCAGCTACGGTCTACTAGCCTCGCCGCCGTACCACGCACCTGAAGAGCCACCGCCGGAGGCAGATCCTTCTCCTACCTGGCGGCCAAGACATGGAACTCCCTCCCCTTCGGCTGACCCAGGACCACCACCTCGCCTTCAGGAGACAACTCAAGACCTGGCTGTTCGAGCAGTAGCGGACCCCTTCCCCCAAGCGCCTTGAGACCTTTCCGGGTGAGTAGTGCGCTATACAAGTGTTATGATTTATTGATTGATTGAATGGCTTCCCATTCATTCCTATGGGCCTCTAGGCCCATAGGAATCAATGGGAAGGGATTCCTTAATTGCGATTCGCAAATTGTGAATCGCAATTAAGGAAAATTAAGGAATCGCAAAAAATATTGCGATTTCTTAATGCATAGCATTTTGCGATTTCACCACGTTGCCTGATTATCTGCTACTTGTGGGGAAAACTTTGGGCGAGAACAACGTGAATGACCAGAATACAAGCGGCTACTGTTTGTACAAATTGTGTCCTCGCATCCAAAAGGGACGTGGGGACACATTTAGTGCTAAAACAGAGTTCCTAATTTCCCATATATTTGCATAGTTTCTCGAAATGTTTCCGAAATTTCACATAATTATGCATCAGTAAATTATTTCACAGACCCCCTAAGACTCTCATGTTGTAGCTAATTAAGCCAATGATGCCCCTGCGAGACACTACCTTCACATTTACCTCCACCAACATTTTACATTTACACCTCCCCATCAGACGGTTATTACACACAGTCATGTTTCAGTCAGCTAGCTCTGTGGCCAGGGATCATGTCCCCTCCTGATGACGTCATTATTGTGCGAGCAAATAGCCTCCATTATTCTACAAACACTGAAAAGGGACAATTGGCTTTGAGCTCAATGCTAGGCCTGATTTTTCAAGATCACGTTTCTCTGAGATGAAAGCACGTCCACTCCTCACTCAAAGGCACTCGTCAGTGATGCAGAGAGTTCGGCCATGTTTTTTTAAGCCTCCTCAGCAGTAGTTGTTGATTTCAGAAACTCCCAAAACGGTGGTTTGTGTCTGTATAAAAGTGAAAAAAATGACATTTGAACCACATGACCAGTGGAGAAACATTTTCGTCAGCTGGTCGGTGCAAATTTCAGAGTAAAATACACCAGTGCAGTTTACGGAACCCCACAAATGTTGAGGCGGCGTGGACCAGATGCACGGAACCGCTATGGGATCTTACACAACATATGTGCACAAATTCAGAAGCAGTGGAAATTTCCACCCACTTGTGTAAAGTGCTCCCATGCAGAAGCCTCCCTCTTGTGAGGGTGAAAAACACAATAATGACTATGTTTAGCCCAAAACAATGTGGCAAAGAATTGGCAACAGTGTGTCTCGGTCACAGGTTTAGATGTCAACATTGTAGTCATTCACACTGGGTGTTGTGTTTACGCCTCACGCGCCACCCCACAAGGGGTCATGAACTGCGAGACCGTAAACATCAAATCCACAATGTTACAAAACTGTCCGTTGAACCCCCGTGCCCTGACACAATTGTTGTCGCTTGTGATCCAAATCTGTTTTTACCTCGACATCTTCCGTGCAGCTGCAAAGCGTGTGTTGTGGATGACATCGCGAGATGTGGGACAAAGACCCGCACTCTGTGCGGCTGGAATACCAGGATCGCGCACAAACCTCCACATCGCGCCTCGGGCGGCAAACCTGCGTCCACGTTTTTTTGCCCGTGCAGATTTTGCCAGAAAATACCATTGCCAAATAATTTCCAAATACTAATTAGTTTGGACATATGCATAAACATTTATTATTATTACTACTTCAATTACTACTACTAATCATGCCAATAGAAATAATAATATTATCAATAGTTAATAATGTTGTTGATAATATTAGTATTATTATTAATAATAGTATTACCAATAAAAATAAGCATAATAATAATAGCTGCAATAGAAATGATACTAATAATACTCATAAAAACTCTACCGTTAATATTAACAACAATTAATGGTGGGTTGAGTCGAGTGTGGGGGTCCACCAGGTGTCGTTCTAGGGGAGGGCTTGTTCCCGCAGATGATGACTCTGTTTTGTCCGAGTCGAGTTTTCGGGAGTTGGTTTTCATTCAAGAGGTGATGTCGGTCATGGTGTTTTGGAAGTACGCTCGCTTGGTTTCGGCATCTACGGGGGGTGGGGGGGGGACACGAGCTGAGTGTCATCTGCGTAGGAGATGATGTTGAGTCTGTGGGTTCGGGCGATGTTTGCCAGTGGCATCATGGAGGTATTGAGGAGGGTGGGGCTGATGGACGAGCCATGGGGGATGCCACATATGATGTCTTTGGTGGCAGAGTACAAGGGTGGAAGGTGGACCCTCTGTGTAAGACCGGAGAGGAAGAAGGTGAGCCAGTCGAGTGTGTTATCCTGGATACTGATGTGATGGAGTCTGGTCACAAGGGTGTGGTGGGAGATGGCATAGAAGGCTGCCCGTAGGTCGAGGAGGAGGAGGGCGGCTGTTCCACCTAGGTCAAGGAGGCATCTAATGGTGTCTGCTGCTGCAATCAGGGTAGTCTTGATGCTCTGGTTGGGCCGGAAGCCAGATTGGCATGGGTTAAGCAGGTTGTTTTCCTCGAGGAAGCCTATGAGCTATCAGTTGATGGCTTTTTTCCAGGACGTTGGCGGGGAAGGGGAGAAGCAAGATGGGGTTGTAGTTTAATTCGTAGGGGTTGACAGGTTTCCTCAGGAGGGTCTTGACCTCAGCGTGCTTCCAGGCATTGGGGGCGGTGGGTGTTGTGATGGATGTGTTGAGGAGCTCGGTAAGGGAGCCTCCGATTACTTTTTTCCTAAGTTGTAGATGTGGTGCGGGCAGGGGTCGCAGGGGGATCCGGAGTGAATGGAGTTCATGATGGAAATGGTGTGTTTGTTAGAGAGTTTCTTCTAGTCAGAGATCTGGTGGGGGGTGCGAGGCATTGGTTTGGGCGCAGCGATAGTGGAGGATGGTGGCTTGAGGGGCCAAGTTGCTGTAGATGTCGGTGATCTTGCGGTGATAGTATCGCAGAGGGCTTGGGAGGGGTGGATCGTGTTCTTCGTGGCGGAGGGGCAGGAGAATTCTCTGGCGATGCTGAAAAATTCCTTGGTGCAGTTGGCGCTTGCCTCGATGTGGGTGGTGAGGGCTTCTTTTTTAGTCTCTCTGAGGCGGTGGGAATAGCTGTTGAGAGCGGAGCAGCAGGAGTCGTGGTTGGTGTGGGTCTTGTTGGAGCGCCAGTGTCTCTCCAGCTTCTTCGAGTGGTGCTTGAGGGTCAGTAGCTCTGGGGTGAACGATCTAGCTTGTTTGGCGGGTCTGCGGATGGTGGTGTTTTTCGGGGGGGCAATGGTGTCAGCGGCTGTGGCGATCCAGTTGGTGAAGTTTTGGATGCTGAGCTTTAGGTTATCGGAGGGGATGGTCTAGCTTTCTAATATTAAATGATGTAATCAATAAAGTTAGTTCAATTAATCATGGATAACAGGTCAACACCGTTCTTAGGGATGTGAGACAGGACCACATGTTTCTGTAATGGTGGAATCAGAGGCATGAAGCATGTACATGTATGAAGGGGCATGGCTGTTGACGCTGCAGAGTGACACCGGGACCCGGAGGCTTGAGAATGATTGAACCCTGATTGTTGCTGTATTTTACGACTTAACCAGCAGTCCAGGGGCCCATAATACCTGCTCGTGCTGGCCCCATGGTACCCTTGGTCTGCCTCTGCAGCCCTGGGTGGGTATTTATGTAGCACGAGTCTTGATTACATCGAGGCGTAAAATTACATCTTTCAATAATCAACGACATCATTTTTTAGGCACTGCGAGATTACATGCTTTACCCAGCAGCACGTGATTTTTGGTCAAGTACCAAGGTGGGGTTCATTGCCAGGCTCAAGGTCATCAGCTTAGACACTAGACCACATCAGCATCCCCATTCTACTGATAAATTGATCAATTGATCAATTTTGTTGCTCAAGGGCGGGGCAGTTTACCCTCAGAATTTACATATTTGTGGGTGATGGTGGCAAATTCAGATCCAAGCACATGAGGTCAGGCAATGGGTCTTGGGCACTGTCTCTGGGCCACATTTACCAAATATTTTAATGACAAGTAAGTAAGCGTGGTTTACTAATGGGAATTAAAACATAGGAACCCAAGATACTATTCTTGAATTACAATGCAATATTTTAGGCTTCAATAGATGAACTAATCTGTCGCAGAGCAAAAACGGAGGATTGGTAGCATTTGCAGAAAGCCCCCTCTCATGCATATTAATTAGATAAGATTTGCTTCATGGCTCTATCTAAAGGGATCTGAATGCACGGTTGGGGCCCTGACATCCATTCCTAACGGCCATTCACTATATTCCAAAATTGCAGTCACCCATACCTTACAGAGAAAGTGGATGCAATTAACCCCTTCGCTGCGGGGGATATTCCCCTGCTGTGCTGGGGGAGAGGGAGGCACGCACAGCGCCCCCATGCTCATGATGAGCTGAGCTCGTCATGAGGCACGGCGCTCCTGTGCTCATGACGAGCTCGGCTGGTCACGGCCACACCCGTTCCCGTGGAACGCTCAGCACAGCAGGGGAATTATTCCCGCATGCGACCGTTCCACGGCTCATGACGAGCTGAGCTCGTCATGAGCACCAGAGCGCCGTGGCTCATGACAAGCTCAGCTCGTCATGAGCTTTCAAGGGGTTAAAGCCAAATGATCTGGCATTAGTCTATTCCATACTTTTGTATATGTTTTGGTTTTTTTGTAATGCTTTTTGCAGAAATTTGCTATTGGGGAAGCTGGTAATACTGGATCAAGCAAAAAAATAAAATTGGCTAAAGGCAACATTTCTGGGGGTCTCAAAAAGGCACACATTGCCCTAGTAATCCCAGGCACTGTCAGGGATTCCTTTTTGTCTATAAGTGTACATCGAGCAATAGCAGAATGCGTCACTCACTGAAGGATAAGCTACTTGTTGAAGTGGGCGGACCTTGTGCTCCATACTGTATGGTGTGGTGGGCGGAACAAAAATGTGAATGATACTCTGACAGACCAAAGGATGAAGAGAGCTGGCATGAAGACCCTAGAAGAGAGCATATTATGTGTGTAATTTTATTAAAATTAAAAGGTCTTGGTTAAGGCCAAACTAAAAACAAGGGTATGTCCCACCCACCTCCAACCATCTATACAAACTATGAACTGGCCCTGTATAGATGTCTTTTCCTTTCTCATGTTTTTATTCAGACTCTTGGTGAGTGCCCACCGCCTCTGCGGCTTGTGTTTTGGGTGGATGCTTCAATGGGTGTTTTTTGTGATGGGTGTGTTACTGTGTTTGTAAGTGTGGACTTGGCACTTCATTGCTGGGACTCCGTAGGAAGGTAGGATCCTTCTGCATGGTTACCCCCACTTTTTGCTTGATGTGATGCTGTTTTTCACTGGTCTGTCTGGGATCCTGCTAATCAGGACCCCAGTATCTCTGCTTTCTCCCTTAAATTGTTGTGGACGGTACTTAGGTACATCCCAGATTGGATACTGGGGTATCCTTATCAGTCCCTGGTATAGGGTACTAAGGTATACCCAGGGCATAGGTACCCCAGAGGTCCCCCATGGGATGAAGCTTGCATTATGCCACGCATGGGAGGTCTGCCACTGCAGCCCGTGTAAGCTGGTGCTAGCACCACTTACGAGAGACATAGGTTTCCTATATCTAGGGTCACTGCACTTAAAACCTATAAACCACCCCTATATCAGGCCTTATCAATCCGGAGGCAGGATGCTTGGTTATAATTGTGAGGGTGCCCCTTAATGAGCAGGACACCCCTACACCTTATGGAGTCTATTCTCCCGGGATGTCAGGCATATACTATATAGAGGAGCACTGCGTACTTACACAATGACCATCTTGAAATTGGCTGCAACAAATCCTATAATGTTTGGTATCAAACATTTTGGAATCATACCTCCACACTGTAAACGGCATGGGAGGTATGATTCCAAGCACTGGAGCCGGCCTCCGTTAGGCTCTCAGTGTTCCCGGGACCAGTCTTCTAGAACCTGGCAGCACGACATGGCTGCTGCCAACCAGAGACACGATTCTGCCCTCCTGCTGCTGAGCAAAGTTGAGCTGGGGAAGGCAGAACAATAGGCATCCTGTCACAGGGAGGTGTGACCACCTACCAGACAGGGTTTAGTGTATTGGGGCGGGGGGTGCGCTTGCCAGCACCACTCAGTCTGCATGAGGGTCACATTTGGTGCCTCCTTGCATAGTCCGGTTCAAACCAGCTCTGGGAACCGTTGGCTCCTGCTCTGGTGCGAAACTGGACAAAGAACACAGCAGTATCCCCCCCCCCCCCCACTGTCCGACCCCTTCCCTGGAAGGGAACCCTAAATCGTCACAACCCTTTCTTTGGGGTACTTAAGGGCTTACATGAGTATTCATCCCTATTCATCGTGGGACATGATTCAATTTAGACATCACTTCGACTTCTACCGTCTGGGCACTCTGGACTTCACTGGACTACGTTTGGGCTTGACTACGACGCCCTTTCAGTCTGCTGAAATGTCCGTGCCTGTGCACCATACAAGAACCTTCCAGGGCCAGTGGGCATCCAAGACACCTGAAGGAATCTCCCTTGAAGTAAAGGAGACACTCCCCTGCATCTGCAGGCACCGCAACTATGCTGACCGGTCTGCTGTTCCTGAGCTCCTACAGACTCCATAAAGTTCAACAACACAGGTGGTGGTTCTCCACAGCTCACAGGGCCTACCCTGTCTGCTCACCAAGTTTGAGGCCAGTATCCCTCGTGAGAGCTGCAGGTACTGAACCTCTGTGCATCGCGTTGACTTGCCTTTGCAAAGGCTTGTTGGCTTCCTTCCACCAAGATTTTCGGGCTCCAAGTAGTCCCAACCTCAAGCACCTTAGGTAACTAGAATCTTTGTCCACACCACATCCTTTGCACCGTGGCCTGCATCTTTAGGTGAGCTGCTCAAGGTACTCTTGCGACTCCAGTGCCTCCAGCCTGTGGATCCCGCTGAGGGTCAACTTTGTTTCTTTTGGGCTCCCCTGATTGCTCAGGGCCTGCCCTGACTCCCCTGCTTGTGGTGAGTCCCCTGAACCTTGCTGGTCCTGACATTGCACCTTCTTCAACTTTTACATTGTTTGTAGTTGCCAAGGATTGTTGGTGTTTGGGACGGACACCAACCCTCAACTCTCGACATACGACATGGGACAGCTCGTCTATGGCTCTTGGTCTTCCACAGCATCACATGGTCCTCCCAGCTGCAGAGTCAAGGTCTCGTCATCCATCCTGAAACTCCCGACATCGGTGGGCATTCGTCTTCCTGGTCTCATGGTCACTCCAGAGTGGCATAGACTCTGTCCCCTCTGCTTGCAGGTACTTCTCATCCTGAATCCAACTTCAGATTCTACCAGACATTCCCCTCCCCCCCGTCCCCCCCCCCAGCAGCGGCACCTTCCCGAAGTCCTCCACGGGCCCGACCGCAGCCCCAGACACCACCTCAAACCAATGCAGTGGGCTTCCCTGGTGTATGTAATGTGGGTACTAGGGTATCCGCAGGTGGGGTGGCTCTCCAAACCTCTGTCTAACACTGGGTTTCTTCAGGGGCAACTGGGAAGGCTCGTTAATCTTTAAAATTGCAAGCGCGACTTACCTGTTGATTTGTACGGAGAACGCGTCGCGTTCCCACACTGCACACGATCTCCGTGGGGCTCCTAGTCACTCCTCTTAGGGGGTTCCTTGGGTCCCCAGCACTTCTACGCCCTCTGGACATTGTCTTGACACGAGTCGTGGTTCTTATACCACTTTTTTAGTATATGGTTCGGTCCCCCCCGCCCCCCTGGGGTCCACTGTGTATTCTGTGTTATTTACTTGATTTCTATGCAAAGTATTGTGTGCATTGCGTATATATTACCGGGTAGGAGATATTTGTACGTATTAGTGAGTGAGATAATAAGTACATATTTTTATAAATGCATTGTGTTGTTCTTTTTCACTTAATCTAAACATATAAGATTGCATTCTGGTAAAACTAGCTGCTTTACACTCCTTCTAGACTAAGCCTGAAGGCTGCTCTCCACAGCTACCACTTGGAGAGCATTATAAAGTTGTCTAAGACCTTCTAAATCACCATAAGTGTTGTTCGGACTGGTGCAGGGTGCCCACTTACATTGGTGGACATCATATATCAGACCAGCCTCTCACAGGCTTTCTTGCATGTATGTGATCCAAGCATGACATTTACATGCTGTTTTGAATTTTTCGATCTTTGCTTTGTTGACGCAAGACCTCCTTTAGAATTGTGTTGCTGTTTGTTGAAGATGTTCTTTTGTTTGCTGCGCCCCATGGACTGCAATTTTCAAACATAAACAGTTAGACCCTTTACAGGTTTTGACCTAAATTCCCCATGTGATAAAATAGTGAAATGGGACTGATCGGACAGTATTCAGTGCTGTACAAATTGTGATTTTATTTTCAGCTCTGTTTTTGGATTAAGCGGGAATGCAAGCGCTCGGGGGGCTTAATCCATCACGAAGTGGGTGTGTCCCACCTCTCATTAGGGCAAGAAGTGTAGAGGGGCTGCACTCCACTAGACTGTCCCAACTGGGGGACAGGAATGTCAATTTTCATTGCTTTTATTTGGGTCTTCTGGTAGCAATACTGGTCTCAATTTATGACCAGCATTTGTGAGACCAGTAAGACTTTATGTCAACCAATTTATACACAAATCGGTTGATTTGGAAAAAAAAAAGGATTAAGAGTGGATCGCAATCCAACCCACCTCATTAATATTTATGAGCTAGGTCACAAGTTGCAACATAATCCAATTATACGCGTAATCACAAGGATAGAGGGCTGATAGGGTCCACTGACCTCCAAGCCTGTGATGGCCTCCCACTAACAAAAAACATTTTTTTAAACGCAGGCTATTTTCCTTAAAGGAAATCGTTCTATGATTTAAAAAAAAAAAGTTTTCAGACTCAAATATGTTTAGTACATTTCAAAAACATATTCTGCTTTCTTAAAAACAAAGATTTTGCAAATCACAGCATTTACAATAGCAAAATATGTTTGTACGCACCCTTGCTGCACCGCTCAGGCCTAGTGGATTGGAGAAAAGTCCACTGGTGAAATCTCCTCGGGCTATGGCTCTAAAGCCAGAAGATTTTTCAATCCAACCCAACTCAAAAACAGGCCTTCCATGTTCATCTTCCACACCCGCTCTTCATGTTTGTGCACAAAGATCTGCTGACCTGTTTGAACAAGCACATGCAAAATGGCCGCCGCATGACCCACGGCCTTGTGCAACTACTTGGATGGGCAACTGTGCCCCGCGGCGCTGCCTTTTGGAGATGGCGTTGTTTGCAAAGTGCCCATTACGAAGAGTCCTGTGCTCACGGGAACCGAGTCTGGCCAAGGTTCAAATTGAAAACTTGGCAGCTGAAGAAGCCTCGCTTCGTGCCTCTTCCCGCTGCTTGTGGTTGTGATCTGGGAAGCGGGATTAAGTGCATTATCGAGGCCTTGTTTATTAAACGCACATGACTAATTCAGTGATTAATCGCCAGTTTGTCCCTGGCGGCTCACACACACATCTCTGCAGAATGGGTGCAAATAAACACTTTGGGAACGTAATGTTCCCTACTCTAGGGCCTGGTAGTAGTACAGGCCGCGCGGAATGGAGATTGGATTGCCTCAGTGTCTTCCACAAAATGATTGCCGCCCCCTTCAGAGTGTGGTGGGGGGGCCACAGAGGACTCTCAAATCTCATAGCTATTCATAGGCCTTCGGCTGAATGACAAGTTACCAGTGCTTAATTTGTGCTGGTGTTTGCTGTTGCTCGCCACTGGCACGTAATTCTTAACACCAGCACTTGTTTATGACAGTACACCTCATGGCGAAGCTATCAGTCTAATTTTTAGACTGAGCCGGTTAGCGCATGAGCTGCTGCGAGGCAAGCAGTATTAGAGTATGGCTTTGAAGACGGTCAACTCGCCGCCCACATTTTTTATTGGCTTGTTTCATTGTCCTTCGTAAACGCTGCCTTCTGAGTCGTTATTAGGGTTGTTAGTCCCTCCTTGGTAACGCCTTGTCTGCATTTGTTACCTTCCATAAGAACTGAACATTTTACTTGTCTTGTTACACAATCTGCTTATCCTGGTTGTGAGAACTATTTGTTTAAAGATTTGCCCTTATACCACCCACTCCATCGCAGCACGCTGCCTGTTTTTATTTTATGGACTAATGGCGGTTCGCTTTAACTATAGTGGATAGTGGCCGTGTTTCTTTCTTTCTTTATTTTAGCAGCACGGTCAGCTTTAAGTATATCGGCTGCACTTACTTTTACACAAGCCACGTCTAAGAAAAGGTGTGCTGCTGCTATTAACCCCTCCGCTGCGCCTTACGTTCCACGCTGGTGCGGAACGTTCTATTGCGCTGGCGGGCAGGAACGTTCAGCGGACGTGCACGCGACGTCCGCTGAACGTGCGCCGCACTGAAGGGGTTAAAGTAAAAGCGCAGCATGGGCACTTTTACAAAAAAAAAAATCTGTTTGTCAACTTGACAAACGGATGCTTTTTTTTGTCAAAGTGATCCATGCCGTGGTTTCTCTTTAAAGTCGGCCACACCACTTTCTTCAGACGCAGCTTGTCTAAAGAAAGAGGCACGGCCTCCATGAATGTGAAAGCGCCGCATTGGCGCTATTAATTTGCCATGTAATAGGTCTCGCATTTGCGAGAGTTTAAGCTATTGCAACGCCAATAGCTCCAACTCTCGTAAATGCGAGACCTATTGCTTTGCAAATGCTTGTTGAACAAATGATATGAGCACAGCGTTTATCAGTTCAATATACAGTAAATATAATTAACATTTTATGAGACCTGAAATCTTCCAAATGGTCACATTTGTAGAAGTGAGATGACGTTTGGCAGGGCGGGCAGGGAGTGGTGGCATCCACAGCGGCCTCTTGTAAAATATATGGACCCTGGAACCTATTTTCTTACAAATTAAGCACAGACCTTGACAGGCCCTGAGGAGGGCCACCGTGCACTGTAGGGCTGCAGGAGCCTGCAATAGGCTCCAGGGTGGCCTGACATTTTAACGTGCTTTTGGAAGAGCTGTTCTAACGGTTTTACGCATGCGTAGTTCCTCATAACTAGAATTGCGTATGTGGCGCTATACAGTCCAAACTATAGGGGAAGAGGGAAACAGGAATATTGATTCAACGAAAGCCTACTCGTTGAGTAATAGTTGCATTTAAAAAGCCCTATATGTACTTCAGGAAGGGTCAAAGAGCTCTAATACCACTTGGGGAAGCAGCACCATTAAAATGCACAGTAAATCAAAATAAATACATTTGCGGACAGGTAGCATGCTACTACGCAGGAGCACTGTGCATGGGTGTGTGTCCGTCATGTAAAGTCTAGAAAATATCCCTGGAAAAGGTGATTCACTCACTCACACTCACTATTCTGGGTAATCTTTATAATCACTGGTCACAAACTAATTTATACCGTTCACAGACTTTTTATTCAAAAACATATACATAAAAAAGAATTCATTACGTATTTCGTTTTAAAATACATATAAAATCAAAACATATCACTTTGTGCAAGAAATAAAAACAATGTAAAAAAGTGTTCATTAATATACACAGGTAAAGCAGAGACAAAGAATGCACCTTCTAAAGTGTCAACATAATCCTATCAAAGTTAATCAACACATTTATCTAAGGCAAAACATAGTTCCTATGGTCAAAAACAAAACCCCTATGCAACAAAGACACCTATTTCTGTTGCGGATTTTAAGATTCAAATGCCCTATCAATGATTCGAATATATATCCTATATTCCAATATGCCTGATATCAAGGATTCCCTGGGCTTGAATTCTAAAAAACAAGAAATGCGTGTGTGTGTCCGTCATGTGGCCTACGTAGGTAGTGTTTCACTATCAGTGTAAGGAACAGAGTTCTGCTTTTGTAATGGTTTTGTCTATGTGCATCAGTGACAGTTGAAGTGAAAAGGAATAAGATGTAAGAATAAAAAGCTATGATTGGCATCTTTGTATGCTTAAAAGTATTGTATTATAATTGCATTTATATAGCACTTACTTCCCCTGAGGGGGCATTTAAGCACTTGGCAGTTCGGGCTGGACTGTTCCCATGAGGCACAGGGTCAAGACTGATTTGCATATGGCTGGGTCTAAACTGAGGTGGCATGGTGAGCAAAAGAAAGATGGATTTAACCCAGATCTCTTAACTAGGGGTGAATGTTTTGATTTTTTCTGCATTCCGTCTATCAATTGTGTCTCTTTGGCATTTAAGCACTTCACAGCAACTAGCATGCTACTCTGGAACCCAAGGTTAGTGGTTTATCAAGTGATTATTGGTTATTGGTGGTTTGTAGGATCAGATTTGTGCTCTCAAAAAACCTGACTGTTAACCTAGTTTGTAGTACTTCCTGCATGGCCACTATGCATTTTGAGTCAGGTGTTATTTCTTGGAACTGGAAATGAATTCCAGCTGTTGAATTTGACTCTGCCCCAGATGTGATTGGCTCTTCCCCAAGCCTACTTGCCCTGCCCAGGAAGCTGATCACCTGGACCAAGAGGCCTGCGGTGTCAGGGAGACAGGCTGGGCCGGAGTCTCTAGAAGCATGAACATGAGACTGCCCTCAAGGCATCCATCAAGTGTCCCATGGAGCTGAGAAACAACTGAAGCCTGAGCTTCCAAAAAACACAGGTCTTCAGTCTGAAAACCAATCATTAGTCTGTACCCAGAGGGGCAGTATCTCAACCACCCAAAATACACAGGGAACCTCACTCTCAAAAACAGTAGTAAATCCGCACCCGCGCGTTTCGAACCCATCATAGATCCAAGAAGAACAGTCGTAAATCGCCACCGAAGGTTTACGCCCTCACATGGGTCCATATTTATGTTTATTCGAAATCCACAAAACGTTTCCAGGTTACACTTGGAATCATGTCCCAGTGGTAATTTCCAGGCACAGTGAGTGGTGAAACAGTTATGTTTTTCTTCTTTAGTCTGAGAATAGAAATGCAAGAGAAATGAAACAGCAACTGCAAACACACTTGCTTCCCTCTTTCTTTTTCTCTATGGCAATTTTTTTCCCCAGCGCAGAAACCTCTCTCCTACCCTCCCCCCACTTACTCAGGAAGATATTGTTTTTCCCTTCGGATCCCAGAAATCTACTTACAGCTGCCCTTGAATCTGGTAAATTCTTGAATGTTTCCAAGGCAGTAAGGGTTCACAAAATGGTTTGTAAATACCCAGAAATGTGTAGGTTTGTGGGTGTTTTCAAAGTTCAAGGGTACTCCTATCTTGAATACCAACTTCTTACGATTGGGGGCACACTTTTCCACACAAAAAAGTTTGTGGTACTCCTTAAATATGTGCTGGAGAGCTTGACCCAAAGACCTGCATCGCACCTTCAAAAAGCCAAAATGTCCACTTTTTAAACTGTGGGCTGGCAGACGACTTGCAACACTCCAAGCCATAGGCCCATCCCCAAAATGTTACCACGAACAAGAATTTCTGATTGACAGATAATCTGATGATTAGTCTCAGCAGACACTATTTTTTTTATAGTGACTTTAGTGACTACGGATGTCATGAAAATACACACTCAAAGGGAAGTGCTTCAAATCTAGTTCAAAAGAATAGCTTGCTACTTAAAATCAAGATAAAATAATATAGCTTTATATCCCATTGCCGAGGGCTATACCGGTTGTTAAAGGCCCCGAAAACGAGTTCTAGGCTTGAGCCTAATATGGGGGTAGAATTTTCGAAATTAGAAAGGGAGAAACAGAAAGACAAACAATGAAATGTTGGAGCACAAGGCCTATACCAGACTTACCCATCGCGGCTTCTTTGAAACTGCACCGGCGCATGCGCATTCCTGGCAAGGAATGCGCATGCACAGGCTCTCGCGCATGTGTAGTTTCAAAGAAAATGCAGCGATGGGGAAGTTTGCAGCGCAATAAAGTAAGTTTTATTTAAGTTGTATTGTAGCCTGTAAATATAATTTAATAAGACGGGCGGGCGGGCGGTCAACTTCCGTTCTGCCCGCGAATGTGCGGAAATTTGCGCTGTTTTTCCGCCTTCTTTGCGGAGGGTGCACATTTCCGCACATTCCGTGGGCGGAACAGAAATGTCCGCCCACCCCAACTCAACATCCTGTGATTCTAGGCAAATCACTTAATCTCCCTGAAACAAAAATGAATATCTCCATCTGTAGAGGAACTGGTTCTCATGTAAAGCGCTCGGATACCCGATATCTTCGGGTCAAATTCGCGCTATATAACACTCTAAAATAAAAAAATAAACATTAAAAATAAATGCCTAATTTGTTGACTGTGGGACCAGTGGATATTTTGAATTCCTTAACAGACCAGTGCTCAAAGTGTGTGGTCCTCTGCAAATCTCTGTATGTCCCTCAGCCTTGGTTCACTTATCCGGTAAAATATAGAAAACACTTAGAGAAGAAAGATCAGATTAAAAATTAAGCAACACTGTAAAAATCTAGACTGTATGGAAAGCTTTAAGCAGGATGAAAAAGTGGGGGTCTCTGTAGGAGGCGTGGCCTACGCAATTAAGGGCATGGCTTTAATAAGTGTACAAAATTTCTCAGATTCTCATCGTGTGACACCCGGCCGCTATTTTGGGTCCTCTCCGAAGTTTCTGTTATTGCATCCAGAT
The DNA here is from genome assembly GCF_964263255.1 of Lissotriton vulgaris. Taxonomy (NCBI): domain Eukaryota; kingdom Metazoa; phylum Chordata; class Amphibia; order Caudata; family Salamandridae; genus Lissotriton; species Lissotriton vulgaris. The sequence goes on from NC_141700.1 coordinate 41,553,225, forward strand.
AGAAAACACACTGACGTACACAAAGTCAACCAAGCCAGGACTCTTGGCTTTGTCAATGATTGTCAGCTGTTTAAGATACATCAGTAAAAACAAAGATTTTGTGGTGAATACTATTGAAAATATTTAGATTCTGAGTGTGAGATTGTCTATTAATGCCTTAACCGCAGCGACAATTCCGTCGCGGTGCGGGCGTTCTGAAAGGTGGGCGGGGCTGCGATGGCAGGTAGGGAGTGCTCCTGTCGGCCGTTGGCCGACGGGAGCACGGAACGGGTTAAACAAGGCCTATGAAAGGGGTAGTGGTCTTAAGAGTATTCCAATCACTTCCATTATCTGCACTCGACGTTAGACATGTAGTCCCTTTTTCTCCCTCCACATCTTGTCTATCTGCACATCTTAAACCTCATCTCTTTCCTCTTCAGCACCCTCTTTTCACTCTCTCCTGGATGCACTTTCTTGCCTCCTTTTCACGTCACCACCCCCAAACACCCAACGCTTCCACTCACCTGTGAGCACTGCATTTTTTTAGAATTTGGCCTTGCCAATATTTTGAGAAATGTGTACCTCCTTCACAAATATTTGCGCAGAATCACAATTGCAACTGGAATACGTGGGCGTTGCCCTGTGTGCTCTGCAGAGAGGCCAAAGATTGATGACTATGTATTTCAAGCACTTTCTTTCGTCCACTGACAGATATTGTGTGAAACTCGCACCGCCTTCAGCCTCAACTCCGGAGCTCTCAATCGTGGCCCATTATACACTCCTCGCGGCAACTCAGCTGAAAGTATGCACTATACAAGAGTAATATGTTAAAAGTTAAAAAATACTGAAACACAACGTCTTGGAAAAAGTTAACACTCTTAGGGAATGCAAGATTAAGTAAAAAGTGATAAATAAACAGGAACTTCTTGAAATACCTTAAGGTTTTTTACATTTACATGTTTTGAAGTCAATCAGTGGTTTTCCACAGTACGTTTAAGAACATGAATATAGGGCCCTATAGGGACCTGTTTTAAAGTCTGTTTATAGTTACTGCTGGGTCCGAGACCCAGAGGGACCTGGCTCACTTAAAGACCTGATTGTATGTTTACTGGTGTAAAGTTAAGGCTTTTAACCAAAGATTTTTCCTTGGTTGGCATTAAACGTTTGAAAACAAAATTTAAGGCATCGTTCACACCTTTGAGATCGCCTGCGAAAAGACCGCTTCCACAGCAGCGGTGGCATTTTGTCGGTCAAATCTAAAGCGGATTACCACAAAGGGGGTGGCCGTATTTTTCACCTTTCACGGGGAGACTGTCTGTGAATAACCTCGGTACAGCTTCATCCTCACCCATCACAGTCCTAAGACCCACCACTCAACGTGGGCACTGCCTTCTAGACTCCGCCCCTTTTCTAATGGCTGTGGACCTCTACCCCCATGTCCTAGCCCCTTTGTAGCCAGGCCACTCAGTTCATTCTGCCCATGGATATGTCTCGCCTATTAGTAGGTAAATTTAGAAGACCCACATTTCGAAGTCCTGACCCACCGGGAAGTCTTCTTCAAGCACATCTGTGATACTTTTAGTAGTTTTTGTGGGACATTTACATAAATCAAACAATTGACACACAGAAGTGATGACATCAGTTATTAGTTGGGGTGCTGGCTACCGCAGATTGTGGTTTCAGCCTGATCCTCTTTCAACCTTCGATAGTCCACGACATGAGTTCGCGGAAATAATCTGTAAAGCAGATGGGCTGTTGGCCTTGTTTTTACACTGTACCGTTAACAATCGCCTACATATCAGGTACTTAGTCTTTCTTCTCTTTTTCTCCAAATGATTAAGAGGAAGTCTTCCGATCTGAGGGATATGTTTATTGATTAGAAATAAACCACATTGAAATTTCTTATCTTCTACAAAATTATTTCCAAGCCTAGACTGGGTGTTAATTCACATTGGCCTATTATACCAAACTCCTCTAAAAAACAGACCTCATTGTTTTCATCATGAGAAGAAAAAACTCTTTAGAAGAATAGTACTTAATATTTGGATACGGCGTAACCTGCCTGATTCTGTTTTGTTAAATTCTTTTTTTAAATATGTTGGTGTTTTTCTTGGACTGTAGGTAGCTCCACCTCCGACCATGGAAAGTTTTCACATATACCGACTTCACCCCCGCCCGCCAGTGTTTTTCCAGCTCAGAAAAAGTTCAGCTTTTCAATAGCCAAAAAACATGTTGACATGTACATCTTGGCAATGGGTGTCGTAATCGAAAGGAACGTCTTTTGGCTTCACATCAAAAGGAGAGGGGTTTGACTTGAAAAGTGAGGTTATACAACTACACTGCTTTGTGCTTCTATGAAAACATGTTTCGGAATTTAGTCTGGAGGGCACAACCTGACAGTTGCTAAAGAATTGTTTGTTCCTAGGAGGACATCTCATGTTGGGTGTTTACTAATGATAAAATAATAAAAAGATGTTGGGAATATTTAAATTTAGATAATAGTTGCAAGCACGGTCTACAACTAATGAAGCACAAAAGTTTTCCTATCAAATAAATACAAAGCGAGTGGAAAAATTAAGATTTCGCTTTAGAAGAACCCTCATTGGGATAAAGTTCTATACTACTTTGCATTTATTCCATTGTGGAATGTTTGGATTAAACAACCTGTCACTTAGGTGCTGGTGATCCTAGCTAGTGATTGGCTGTACATAATAGAGCCTCTGTATTAAAGCCTCGCATTAATCATCATCGAATAGTGCTTTACCATCCACAAACCAATGGTCTTGTTGGGTGGATGAATAAAGTGCTGGTTGAGGCTTTCTTGTGTGGGAAACTGGGAAAATGCCATGGAGGATGCGGTACACAGCATGACGCAGCCCCCCTGCATGACCCACATTCCTCTATCCAACAATCTCCTATACTGTACTGACACCACTATCCAAGCTGTGTTCGGTACGGTTGCACAAATGGTGTAAAAGGACAGTAAATTGGGGAAATGTGGATAGCAAGATTCCTCCATTAGTTTAAAGTACCAAGGAAAAGGCAAAGGAGTATTCAGAAACTAAGAGATCAACAGCTAAAAGGTTTGGAATAGTTCAACTGGGAGAATGTGTTCAGGTGAAAGAGCCTTGTAACCAAACTGAAGACAGGTCGATGTGTGGATGCTATTAGGGTTTTTGGTAAAGAAACTGGAGCTTGTAGAGTATTTTTAATGTACAGAATGGACAAGCAGAAAATTGAGAGCAAGAGAATATGAGGGATGAATCAGAGGGCAAAATGTGAACCCAATCTTAACAATTTCCAGATTTTGCCAAATTTAGAGGAGATTTGTGACAGATTAATTTTTCTACCTCGCTGTATGTTCATATGCGGTTTCTATTATTTATGAAAGTCAAAGGGTAGACATGGAAATATAGATCATCTGGTTTATGTTTTTTTTAATAATTGTTTGTGAGGTTGAGTTCATTTTTGGTCCTTTGCTAAGCCATAGAACATTGTTCGGCATAAGGTTCTGCATAATATTGTGTTTGTTCCAGTGCAGAATGTTTAATTCCTACTAGCTGTCAGTTCAGTGCTGCTGATGCTGTTAATGGGATGTAAACAATAAAGCTTCTGTTCTTAAATCGCTCAGTGGGGCTTGTCTTAATTTTAAAACCAGGATTGGCTGAAATACACACCTGCGTAATTCGAGTAATTTTGGCTATTTCGAATTACGCTTGTTAAGCAGAATTGAAGAATTTACACCATTACGCCAAGTCATGTATTTACGTGCCATTCACACTATAAATTTACTGTGGACGTGGCATTCGCAGTACAGATTTACTGCAAACACATGGGGACAACAGAACGCTAGCGGCTGTTGTTCACGGTGCTTCTGTTTTTTGCCCTTTTTTGTAGCATAAGATGCAGCCTTGCATAAAAAACTGATGCAAGTTCGCATTTAGTGCTATAATAAACCGCAAGATGATGGATATGTACTTCACGGAACTGAGTGTGATTTTGCGTAATTTTACCATGTAGTTATGCAAAAGCAAATTACACAGATTTCACACACCCCTGTTATAACCACAAAATCCCTTTTGAAATAAAAAATCTGATCTGAATTATTGGAAGTCCTATCTGAAAACAAAGTGGCGGGTCCATAAATCCCTGCTCTCCTCTTGTCAAGGTCCTTTCTTTGTCTGACACCGCAGTCAGTGATACCCAACCCTAGGATTCCAGTGTGACTGCGTCTGCGTGTTTCCAAGCCCCCACCACACTTAAAATGAAAGCTCTGCATCAGTGGTATTGTCTTTTAAAGCTCTGTGTTTTATTTATGCTGTTGATTGCCAATGGTGAACTCAGTTTTAGTGACTAGGAGATATTTTTTATCAAGAGATTTCAACTCACAACAAGAAAAGGGAGATATAGGGAGGACGACAAAACTAGGAAAATCAGACCAAAGCAAAAAATCAGTAATGACCTGGAATATGCTGGAAAGAGAGCATAAGACAGGGAGTGTAGGGGGTGGAAGAAAGAGGCATGAGGTGGAATCAAGACCAGGCAGCCTCTGTGTTCATGAGATAAAGAGACAGGAAGTGTAGGGGGTGGAAGAAAGAGGCATGAGGTGGAATCAAGACCAGGCAGCCTTGGTGTTCATGAGATAAAGAGACAGGAAGTGTAGGGTGGAAGAAAGAGGCGTGAGGTGGAATCAAGACCAGGCAGCCTCGGCATTCATGAGATAAAGAGACAGGAAGTATAGGGTGGTGGAAGAAAGAGGCGTGAGGTGGAATCAAGACCAGGCAGCCTCGGTGTTCAGGAGATAAAGAGACAGGAAGTGTAGGCGGTGGAAGAAAGAGGCATGAGGTGGAATCAAGACCAGGCAGCCTCAGTATTCATGAGATAAAGAGACGGGAAGTGTAGGGTGGAGGAAGAAAGAGGCGTGAGGTGGAATCAAGACCAGGCAGCCTCGGTATTCATGAGATAAAGAGACAGGAAGTGTAGGGGGAAGAAAGAGGCATGAGGTGGAATCAAGACCAGGCAGCCTCGGTATTCATGAGATAAAGAGACAGGAAGTGTAGGGGTGGAAGAAAGAGGCGTGAGGTGGAATCAAGACCAGGCAGCCTCTGTGTTCATGAGATAAAGAGACAGGAAGTGTAGGGTGGAAGAAAGAGGCGTGAGGTGGAATCAAGACCAGGCAGCCTCGGCATTCATGAGATAAAGAGACAGGAAGTATAGGGTGGTGGAAGAAAGAGGCGTGAGGTGGAATCAAGACCAGGCAGCCTCGGTGTTCAGGAGATAAAGAGACAGGAAGTGTAGGCGGTGGAAGAAAGAGGCATGAGGTGGAATCAAGACCAGGCAGCCTCAGTATTCATGAGATAAAGAGACGGGAAGTGTAGGGTGGAAGAAAGAGGCACAAGGAGGAATCAAGACCAGGCAGCCTCGGTATTCATGAGATAAAGAGACAGGAAGTGTAGGGGGTGGATTAAAGAGGCATGAGGTGGAATCAAGACCAGGCTGCCTCAATATTCATGCGATAAAGAGACAGGAAGTGTAGGGGGTGGAAGAAAGAGGCATGAGGTGGAATCAAGACCAGGCAGCCTGGGTATTCATGAGATAACGAGACAGGAAGTGTAGGGGGTGGAAGAAAGAGGCATGAGGTGGAATCACAACCAGGCAGCCTCGGTATTCATGAGATAAAGAGACAGGAAGTGTAGGGGGTGGAAGTAAGAGGCATGAGGTGGAATCAATACCAGGCAGCCTCGGTATTCATAAGATAAAGAGACAGGAAGTGTAGGGGTGGAAGAAAGAGGCATGAGGTGGAATCAAGACCAGGCAGCCTCGGTATTCATGAGATAAAGAGACAGGAAGTGTAGGGTGGTGGAAGAAAGAGGCATGAGGTGGAATCAACACCAGGCAGCCTCGGTATTCATGAGATAAAGAGACAGGAAGTGTAGGGTGGTGGAAGAAAGAGGCATGAGGTGGAATCAAGACCAGGCAGCCTCGGTATTCATGAGATAAAGAGACCGGAAGTGTAGGGGGTGGAAGAAAGAGGCATGAGGTGGAATCAAGACCAGGCAGCCTCGGTATTCATGAGATAAAGAGACAGGAAGTGTAGGGGGTGGAAGAAAGAGGCGTGAGGTGGAATCAAGACCAGGCAGCCTCAGTATTCATGAGATAAAGAGACAGGAAGTGTAGGGTGGAAGAAAGAGGCATGGGGTGGAATCAAGGCCAGGCGGCCTCTGTATTCATGAGATAAAGAGACATGAAGTGTAGGGGTGGAAGAAAGAGGCGTGAGGTGGAAACAAGAGCAGGGAGCCTCGGTATTCATGAGATAAAGAGACAGGAGGTGTCGGGGGTGGAAGAAAGAGGCATGAGGTGGAATCAAGACCAGGCAGCCTCGGTATTCATGAGATAAAGAGACAGGAAGTGGAGGGGGTGGAAGAAAGAGCCATGGGGTGGAATCAAGGCCAGGCGGCCTCTGTATTCATGAGATAAAGAGACAGGAAGTGGAGGGGGTGGAAGAAAGAGGCATGAGGTGGAATCAAGACCAGGCAGCCTCGGTATTCATGAGATAAAGAGACAGGAAGTGTTGGGTGGAAGAAAGAGGCATGAGGTGGAATCAAGGCCAGGCGGCCTCTGTATTCATGAGATAAAGAGACATGAAGTGTAGGGGTGGAAGAAAGAGGCGTGAGGTGGAATCAAGAGCAGGGAGCCTCGGTATTCATGAGATAAAGAGACAGGAGGTGTCGGGGGTGGAAGAAAGAGGCATGAGGTGGAATCAAGACCAGGCAGCCTCGGTATTCATGAGATAAAGAGACAGGAAGTGGAGGGGGTGGAAGAAAGAGCCATGGGGTGGAATCAAGGCCAGGCGGCCTCTGTATTCATGAGATAAAGAGACAGGAAGTGGAGGGGGTGGAAGAAAGAGGCATGAGGTGGAATCAAGACCAGGCAGCCTCGGTATTCATGAGATAAAGAGACAGGAAGTGTAGGGTGGAATAAAGAGACATGAGGTGGAATCAAGGCCAGGCGGCCTCTGTATTCATGAGATAAAGAGACATGAAGTGTAGGGTGGTAGAAGAAAGAGGCATGAGGTGGAATCAAGACCAGGCGGCCTCAGTATTCATGAAATAAAGAGACAGGAAGGGTAGGGGTGGAAGAAAGAGGCATGAGGTGGAATCAAGACCAGGCGGCCTCTGTATTCATGAGATAAAGAGACAGGAAGTGTAGGGGGTGGAAGAAAGAGGCATGAGGTGGAATCTAGACCAGGCAGTCTCGGTATTCATGAGATAAAGAGACAGGAAGTGTAGGGGGTGGAAGAAAGAGGCATGAGGTGGAATCAAGACCAGGCAGCCTCGGTATTCATGAGATAAAGAGACAGGAAGTGTAGGGGGTGGAAGAAAGAGGCATGAGGTGGAATCATGACCAGGCAGCCTCGGTATTCATGAGATAAAGAGACAGGAAGTATAGGGGTGGAAGAAAGAGGCGTGAGGTGGAATCAAGACCAGGCAGCCTCAGTATTCATGAGATAAAGAGACAGGAAGTGTAGGCGGTGGAAGAAAGAGGCATGAGGTGGAATCAAGACCAGGCAGCCTCTGTATTCATGAGATAAAGAGACAGGAAGTGTAGGGGGTGGAAGAAAGAGGCATGAGGTGGAATCAAGACCAGGCAGCCTCGGTATTCATGAGATAAAGAGACAGGAAGTGTAGGGGGTGGACGAAAGAGGCATGAAGTGGAATCAAGACCAGGCAGCCTCAGTATTCATGAGATAAAGAGACAGGAAGTGTAGGGGGTGGAAGAAAGAGGCATGGGTGGAATCAAGGCCAGGCGGCCTCGGTATTCATGAGATAAAGAGACAGGAAGTGTAGGGTGGAAGAAAGAGCCATGGGGTGGAATCAAGACCAGGCAGCCTCTGTATTCATGAAATAAAGAGACAGGAAGTGTAGGGGGTGGAAGAAAGAGGCATGAGGTGGAATCAAGACCAGGCAGCCTCGGTGTTCATGAGATAAAGAGACAGGAAGTGTAGGGGGTGGAAGAAAGAGGCATGAGGTGGAATCAAGACCAGGCAGCCTTGGTATTCTTGAGATAAAGAGACAGGAAGTGTAGGGGGTGGAAGAAAGAGGCATGAAGTGGAATCAAGACCAGGCAGCATCGGTATTCATGAGATAAAGAGACAGGAAGTGTAGGGTGGTGGAAGAAAGAGGCATGAGGTGGAATCAAGACCAGGCGGCCTCGGTATTCATGAGATAAAGAGACAGGAAGTGTAGGGGGTGGAAGAAAGAGGCATGAGGTGGAATCAAGACCAGGCAGCCTTGGTATTCTTGAGATAAAGAGACAGGAAGTATAGGGTGGTGGAAGAAAGAGGCATGAGGTGGCATCATGACCAGGCAGCCTCGGTATTCATGAGATAAAGAGACAGGAAGTGTAGGCGGTGGAAGAAAGAGGCATGAGGTGGAATCAAGACCAGGCAGCCTCTGTATTCATGAGATACAGAGACAGGAAGTGTAGGGGGTGGAAGAAAGAGGCATGAGGTGGAATCAAGACCAGGCAGCCTCGGTATTCATGAGATAAAGAGATAGGAAGTGTAGGGGGTGGAAGAAAGAGGCATGAGGTGGAATCAAGACCAGGCAGCCTCGGTATTCATGAGATAAAGAGACAGGAAGTGTAGGGGGTGGAAGAAAGAGGCATGAAGTGGAATCAAGACCAGGCAGCATCGGTGTTCATGAGATAAAGAGACAGGAAGTGTAGAGGGTGGAAGAAAGAGGCATGAGGTGGAATCAAGACCAGGCAGCCTTGGTATTCTTGAGATAAATAGACAGGAAGTATAGGGTGGTGGAAGAAAGAGGCATGTGGTGGAATCATGACCAGGCAGCCTCGGTATTCATGAGATAAAGAGACAGGAAGTATAGGGGTGGAAGAAAGAGGCGTGAGGTGGAATCAAGACCAGGCAGCCTCAGTATTCATGAGATAAAGAGACAGGAAGTGTAGGCGGTGGAAGAAAGAGGCATGAGGTGGAATCAAGACCAGGCAGCCTCGGTGTTCATGAGATAAAGAGACAGGAAGTGTAGGGGGTGGAAGAAAGAGGCATGAGGTGGAATCAAGACCAGGCAGCCTCTGTATTCATGAGATAAAGAGACAGGAAGTGTAGGGGGTGGAAGAAAGAGGCATGAGGTGGAATCAAGACCAGGCAGCCTCGGTATTCATGAGATAAAGAGACAGGAGGTGTAGGGGGTGGAAGAAAGAGGCGTGAGGTGGAATCAAGACCAGGTAGTCCCAGTATTCAGCAGTCCTGGCATTACGCAACACCGTTGGTGGGCTCCTACGAAACAAATTGGACCACTGCAAAAATATATAAATTAAACATTGGTTTTGTATCCCTCCCGCTGCTACTGCCGTGTTAGAGCATTAACATCTAAGTATCCCGATTAGTGTCGGCATTATGCACCAATGTTCATATTACTTAGAAGAATCGGATGACCAAAAATGACATTGTCACCACAGACACAAAAACAAGAAAGTTTGCAAAAAAATGTAAAAGATAATAAAGGAAGGAATTTACTTTGTAGAAATCCCACACATGGATCCTTGCTACATCTTATTTTTCAGAAGTCTACCTCCTTATTTGGACAGGCAAAGAGGCTGGTTGTTTTGTACCGCCTGGAGACAGAATGTAGCAACACTAAAGCGGCAAACACAACACAAATGGAATACCACTTCACCACCCTCACCTGACCACGGCCGAGCCATGTTGACATGTACACATATGATGGTAGATGGATAAGCGGAGGCCAAATAAACAGGCGGAAGGGTACACGGTCCCGATGGGGGACCTCACCATGACAGGGCACTTTCACATCAAAATAAATTGAGATGAGTTCCAACAAAAATCTAAATTGAAAATAGAAAACAAAGGTCCAAAAGTGTCTTAACAGAAACCCCAGTAAAACAAAGCTCTTTATAGTACTGAGTACAGGAAGTAGTGATACAGGAGTAGCCTTATACATACTCTTACACGCCTTTTTGAATCGGCCAAAAAATCCAACTTCCTATTAGTAAAAGCATAAAGAGGGCGGAGTCCTTTCTGTTTGTACTACTTGTGTATGGATCTTCCCTCAACATTCTCATTTTATTCCAATTTTAGATGTTTTAGGGACAATTCAGAAAGGGATCTAATAACATGTACAGACCACTACAGGAACGCTACTTTACGTACTCCAAAATGCCTTTGTGAATGGGTCTCTCCTTGATTTTTTTCAATTTTCTAGCTTGTAAAAGTTTTTGTTTTGTTTACTTAAATGAAATCTGCAGATTCATGGCCCTCATATAAAACCAATGAATTTGGGATAATTCAATATTTGAATGAATGACCTTTGGAAGGAGTGCCATGGAGATGGTCAGAGTCAAAGGTACCCTCAGACCCACAAAGACAGAGCATGTCACTGTCACCCCGCGGAGCGCTAGCGGTAAAGCGGTTTGATGGCCAATGAGAGCGCTCCGTTCCATGTCAGTTGCGAGATGGGCGTGCTGTTTTTTTAATGGAAAAGTTTCAGTCTAGGGGACTCAATCCGAATGACCCATAGAATGAGGAGGTGCAACTGCTCATCGTGAAGCGGATGCACAAGTACTCTCCATTACAAGATTCTGAAGTCAGAATGGGGCATAACGCAGCAAATCTACACATGTTTCCCTCTTCCTAGCTTCAGAACTTTAAATCTTATGTTCTTTTCCACCTCACTGATTTCCTCAGGGATTACTTATCGAATCCTGTGGAGGAAACAAACATGGGTAGAAAAGCTGATTCAAACTTGCACAGCTGATTTGAGCTCAAATTCTGGTGTGAACCCCTTTTTGATGACCTGCCCAACTTGACCCGAGACAGAGATCTCCGGGTTGGTCCAACGTCACTTTCCAGTGACCGATTGCTCAATTTCTCTCTCACGGAGCTATTCACTATTACTTAATTCATATTCACTATTAATTCATTTACTCTCACTGTGTATATAACATCTAACATTAGGCCCTAGATGTTTGTGGAGTAGCAAGGTTGGGAGATGCACCCAATTAAAACAACTGTGACAGGGCAGCAAAGGGTCAGTTTGGAAACTGAGTCAACAATCTTCAATTCTAGATAAGATAACAAAAAAAATGTTCTGTCCTACACAGCCACAGGAGCCAACACAACCTGGTGGAAGTTTGGTGTGAGGACTCTTCTTTCAATACGTGTCCATGGTTGTGCAAAAGCAAATGCGTGGGTCAGGTCGTACAAGAGAGCCCTGGAGCGGACACCACGCTTTCCAAATGGGACCCATTCACCTTGGGTTTCAGGGCCTTCTGTGCAATGGTGCTACAGACCTTGGTGATAAATGACACCACTACTGATTTATTCATTTTAGGGTTTTTTATTACGTGCATCATACAAGTTTTCAGGTGCTTCGGAGAGCTTTATAGCCCAACACAACGTGTATATGTACAGCACAACTTTCAACCCCAAGGAGGTCACCTGCCACTACTAATAGAGCAGATATGTTTATTGTTATTTAATTCAGTGGTACTTCTTTTATTGACCTCAGAAAGATGAACGGCTGAGTGAACTCACCAGGATTTTAACCTGTGACATTGTGTCCAATCATGGTTCCCTAGGGTGCATGCATTAGTACAACGCGACACCTGAGAGGGAGGAGCTACTGGTCTGATGGATCTCACAAATGTCTGCCCATGCGCACTCCTGTTGCACGTGCTTCCAGTGGACCACTTCTGATGATGCAATCAATACTCTAGCTTGTGGTTGGGTACCACACCTTCATAAGTTCTCAGGTACCAAGGTGGTAGTAGCAAGGTATGCTGCGCGACTTGTTTGGGCAGGCTTCAATAGTGTAGACAAGAGCAGCATATGTGTTCCGTGACATCACTGAATCCTCAGAAAGATCCTCTCATATCTAGTGTGAAGTGTAGAGAGAGTGAGTTGCTATGTGTCGAGCCTACGGATCTGGGAGCAAGATGAGTATTTTACTCTTAGTCAGTGGCGGCTCCTCAGTTAAGGCGTAGGAGCACCGCCCTACTGCTCTCTGAGTAGTGCAAAAAGGAAAAATAAAAAGATAGCACCATGTTTTTAATCACTTTGTTTCAGTGCGGCGCTGGAGTGGGGTGGAGCTGTGCTATCCTGACTGACAGCAGCAGCCAGTAGGTAGGAGGAGTACTGGGCAATATAAGTGCGCATGACCGTTTGGCCAGCGTCTTAGGACGACCAAACCGTCATGCGCACTTAGCATTTCTCGACCCGACTGTGTTGCACAGCCTGGTGGTGAACAGTCCCAGGCTCCCAGACACTGACTGAGCGGCAAACCAGGTCGCTCAGACCAATCACGAGGCTGCTGTCATGCTGGTAACACTATGAATTAGGGGAGTCTGAGAACCTGTGTGCGGTCAGGAGCAGAAGAGGATGGAGGAGAGGTGGCGGCCGAAGACAGGTAAATGATCTTTTCTTTATTCTTTTCAACCCCCTTAACCCCGCTGCCTCACCACATCTGGTCCCTAGCAGCCGCTACTGCGCTTAGCACAATAACTTTCACTCTACTGAAAGTAGCCAAGCTGATTTTTATTTTGCAAAATAGCCTTTGGAGAGCTTTTCTATAGACAATATAATTCCACAGGAGAACAACACTGTTTCTGTTCAGTATATCTAGCATGAAACACGTTGTTAGTGTTAAATTAGGAATGCGGAGCAAAAAATTGCCACACCTTATGATTTTGAGGGGTAGGTGATGAAGCAAAAACCTTTTTAACTTTTGCAGGGTTGGGAAAACTTACCATAAACGTCTGTGTCAAAGTTGAACTTGTGCGTTGGCCACAGAAGCGGGCATGATTGGTCCAGCTGGGGTTCTTTGGCTAGGGAGTCTGATGCAAGGCCAGGGATGGAAACTAAAATCATATCTAGTAAAAAAAAAAAAAAATCAAACTAGCTCTTCAATGCAAGGGACCACGACTAGAGTACGGCCAAGGTAGCGGCCCTGACTACTCTGAAACAGCCCCACCGCACCCGGAAGCAGCTGGAAATCCTGAGTATAGAATGGCTAGTCTGGCCCTAGGCATGGCTATATTTTGGTCATCTGAACCGTAGGATGATTCTGTGCACACAAGCGGAGTGTGTGCACTATGCGCTAGTGGCTACCTCTTGTGCGGGTCGCGGCCATGTTAATTTTTAAAGCTTTTATGGTTTAGGAGGCTTTCAACAGGTTGAAACATTACCAACTATCCCTGGTCCAAGGGGAATTTCCAGAGGGTCCATTTTTAGTGCATTTGGTAAATGTGAGACTATTCCGAACCTATTGCATAAGTGTCTGTGGAAGGAATGCCATGAGGTCATTCCATCTAGTCCAGAATATGTAGCTGTGTGGACAGTAAACACACACCGCATGCTTCCAAGTTGTAGTTATTTCTGTAATCAGACACGTAGCTGTAATTTTTGAGACAGGGGGTTTATTATATATACAAATTGTTGGCCCCAGGACAACTCAGGCTTATTCGCGGTAATGTAACAGAGGAGCAAGGAGCAGAATAACACCTTCTAGGAGCTTCCACTGTGCCAGAGAGACAGCAATGGCGACGAAGAGGATTGAACACAATAACACCTTCTAGAAGCTTCCACTGTGCCAGAGAGACAGCAATGGCGACGAAGAGGGTTGAACACAATAACACCTTCTAGAAGCTTCTATCGTGGCAGAGAGACAGCAATGTTGACAAAGAGGGTTGAACACAGTGACACCTTCTAGAAGCTTCCATTGTGCAAGAGAGACAGCAATGGCGACGAAGAGGGTTGCACACAATAACACCTTCTCGAAGCTTCTATCGGGTCAGAGAGACAGCAATGACGACGAAGAGGGTTGAGTACAATAACACCTTGTAGAAGCTTCCACTGGACCATAGAGACAGCAATGGCGATAAAGGGGGTTGAACACAACACCTTCTAGAAGCTTCCATTGCACCAGAGAGACAGCAATGGCGAATAAGAGGGTTGAACACAACACCTTCTAGAAGCTTCCATCGTGCCAGAGAGACAGCAATGGCGACAAAGAGGGTTGAACACATTAGTACCTTCTAGAAGCTTCCATTGTGCCAAAGCTTCCATCATGCCAGAGAGACAGCATGGCGACTAAAAGGGTTGAACACAATACTACCCTCTAGAAGCTTCCATCATGCCCGAGAGACAGCAATGGTGTCGAAGAGGGTTGACCACAATACTACCTTCTAGAATCTTCCATTGTGCCAGAGAGACAGCAATGGTGACGACGAGGGTAGAAGCTTCCATTGGGCCATAGAGACAGCAACGGCGACGAAGAGGGTAGAAGCTTTCATTGGGCCATAGAGACAGCAATGGCGACAAAGAGGGTAGAAGCTTTCATTGGGCCATAGAGACAGCAATGGTGACGACAAGGGTAGAAGCTTCCATTGGGCCATAGAGACAGCAATGGCGACGACGAGGGTAGAAGCTTCCATTGGGCCATAGAGACAGCAATGGCGACACTGCTCTTCATTGCAGGGGAGCTTCGGCACTCTGCGTCTAGAAGGGTTTAGAGACTGTCTGGTTCCATTGCATTCAGCCATTTCCTGCCAATGCACAGGCTTTCTAGTCACTATTGGAATGATGGATAACAGCAACCTACACACATTTGGTGTCTAACAGTTTGCAATAACAGCACACAGTTGTTAAATATTGGACTGCCTCTCTAAGAGGCCAGCCTTCCAAACTCACTCACCACACCGGTCCTAAATACAGCCTGCAGCAGCCAGCATCCCTGCTAATCAAGCCAACTTTGCCACAGGAAAATACCACTAGATCCACTGACGATGGAGCGGGTGGCGCACTGGGTATAGCCTATCCTGGACGCCTCGACACCAGTCGCGGATGGAACCCAAGCCTTACATTGTTACCCATAGGACCGAAGATGCTGTTGTGTGGCCGATAGGCTCCAAGTGAGCCACTGTGCAAAGAAGCATTACATACATAAACAGGTATTATTGCGTATCTGATCACGTAAATATTATCTAATCAAAGGCCTCGTGTACAAAACTCTTTCGCAATCGCAAATCTTGTGAATACAAAACAACAGGCTTTGTGACGACAAAACAGTATTATTTTGTAATGTATCAAATCTCTCTTATGCGTCAGAAAAGACTTTCTAGCTACTAAAAGGGCTGTTGAGACCCATTTCAAGTAAGTGGGGACATGAAAGGGGTGCCCTGCTCCCCCTTTGAGGGTAACAATTTGTTGACAATGGTTTCGGACATCAATTGTAGTTGCAAACCAAGATCAGGTATCAACAACTGGGTTGGGGTGACATCTGATTCACAGCGGGGGAACCTTTCCCTGAGGGACAGCTTCCCCTTTGGGAAACGTGTCTAGTAGCCTTTTGGGCTACTCCCCTATCCACTGCTATGTTTTGAAATAAATATAAATTTTTTTAAGCACCACCTCTTCCTGTAATGAACATGGGCTTCTTTCCAAAAAATGAGTCCCATTTGAAAAGGCAAGTGCAAGGATGGAGGCCTGCTTTGCCTTACAAACCACGTCTGTGAATTTATAGCAGGGCCACTAGAATTATGCGGCAGGAAAGGGATGAATTATGCGGTAGGGTTGAGTACATTATCTGGCAATAAGAGCTGAATTATGCGGCGTAATGTTGCAATTTTTATGATAGTATTACTTTGTACTTTTAACACTTGTTAACACTGTCTAGGTATTGTTTGCACCTCATCAGTACCCGTCTATCACCCTAAAAACGCAAGAAGCAACAGAAAGGTGACCAGTCAACCTTTGAAAAGGGCCTTCAACACGTGTAGCTGCATTTTTAGTAACTTTTGAACCGTTTGAGCTAGAAACAATTGTTTTTTGTTCAAATCTTCAGATTATGCAACAGATAAAGGATTATGTGGCTATTGCGGCATATCTATAAGTATTCAAAAATAGCCGCACAATCGCAAAATTTCAGTGTCCCTGATTTACAGCCACTCACAGGGGCCACAAAGAGCAACCTGCAGAATCAATATAATGGAGGTGATTTATAACATCCAGCAATTGGGCATTGTGGGATGCAAAATATTAGGACATAGATCTCCTCACACACTGCACACCCCATGCAAAAACCACACTCAGCGCTTACATTGCAGATCATGCTTTGCAGATGGGTCTAAGTACACCACGGCCAAAATTGTATTCAACACACAAATTGGAAATGATCACATTAGCGCCAAAAAAGAAACATGACCAACGTCTATGTATGCAGATGGTAAACTTGGATTTTTACCAAAACACTGGTGAGTTGTACAGAGCCATGTATTTTTACCATAATCCTGTTCCTCAATTTTTAACCAGGAGTCTATCATTTTCCCATAGATAATTATGAGTGGGTGGGTACCCCCATGCCGCTTGTTGTGCCACCCTTCACCCATCCATTCATTCTTCACCACCACTTTCATCTTATATAACCCTAATGTTACTCGTACCGCCAGCCCAGCCCCTTAACATAACCTCAACTTACCTTCAACCATGCATAACAACTGAGTACCTATCTAGTCAACCATGCAGAAAGCGCCGCAAA
Organism: Lissotriton vulgaris; assembly: GCF_964263255.1. Classification (NCBI taxonomy): domain Eukaryota; kingdom Metazoa; phylum Chordata; class Amphibia; order Caudata; family Salamandridae; genus Lissotriton; species Lissotriton vulgaris. The sequence goes on from NC_141700.1 coordinate 41,569,778, forward strand.
GGTCTCGCAAGTGGTAAGCAGCACTATAAAGATGCTAAAATACAACACCAAGGTTCACGAAAAGATCACCTTTTAATATCTCCAGGGTCTGAAAGATGCCCAGATGAAGGCCTTTGGGTACGTATAGCATCTTTACACTGATGCCAGCCAGCCAGGTGGTTGGTGCCTTGTGTACGAGCCGCTAAGACCCACCTGCAAAGGTGTGAGCATCGCAAACGTGTCCCCAGTCACCTCAAGCGCCGCCCTGTGAATAATGAATGACACTCCTTGCAAAAATGAGGAGCTCAGCTGACAGCATTGCATTGTGTATCATGAAATCAAATCATATTTTGGGAGGGGGGGGCATCTAATGCTGGCTGGTTTGAGCGCCACAGCTGTCCCACACCTGCCTGTCCTCAGGTGGCTTCAGGAGGCGGGGCCACAACTGGCTTGCGACTGCAAAATGGCGTCCTCTTATCACCTGCATGCTTTGTTCATGCGGTGTTGAATAATTGAGCAGACAAAATGCCCAACCCAGTGTTGTTTTCATTGAAGGTATGTCAATTAAGTCTCCTAGTGATGAACAGCTCGGGGAGGAGGGGTCACTGTACAAGAATGCAAAAGTGAAGCAAAAAGTGATAACACACAGGAAGAGTAGAATTTAGGAAAAACTTCAAAAGGATGAATGGAGTCTTCTGGTTGAAGAAATGCACCCTGATTTGGGTTCTATTGCCTCACAGGCCTTCAGAAGTGTAAAAATATCTCTGTCTCTCTCTCTCTCCCTCAAATCTTGCTCCTCCTGTTAATTTTTTCCATTGACTACAGTAGTGCTACTCGCATACTTCAAAATACAACTCACGACCCCTCCTTCCGCTTCTCAAATCTCACTCCGGTACACTTTTGCTTTTCACTACAGTAGTACTACCCTTACACCAGAGTCTGTGTGCGATTCACGACCCCTCTCTCCGGTCCCCAAATATCGCTCCTGTACACTTTTGCGTTTCACTACAGTAGGAGTACCCTTACACCAGAGGATGCGATTCACGAACCCTTCCTCCAGTTCTCAAATCTCGCTAGCGTACACTTGTGCTTTCACTACAGTAGTACTACCCTCACCCCAGAGGATGCGATTCACGAACCCTTCCTCCGGTTCTCAAATCTCCCTAGGGTACACTTGTGCTTTCACTACAGTATTACTACCCTTACCCCAGAGGATGCGATTCACGAACCCTTCCTCCGGTTCTCAAATCTCCCTAGGGTACACTTGTGCTTTCACTACAGTAGTACTACCCTTACCCCAGAGGATGCGATTCATGACCCCTCTCTCCGGTTCTCAAATCTCACTCCTGTACAATTTTGTGTTTCACTGCAGTAGTACGACTTTTACACCAGAGGCTGCGATTCACAAACCTCCCCTCGATTCTCAAATGTCGCTTATATACACTTTTGCATTTCCCTACAGTAGTAGTACCCTTACAGCAGAGGATGCGATTCACAAACCCTCTCCCCGATTCTCAAATCTGGCTCCTGTACAATTTTGCGCTCCACTACAGTAGTTCTACCCTTACACTAGAGGCTGTGATTCACAAAAATGCTCTCTCCGGTTCTCAAAACTCCCTCCTGTACACTTTTGCGTTTCACTACAGTAGTACTACCCTTACACCAGTGTAGGAAAGTGCCCCTTTTTGCATGGTTGCCCCCCACTTTTTGCCGGATGTAGATGCTCTTCGACTGAGTGTGCCCTGGGTTCCTGCAAAACAGGTTCAGAGGGCCTATGTTTTATGCCTAAAACTGTACTGTTGCACACCCAATCGGCAACTCTCTGGCCACATGTCCCTTGTAAAAGGTACCATAGGTACCAAGGACACAGTGAACAGGGAAGGTCTCTGGGCAGCAGCACATATTGTGCCACCCTTAGAGGCCCTGTACCTTAACACACACACACTGCCATTGCAGGCTGCGTCTTTTGGTGCAGAACAAAGTGAAGAGTCGATATGAGACACATCCCTTTGTGCCATGCCTACAACTCGCTGCCTATGGTATAGGTAAGCTACACCTCTAGCAGGGTGCAGTATACCAGTTGTGAGGGTACAGGTGCATGAGCCCTGTACCCCTACAGTGTCAAAGTCCATTCTTAGACATTGTAAGTGCAGAAAAGCCATTAAGAGTATATGGTCTGGGAGTTTGTCATTACGAACTCCACAGCACCATAATGGCTTTGCTGAAACCTGGGAAGTTTTATAACAAACTTCTCAGCACATTAAACCCACACTGATTCCAGTGTTGGATTTAATGCCAAACTCAGAGGGCATCTTAGAGATGCCCCATGAAAAAAGAACTAACTCTAGTGCCCGGGCTGAGTGGCTACTCGCCAGCTGCCACCATTAGACATGTTTCTGGACCCCTTGGTCGAGAACCTGCCGCTCTCGAGGTCCTGAAACAAAGCACGTCCTGGGTCGATGTGTCAAGCCTCCTCCCCAGGATGGGCAGGATCCACGAAGGGGAAGCTTCAAAGGCTTGCCGCCTTTGTGAGCTGACCCAGCCATTTGCCGCTCCCAGCAACTGGCCCCACGGGTTCTGACCCCCACTTTGGGTTGGAGAATCGACAGGAAAACCAACATAGGAGGAGAGGTGTTCCCACCTTTGCCAACCCCATCCTTTAGGTGGGGGAGTTAAGCGAAGCACAACTCTCAGTCCCCGCCATCTTGAAGATGGGGACCCAGCCAACCAGAGTGAGGCTTATGCCCCCATCCCACTGGAGGGTGGCATGATAGGGGGTGTACCCACCCGGAGGAAGGGACTCCTCGGTCCCGACAATGTGCCTACCTGAAATGCCCCCAAATGTAGTATTTAGGGGCAACCCCAAACCTTGCCTCCTCAGACAAGAAAGAAGAAGAACCAAAGAGCCATGCTGCAGGAAGAAGAGGAGGACACCAACTGACTTGGCCCCAGCCCTACCGGCCTGTCCTGGCCTCGTCCTGCACCAGCGGAATCCCAGTGTGTCCTGCAGATAGCAGCCCCCCCAGAACCTGGAGGACCTACCATGCCTTCCCTAAAAAGACTCTGCCTCCAGCGAGCACAGAATTTGCTCACCAACAGACTCTGGCTCTAGGCAAATCCACGAGTCAGCACCCGACACCCATGGCCAGAGTTGAAGAGGCCCAACACCATGAGGAGGTCTCCCCAGCAATCCTGATCTGGGATCTGGTGATCCCCGACCTACCTAGAGTCTCCCAAAGACACCTGCAGCCCCTATCTCGAGGACCGGCCCCGACTGCAACCAGAGCTGGTAAGAAAAACCCAGCGCCAAAAGAAACCCGATGCTCCACGGCCTTGGGTGGCCCAACCAAGGGTGTCTCTGCGTCCCTCGTCATCCCAACTTACGTCTCCGAATGGTGGTCAACTCCAAAAGATCTTTGTGCCCGAGTCTGCAGTGTTTATTCGGACCAGAGCTTCCCCACTGAAATCAACAGAGCTCCCAACGTCAATCCAGCACCCTACACCTGGCCGCCCCTGTGCCATTGTGGGTGCAGCTTGTGTGTTATATTGGACACCCCTTTGTCCTGAGCTAAACCCTAGGAGCTTTGCTCCCACATCAAAGTAGCATGCCCGTGAGCAGCCACCAACTGGAGGACTCCTATCCCCCATTGGGTAACATTGGGTCTCAGCACTCTGCACCTGGCCGCCCTTGTGCCTCCGAGGGTGTAACAAGAGTGCATCCTTGACCCTGGAGGACCCCTGAGTCTAGCCCCAGAAACCCAACTCCCAAGACCGATTACTCACCTTTAAACCGATAACCTGATTTTCTCCCAAAGGACTGAATTCACAGCTTTTCTGTGAGAACGTTTCAAGTGTGGAGTTGAAAATAGTATGAAAACCTCAGAAACTGTTTTGAGTAAAACGGACTTACCTACCTTTTATGCAGAACATGTCCCAGTGTGAAAACTAGGCATATCACACTAAGTAGAAAAAGTAATTCTGAAAAAGTAATCCTGAAAAGTAATCAAAAGTAATCCAAAAGTAATTACAACTGCATTCACACATTTTTACATAATTGTAAGAAAAGTCGTTATTCATCCGGCTTGCTTTTTAACAATCTGTCTTGAAAAGTACAATCATATTTACCTGTACCAAGTCCTGCTTGGTTCTATAAATAAAATTCAACAAATAAATATTTTTAATATTTAATAATTTGGTCTGAGTTTAGTTTTGAGTGCGTGATATCATTTCTTGCCTGAGTGAGTACAATAAATGCTTAACACTACCCTCTGATAAAGCCTTACTGCTCGCCCACACTACCACAAATAGAGAGTAAGGTATTATTTACTTTTACCTCTGTAAGCCCCCGGGGATCCACTGGACTCTGTGCACACTATACCTCACTTTGGGATAGTATATACAAAGCCAACTTCCTCCAACCAGAGGCTGCGATTCACGACCCCTCTCTCCGGTTATCAAATCTCGCTCCTGTACACTTTTGCGTTTCACTACAGTAGACAGACCCTTACACCAGAGGATGAGATTCATGACCCCTCTCACCAATTCTCATATCTCGCTCCTGTACACTTTTGCATTTCACTACAGTTGTACTACCCTTACACCAGAGGCTGAAATTCATGACCCCTCTCTCCGGTTATCAAATCTCGCTCCTGTACACTTTTGCTTTTCACTACAGTAGTAGTTCCCTTACACCAGAGGATGCGACTCACAAACCCTCCATCCGGTTCTCCAATCTCGCTCCTGTACACTTTTACCATTCACTACAATAGTGCTACTCACGCACTGCAAAATGCAATTCACAAACCCACAGCTGCGACCTCAACCGCCTCCTCGCCTATCCGACCTGTGCAGATGTCCCCACCCTGGTTGTGTAGATCTATGAAACATAGTTATGTTTTGGCAGCAAATGTGGGCGGGACAAGGGGGTAAATTGGGTGGAAAATGGGGAAAACTTACCACTAAAGGGAGGGATTTATGGAATTTTGAGGAGGAGTTTCGGAGGGACACGCTAATACATTTTACGTCACCTTTGCTTGTAAATGACACTATAACATCATAGCTGACCGCAACTTGAAAAGTGACAATAATAAAATGCACATGGCCACTAAAAGGTCTGCAATTTAAAAAACATTACAAGTAAAATGGAAACAACAAAATGTTTTTTTCTTTTATTATTATTTTTATTGCAAGCATAAAATGGCCACATTTATATTGCTGCACATTTTTTCCTTTTTAAGTTTGTTGAAATTGTTTAAAATAAAAACATAAGAAATAACCATTAGATTTCCTTGCCATGACCAGACATTTTGGCTTAGCCAAGGTTTACTGTACTACTATGGGGTACCTTTTGTGCGCCTACTTCACTCATTTCTCTTCTCTGCACCTTAAAATGTGTTTTACCCCGGTACGTTGTGTAGCGCAGGCACAGAAATGGTGTCGAAAACAATTTTTAAGGTCTGGCATGATGGTGCAACTGTGTTGCAGGAGAAATCAGAGTAGTGTTTTGTGGTAAACAAACAAGGATGCGTAGTCCAGGTGTAGAAGTAGATCCCTCTTTATTAACAGGTAGTTAGGTGGCAAGTTACAGGATAGGAAGTTACAGGGAGAAACCCCACCAGGAGAGAGCTACCAGCTCCTCAGCCTGAGATGACCAACTGACAATCTCAACCAATAAGTTTGTCATTCCAAACAACAAGGATCAATGCAATATATTTCCAAAATGCATACCAAATAAACCCAATTTTAAAGTGACTCAGTCAGGAACAAAAAAGCTTAGTGAAAAACCTTATAACCTCGTGAAAGAGTTGTGAAATAGTATTCTCCACTATTCAAGTCACCATCAATTTTCTTTAAAAAACAATTTACCCACATCACAAATGTTGAGAATCAAAAGAATTGTGCCTGATGAACAAAAAGTTGAAATAAGAATCAAGGAAATGTCTGAAAGATTCAAAGACAGAGGATACCCCCCAGCAGTTATTGTTAAATCTGCTTCAAAATGTCAACAAATCACACGGAATGAATCTCTAACCAAAAGTAAAGAAAAGGAAACCACCAGAATGGTGGTAGTTACAAAATTCACTACGTCGAGTCAGACGTTCAAGAGGATTATTAACAAACACTGGCCAGTGTTAACTATGGAACCAGACTTTAAAAATGCATTCATGGAACCTCGATTATTTGCCTACACTAGGAATAGGAATATAGGAGAAATCATCAAGAAAAAAGAATCACGCAAACAATCATACATGGGTACTATGCCTTGTCTAAACTGTCAAAACTGCCATAACATCATTCGTGGAAATGTGATTCATCACCCCATGCGGGGTCAGGAAATCAAATTACGAGTATCTGCCACTTGTGAAACTTCCAACGTTATCTATCTCCTAAAATGTCCTTGTGGAAAAATTTATGTGGGGAAGACTGAACGAAAAATTCGTTTGCGCATAAATGAACATAAATCCAATATTAGGACAAAGAATTTGAAGTCCACTGTAGCAACCCACTTACATGAACTGAAACAACATTGCGCAATTAAGATTTCTCATCCTGGAAGTCATTGAAAAAATTGAAGGAAAAGACAATAATAAAGAACTATTGCGCAGAGAAAATTATCGGATTTACCATTTACAGGCTTTGAAACCAAATAGTTTAAATGAAAGAACTGAATTCTTATGTTACCTTTGAATCTCTAGAAATAATGTACTATATTGCTCTTTAACTCCTGTTAATTGATGCCTTTTCATTTAATTTATTTTATGTTCTTTAGAATGCTTATTATAGTAATATTCCTGTGGTCACTGTTTAGTTTCCATAGAGTTAGTTTACTTTTAAACCCCACCAACATGGCCGCCGCACTTTGCCCTTCGGTTCGGGTTTGTTTACATTGGTCCATCTCACTATTTTTACCACCCGCTTTACTTCTCACAACACACGCGGAAACGCCACCTTGAACTCGTTGCCGGTTTTTGACTGGGACACGCGAAACATCTTTATCGGGTAAGAAGTGTTACCTCCGTAGCATTGCCCCCGTTTAAGAACGGATGAAAAATCCATACTTTAACTATTGAAGCGTCTTCGTGACATTTCGAAGCGCGACGCCTGTTTTTTTTGTGATGGTAGCGCTACCAGCCATACTAAACACTCGTTCCCCGATCTCTTTTTTAACAGAGTAACTTCGTTCACGCAAATATGGAAACGTGAGTAGTTGAACCAGTACTACTAATTGGCATGACCTTCACACAACTCTTTCACAAGATTATAAGGTTTTTCACTAAGCTTTTTTGTTCCTGACTGAGTCACTTTAAAATTGGGTTTATTTGGTATGCATTTTGGAAATATATTGCATTGATCCTTGTTGTTTGGAATGACAAACTTATTGGTTGCATTGTATCTTTTTAGACATTACTCCCTGATGAAGAGCAGACTCTATGCTCGAAATGCATTGGAGGATGAATGTTGTTAAAATGAATATAATTGTATTACTTATCGGAATTAATTGAAATGAAAGAAATACACATTTAAAGGAATGATAATGAACTGTGATTCTCAAAGAAAAATTATTGAATGAATAAAATTCAACTAATCAAACTTGAAGCATTCATTGTGATCACCAAAAAGGAGTGCCCCATTGGGATTTGTGACCAAGGTTTTTTGGAAACACACATTCGTGCTTTATTTTTACGTTTCACAGGACGGAAAACGTACCCCTGGGAGCAACCTTAAATTACTAAAAGTTTCTTTATGAACATTGTTTTAAACCAAACCTAGGGTTGTGCACTTGTCCACAAGTGTTTGTTCAACTGACTATCTCAACACAGAGAGGCACACTAACATTCCATGATGTCACAGGACATTCTGATAAAGTGGTAGAGAGGGAAAATACATAGAAACCATTTACCACACATCCTCTTCCGTTAGCGAACAACAGCGAGAAAGAAGTCAAGACGGAGCAGAAGGATTCAGAGGAGACTGTAGACACAAGAGCTAGTCAAAGAGACAATTTGAAAAGCAGCAAACTCAAGCGTGAAAGCAGAAGCAAAGGAAAATAAAAAGAGGCATGTAGAAAGATATACATAAGATGCACAAATGGTCATGGTTGGACAAAACCCAAGAATGCAAATTACATAACATGCCCATCCACCCTCCTTAATAAAACAAGGTAGCGAACTTGGCAAACCAAGTAGGGTGAAACCACAAAATGACAAAATGTGTGCAGATGGAAGTAAGCATAATAAGATGAAATAGCAACCTACACAGAAAAAGGGGATGCCTTGCAATAAAGATTAGTGCATGACATGCACTAACAACCTCCCCTCCAAGGGTACACCTAACAAGGCAACCCTTAAACTGTGGAACTAAACAACTCCCCAGGAAAGGGTACACCAGAGGAAACTAACGCCCCTGGAACAAAGTACACAGTAGCCGCACACTGGCAATAGTGCGCAACTACACCAAGAGGTAGCGCTGACAACGCACCCCGACAACCCACATAGAGTGATGAAACTTAGACCAACACAGACAACCTCCCCTAACAAAAGGGTACACAATTGAACAATGTAGAAATTGTTCAACGCAACATCACTTAATGGCGGCGCTGACAACGCACACCACCTTCCCCAGAAAAGGGTACACAAGGATACCAATTCTTGAAACTTTTGAACAAAATAGTTACATGCAGACAACCTCCCCTAATTAAATGGTACACCACGTGAAAGTGCGCAACGTAACTTGTCCAAGAAACGTCGCCAAAATGTGGTAAACAAACAAGGATGCGTAGTCCAGGTGTAGAAGTAGATCCCTCTTTATTAACAGGTAGTTAGGTGGCAAGTTACAGGATAGGAAGTTACAGGGAGAAACCCCACCAGGAGAGAGCTACCAGCTCCTCAGCCTGAGATGACCAACTGACAATCTCAACACAGGGAGGCACACTAACATTCCATGATGTCACAGGACATTCTGATAAAGTGGTAGAGAGGGAAAATACATAGAAACCATTTACCATATGTTTGTGTCGAGGCTCCTTGCTGTCTCATATATTTTAACAGGAGCTCTGGTGCCAAGAGAGTAGCAGTACTTCATTTTACGCCAGCGTGTACGCGGAGTACTTACTTCAAGAAACTATTCTGCTTATAGAATGTAATGAGCCATGTTGCTAAACGGCTCATTTGCGCACCAACTGCGGTTTCAGTTTCAACTCAAGATGGTGGTGGTATCAAGAGACTTGTCCGCCTTACATTACACAATCGAAACATATATATTGCTGATACCAAGCCAGAATTTTGGGTGTTACACAGGAAGGAATACCACTGTCAACACTCTAAGTCCACTATCTTTCTCTAATCTGAACCTTCACTCTCCCCCATAAAGTAAGGACACCCCCTTTAACATTAGGCCATCATGAACTTTGATGGCCATGAGAGTTTCAGACCTGAACCCTCATACGCACACAACCTCTAAAGGCAACTGCCAATCACCACAGCTCAACAGTGTGTCCGCGAGGGTAGACATGTCTGAAGACCAGGTCCGCATGGATAGATGTCCCATCGAACCTTTGGCAGCCTGAAGAGTTTTACCGATAGGTGACGGGATCTCTGGTCTGATATCACTCAACTATTGCCAACCTGTTGGCCAACGGAGCACGTTTGAGTCTGAAGAAGAGAGTTCTTTTCCAAATGCAGGTGTAATACTGGCGGTGTAGTGAAAGAAATGGACAAGAACAGCAGCCCAGCCTAATCGAAGTTGTGCCTGCTCCACAGCAACCGTCGCTCACATCGGCGCTGTGCCGCGCATGAGGTCGCGCAGTTCTGCTTTCTTGTAACTTTTCAGCCTCAAAAATTCACAACTGCAGAACTGAAACCAGCAATGTTTTTTGATTGCAAAAGCCCTCTGCCTCCAAATCATAACCATCTGTGGGCTCCAACGTTGGGAAATACTTTATTGCCCTGTATGACCTCAATTTTAAATAGCCTTGGTTTCCTTCAAGAAATTCAGATTAAGCTTGGCACGCAAGTTGTCAAGCGGAACCATTTTTTGCATACAATACAAGTTTATTATTTATATTACTTATTATCTTTATGCTTTTTAGGCCTGGCATCAGTGAAGGCCTTTTGATTTTACTAAAATTATTCATATAACATACTTCTTGGAGCTTTTCCCCAGCCCCCCCTTGTCCAATGGTCTGTTGTTCTGCCATCCCATTTTGTCTTCAGCTCACATCATGGAGAAAAGGGTCCGCCCACTTCAGTCATTGGCTAACTTCACTGTGAGTGACAGCATTCTGCTCTATCAATACAGCATATCTGCACACAAAGTACTTACCTTCAGTGCCCGAGAGTACCATGGAAATGTCTGCTTTTGGAGATCAAAACCGATTTTTTTTGGTTTTAACCAATTTCTTTTTTATCTATATCGGTGAGGTTTGGAAGCTCGCCTTACCATAAAGCAGAAGACAAAAACGATGCTCAAAGCCAGAAGGTTGTCCACCAGGGCCAGACCTATTGATTTTGCCAATATTTATTAGTTTCTGAAAGATTTGGCATGGTTGACCTAAAATATCTCTTCTTGCACAGTATAAAAGATACTGACCCCGGTAAATCCTCTGCCTGGACTGCGCTATCTAGAGTGCCATTGCCTTTTAATACTTTTAGGCAAAGCAGTCCTGCTCTAGACCCACAAAATAACGAAAAAATGTGAAATGTCCTGGGGCTGACACATGGCGGCTGCATGCCCTGCACCGGCTTATGCTGCGAGCAGCCGCGGACTCTGGACTGCACACCGGTCACTCATCCGAAGGGACTCTGTGCAATTAACCGGGCACCGTCACCCCAGTAATATTCTGGGGACTGGCTGTGTGTTTCCTTGTGTATAATAGTGAATTCTGGCATGGATAGTTGCAAGGGACAGCAGACCTCCATCTCTGGGTTCACATTTGCAACGCGTCGTCATGACCACCATTGACTTTTGAAGGGTCAGGGGTGCTGCACAGCCACAAAGAGTGGTTCCCTTTGACTGGGACATGGAGAGCATGACAGGACATGGAGAGCATGACATGGTTCCAGGGATCACTCTCTGTTGCTTCTGCAGAGCTGCCTCCCGCCGGGTGTGGGCTGTCACTGAGTGACGGCTCGCACTCTGGGCGCAATACCATGCAAGCCTTTACTGCACAAATGTTGTTGTAAAGGCATGGTTGGTAAAGACCTATGCAAGGCATATAGAGACAGGAACATAAGCAATCCAAGCCCCCCCACAGTTCATGGGTGGCGGTCTCTAAGCGTGTGCCTTGAAGGCTGCCGGAGACCACGATCACCCAGCGCCTCTAAGAGTCTATCACGATAGGGACTTTCAGACACTTGAAAACCGGCAACTATACACCTCGCTCGGGCTGCTCGGGTCACACAGCCCGAGTCGGCGCCCTCCTTAAGCGTAAGCCAGTCCTCGAGAGGGAGACGATATGGCCTTACGGCCAGAGCTGCCGACTTTGGAGCTCGGGAACCAGGTTGGATTCTCTGCGTTGGCTCATCATCCTGTGATTTTGGTCAAATCACTTAATCTCCCCGTGTCTACCAAAAATGAATGTGCCCTTGTGTAATGTAACTGCTGCTCATGTAAAGCGCTCCAATACCTTTGGGTCGAGTTTGCGCTTAATTAATCTGCAAAAAAAAAGGGATCTACAGCAGCAGCTCAAGGAGGGGAAGAATGAGTCCAAACTCAGGCATCACGCTCCATGGGCCACAATTCCCTCAGCGCGTAGTGTGGCGCACTCACCACCGCAGCCAAGTCAGGGGCCGCAGGTCTCTCAGGCAGTTCCAGTTCCAGGGTTTCGGTGCGTAGCGTCCCCGGGAAGCCACAAGGCCCGTCCCTGCCGCCTCGCCGAGCACCGCCAGGGGACCACAGAAAGGAACGCGGTCAGGAGTGCTCGCTGTCTCTGCCAGTCTGGTGCAGGGTGTATGGAGCTCGTGCTCCTCTCCCACTCCCAGTAGTATGGCGGTCCCCAGGCCGGCCACTCATCTACCACTGGGCTCTGTAGTCTTCACCTGCAGAGACCCCTCTGGGCAGTCCGCATGCTGCAGGGAAGAGAGGATTTAACCCAGATCTCTTGACTGGGGGAGAATGTTAGCATTGTCAGCATTCCGTCCATCATTTGTTTGCTGTAACACTTTTCGCCCTAAGTGGGATGGTATGCCCAGACGTGGGTCCCGTGCTCACTACCCCACTGGATTCAAGCAAGCGGGCTGAAGAAAGGTGACATACCCTGAAACCGGTTCCAGGGTGCTTGTTTTCGGTCCAGGGAGGACCAGGCCCGGTAGTTCGGTCTGGACTGTTCCCATGGGGCACAGGGTCAAGACTGATTTGCATATGGCTGGGTCCAAACTGGGGTGGCGTCGTGGGTTTAACCCAGATCTTTTGACTGGGGAGAATGTTTGCATTGTCAGCATTCCGTCCATCATTTGTTTGCCGTAACACGTAGGGAAGAGCGGGGCACAAAAAAACAGGTATTCCGCCATCTCCACTCGGTCATGACCAGTACCACAAAGCCATCATGTCCATTATGAATTCTTTACAATGAAAATGCCTTTACCTTCCATGCAGATTTCGTCATTAAGGCATATTCGTGGCAAAAGATTTGTGGTAATGGACGTGCATGGTAAAGGCATGTTTGTTGTAAATGATTCGTAGTAATGGCCATGCGTGGTTAGGACCGCGTTCTAATGGCGGTTTCCCATCATAAATATGTGCTGGTGTTAAGAATTAAGTGGCGGTGCAGAGCACCAGCAAACACCTGCACAAATTAAGCCCCGGCTGGCTGGACCTACCTGCCTCCTGACACAGAGATGAGGGTGGGCATAATGCTGCCTGCCTCGTGGCAGGTAAGACAAAGACGCCATGGAGGTAAGAAGTCTATGGGACCTGCAGATTCTCACACCCCTGAAGCGGATGGTCACCCGGCATGCAAGGAGCCGTGCAGATGGCATTCACACCATCATACTTGAAAATAAAAAAAAATGGCCTTAAAAATGTTTTTATGCTGAGGAGAAGGGGAACACCCAAGCTGCAAAATGTCATTTTGCCTGTTTCCCGAACAACCTTGCACGACCGCTCCTATTCTTGAAAGTAGGCTTCACGGGCCACTTCTGGACTTTCCACATGGCTAAGAAATTAAAGTACAGAAAAATTGCTTTAACTTTCCAAACAGACATACTTCCTGCTATAGGACAGTAGAAATTAAAACAGGCCGCGCTCTGCAACCTGCTCTTGAGTCTGTGACAAAACTAAACACACAAGCGAGGAAGATTAAGAGACGTTCTTGGAAAAGTGGGCATCGTTAACAAATTCTGTGAAAACATGCCTTCACGAACAGAGACGCCCACTGTACCCAAGACATTCAATAGCAACGGGGAAACCAGACACCCTGGTCGAACAGCCACCTGGTGCAAAGCAGGGAGAGACAGAAACCTTTTCAGAATCAAACAGGCCTTTCGAGCTTGAATTCTGATGGGGTGGAGGTACACAGCTAGGGGGCAGGGCGTGGCCACAGAAAGTCAAGAGTCGCCATGCTATATTAAGAAGGTTCTGTGGTTTGGTTCAGCGCTTTATTCACCATTGGCTTCTGGCGCAGTGATCAGCCTGTGATTGGGACTCATTAACGGAGGTTCTCCGTGGGTGGAGGGGGGAAGGGGGGGGGGGGGGTTTCATTCATGATGGTGTCTTGCAAAAGAGTTAGGGGGTCTTAGAATCTTCCAACCTAACTCAAGTGAATGTTAAGTGTGCAGTGGGAGGCTGTCTCTCCCTGCTGGTTCCAGTGGGGCCACCTCCCGGACACAGAAACTGGCCCTCCACCTCACCTCTCCACCTGAGCATCTATCAGCCATCTTTAATCTGTTCAAAAGGTCAACATACCAGGTGCAGGGAGCAGCAGCCTGCCTCACGAGAAGAACCAGAGGTTCCTTGTTTTTGTTTACAATCCCGAGCCTGCAGCTTTCGATGACTGCAGCAGATAAGCTCAGAAGACATGGCCACTTGACAGCCAGTGCGAGGCAACAGGAAGTGCTTAGAGAAGCTCCCGACTTCCTGTATGTTGGGCGCTCTACTGTGATACAGATGGGATTACATACCACGTTATCCTGAGCACTATGAAACAGGAAACAATGAATGAAGTATTATATATTGTTTTCAGTGTTTATTCTTATTTTATTATAATTGCGCTTTTAGATGTTGCGATTTATTGATGTTCTATCCAAGGCGACTGGAATCATGTGACATGGGAGGACCAAATTATGTGGCAGGGTTTATTAAATTATGCAGCAAGAAAAGGCAAATTATATAGCCTAATTTGGCACATTTTGTGATCGTTTTACTTGTATTACTTCATAATGTTGTGATGTTTTCGAATGTTAACACTGCCATAGCAAATGTTTCACCTAATCAGTACCAGTTTAACATCCAAATACTTAGCTAGGAACCTTCTGCACTGGACACCAGCCAGGCTGAATACAATGAAAGCTTCGTGAAGATGACAAATGTTGGAATTGCAAAGACGAGACTGGTTCTCACAGGCATATGTTCCATCACTGCCGACTAGACCACAATGGGACCATTGCCAACCCGACTGACAGCAATGCTCCACACTCCGATAGTTCTAGACTACGCCGGAGCAATATTAGACCCGTGGACATCGAAAGCTATGCAGAACTGATATGCCATTACTAGATCGAATCCTAAAGACTGTTGTCATGGTAATTCTATCGGAATGGAAAGCGTGTAACCACATTTCTTACCATACATGGTGGGCGTTGGCCTCCTTCCTAAGAAATGCTAACGAATAACTTTCAAAATAATGGGGGGGCGGAGCTAGCCGGCGTCGATGGCGGACGCGTGAGCCCTCGGCTCCTCGCAAAGCTCCAGAATTATCCTGCTTCACTATCCTTGATGAGCTCAAATTGGCTATAGCTTGTCTGGAACCATCGGCTGGCACCCCGGGCAGTGATCGATGATCTTTTTGGACGGCTGCAGGGCGTGAATTCCTGAACATCCCGGGGCATTGTGCCTGGTGGCGCGCCTGTGGCGGACTAGGCCGAAAGCAGCGGGCTCTCCTGGGAAAGAGGCCGGGCGACGTCACTGTGCGTGCGGCCACAACTCCGGCGGCTGTCGCACACCGTGCAAACCAAGGCGCGATTGGAACGGATCCTGGATTGCAAAGCCCTCCACCTCCTACCCCACACTGCCCCGGTGGGACAGGGGACTGGAGAAGCAGCGGAGCGGTGGAGCGCACTACCTGAAGCGCCGCGCCACGTGGTGGGGCGACTCCGAGCCCGGCGCTGCAACCCAGCTCACTTGCACAGATCGCATGAGGCTCAGCCATCTCCCCTTATTCTGCTGAGGGACTGATTATCTGGGACAGCTGAGAAGGACCTGACCCTATCTGGCACTGGGCCGTTCTGGAACCTGCGGACAAGGAAGTACTACCCGCCATTGCCGCCGCCATTTTCCACGCATCGGATACCTGACCGCTGGCGACGAGGTATCGAGGACCGGAGCAGACACCTGACCGGCCATTGCGGCGAGCTTCCTTGCCTGGTGCTGCCACGCATCGTAAATACCATGGGGAAGAACGAGGCGACCCAGGGGAAGATCTCCTTTGAACGGCGCCGTCTGAAGGGATCAGAGGTCCCGGCACCGGACACATCGCCGAAGGGTGCGGCAGCGGCGCCGACCCAGGCTCCGACGGAGCTCCGGGACATGTTGGCAGCCATGGAGAAAGGCATTCAGGAGAGTATAGCGGCGGTGGGCACCAAGATAGATGCTCTGTCGTACCGCATGGACCGCATGGCAGAGCGTGTGGACAAACATGCGGAGCGCCTTGACATGGCGGAGCGCCGGCTCACTGAGGCCGAAGAAGCCCAGATGGAGTGGGACAAGGAACGCAAGCAATTCGACAGACTCCTGACAGTCATCAGGGACAAGACAGAGGACCTGGAAGCACGTTCTCGCAGATCCAACCTCCGTATCACAGGAGTGGCGGAATCCACGCAAACGGGGAAAATGGAACTATTTGTGGAGAAACTCCTGAAAACACTCCTGGGAGAGGAAGTCTTTTCCCCCATGTTCATTGTGGAACGCGCCCACCGCACACTGGGCCCGCAGCCCCAGCCTGGCTTGCCACCTCGCCCCATAATCGCGAAACTGCTCAACTATCGCGATCGGGACACTGCCCTGAGAGTGGCGAGGGAGAAGGGCAAACTCCAGCATGAGGGCATGAACATCTCCCTCTATCCGGACTTCACAGCCAGGGTGCAGGAGGAACGGCGGCAGTTCGCGCCATATAAGAAGCAGCTCAGAACACTGGGCCTGGATTATGCAATGATGTATCCAGCCAAACTTCGGATCAATACAGGTGGGAAATCGTACTACTTCACGGACCCGAAAGAACTGCATAAGTCCCTTAAGACCTGGACTCGGGAAAGGAAGGAGAACCGGAGTGGCCGGGAGGACGAGGAGGAGGTTTCTATGGAGGAACAGGACTAAAAAGCGGCTGAAGAGGGGGTTGATCCTCTACACACTGGTCGGATCACGGACACGGATAATATGGGCGCCCCGGCCTTGCACTGGCACCTGCTCCACGATTTGGGGATGGACAACTTGGTTACCCCATGGCGCTGGTAAGGGGTTGTGTGCTTCGTGGCAATATACACTGTGCCGGGGGAGCCAGTCAGAGTGGGTCTGAGTAACACTTTCTACCATGCCTTGAGCATTAACTCTTGAATGGAGCTGAGAGGGGAGCGGTACTTGCACTTTCTTGGAACAGTTTGGGGTGTACTGCATTGGTGCGCTCTGCCCTTGAGCTTTTGGTTGTTTTTACTCGCAGAGGGGTTGGTGTCGGGCTATTTGACACTACTCCTGTAGGGGGTACATGGGGGGGGAGAGTGGGGTCTGTCTGACCAGGTTGGGGGAGGTCGGCTGTGGGTGGGTTGCTGTACTTGGGGTGGGTGCTAGACTCGGGGAAGAAAGGGGGGGTGTTCGGTTGGGGTTGTTGACGGGGTTTGACTGTGAAGTGTGTGAATTGAAGTGTTCTGCTGTCCCTGTTCGCGAGCGCCGGGGGGCGGTTATAAGTTGGGGTGTCCTACTGTGTCCAGCACTGTCCATCCTTACGGTCCATGCTCTGACACCACTTAGCAATGGCTGACGCCACACCGACTTTGCATGCACACGCCCGGAATGAGCTGAATCTACTGACTTGGAATGTGCGGGGCCTGAACGACTTCCGCAAAGTGAGGAAAGTCCTTAACTATCTTAGCAGACACCACGTTGACATAGCTCTGCTGCAGGAGACACACCTGCCACTCTCCAGCAGAATGCTCAAATCCAGGGGTTTGTCGGGGAACACAGTGGCGGCGGGTTACACTACACATGCCCGAGGGGTGTTAATTTGGGCCAATCCAAAGTCACAGTTGCGGCTCATTCCGGTGCATTCAGACCCAGACGGAAGATATGTCCTGGCGAGATGTGTGGGTAAGGGGATGGACATACTAATAGTGAACGTCTATGGCCCTAACTATGACCACCCTGAATTCTATAAGACCCTGTCAGCTATGGCAAGAACGCATGCTCAGCCCTGGATGTTGTGGGGCGGGGACTTTAACTTTGTGTTTGACCCATCAATAGACCGCTCCGCGGGCCCTGCCCGGAGACCTGTGGCCTCGGCCACGTACATGGCGGCTGAAAGGATCAAATCTGACTTGCTGGATGTGTGGAGGGAAAAGCATCCGAGGGCGGGTGGGTTTACACACTATTCTGCATTTCACGATGTACACACCAGGATAGACTACTGGTTGGCACCCCCCCTGGTACTCAACAACATTAGCGCATGCACAGTCCTCCCACGCACGCTTTCAGATCACTCCCCTATTCTCCTCCGCCTCGCGACGCCCAGGAGAGGGATCCCAGCCTTCACATGGCGGTTCCCGCCTTTTGCACTGCTTGACGAGGCCTTCAGGGGGGAACTAGCAGAGGAAATAGAGCAGTTCTTTACTACAAACATAGGCACAGTGGATGACTTCTTTACTGTGTGGGAGGCATTTAAGGTTTACATCAGGGGGGTAGCGATGTCGAAACATTCCAGTGTGTTACGATCCATACGGCGAGACCTAACTACTCTGGAAACGAAGATGGCGGATCTTGAGGCAGAGCAGCTGCGGCTGGGCGGCGAGGCGGGAGACGGGGCGTTGTCCCGACTCCTGTCCGAGTTTCAGGCGCTGGCGGATAGAGAGGTCCTCTACATGGGCAAATACGCCACGGCGAGACAATATGGGGAGGGTGAGAGGCCCGGGGCGCTTCTAGCACGCATGGTTCGCAGCACCAGGCGACCGCTGGTCATAGAGGAACTGAGAACTCCGGAGGGAGACACAGTGACGGACGAGGAGCAGGTACTTCAGACGTTCAGGAGTTATTACGCGGAGCTATACCGAGCTAAAACACAGGGAGTGGAGGGTGAGATGGAGGACTACTTAGACCATATAGCCATGCCGTTCCTCAAGGACTCGGACAGGGAATTCTTAATGGCCCCCTTCCACCAAGACGAAATATTAGAGGCACTGGCGGGCATGCGCTCGGGTAGTGCGCCTGGCTCGGATGGCCTCACGGTGGGGTTTTATAAGGCATTTAAGGATCTGCTGCTGCCACACATAATCACGCTGTTTGATGCCATCTGCGAGAACGGTGAAATGCCGACTACCATGCGGGAGGCGCTACTCATCACCATACCCAAGCCGGGTAAACCCCCCGATCTCTGCGGCTCGTATAGACCCCTTAGTCTCCTTAATGTAGACGCCAAAATCTATGCCAAGGTCCTGGCCACTCGCCTGGCCCTGCTAGTACCTGGGTTGGTTGCTCCAGAACAGTCCGGGTTTGTCCCGTGCAGGAATTTAACCTACAATATCAGAACAGTGTTAGGCGTGATGCAGCATATCAAGCAGGAGAACAGCGCATTGGCTATATTCCTTGATATGGAAAAGGCGTTCGATTCGGTTGAATGGCCCTTTATGGTTCGGGTGTTGCGCAAGATGGGATTGGGCGAACAGTTCCTTCAGCAGGTTGGCGCGCTGTACCATCGACCCTTCGCTAGGCTCCGCCTGGGTGACAGGGTAACGGATCCGATTGACATAAGCAGGGGCACTCGACAGGGCTGCCCACTGTCGCCGTTGCTTTACGCACTGGTGGCGGAACCCCTGGCGTGCGCCATGCGGGAGTACCACAGCCTAGAGGGGGTTAGCTTCCCTACATATAAGATCGGGATATCAACATACGCTGACGACACGCTGTTATACGTCAGAGAACCGGAAGTTAATTTGCCTGCGGTGCTCCGCGAAGTGGTCCGTTTCGGCTCGCTATCGGGCCTGAAAGTGAACTGGGACAAATCGATCGCGTTCCCGCTCACCCCGGTGACACGACAGTTCGACATGGACTACCCACTGCACTGGTCCACCGACTCAGTCCGCTACCTGGGCATTCAACTCCACTCGGACCCGGAGGTCCTTGTTCGAGACAACTACGGAGTGGCCTATAACAACCTTGTGGATGACGTAGATAAGTGGATCTGTCTCCCGCTCTCCCTCTCGGGTAGGATTGCACTAATGAAAATGGTGGTACTCCCCCGATTTCTGTTCCTCTTCCTGAATCTGCCTGTGGTTTTATCCAGGACCTTCTTCCGGCAGCTCACCTCGGTGTTGGTGAAACTGGCTTGGGGGGGGAAACAGCCCAGGGTTAGCTGGAAGACTTTGATTCTACCTTGCGAAATGGGGGGGCTGGGAGCGCCGGACCTAGAACGGTATTATAGAGTCGCCCAGGCATCGCACTTATACTCATGGGTGCATGGTGACCCCCGGACCCCGCACCTTATATTGGAGCGGTTGTTCGCGGACCCGCTCCCTCTGCCTGCTACTGTCTGCCTACCCACAGACCGCGCCACTGGCCGGATGGTCTCGCTGAAGGCCACCAACCACGCCTGGAATTGCCTAGTGCGCTCTCGGGGCTGCACTCTGCTTTACTCCCCACTGTTACCGGTGGAGTGGGCCCTATGGCTCGACCCGCTCGGTGAGAAGGGAGTGGTCAAGGCGCTGAGTTCTCTTGGTGTAATGAAAATGGAGGACCTGTTTGAGGGAGGTGTACTCAAAACCTGGGATCAGCTACTTGTTGCCGGGGCAAACCACACTCTATTACAAAAATTCCAATACCACAGGCTCCGCTCGGCCTTTCGTGAGCTACTGGGCCCAGATTTGGAGGAACCTGAGGAGATCCCGGAACTAACATATATACTGAAATCCACCTCTGCGGCGAAACTCATTACACAGCTTAACAAGCTGGGTGTGACGCACCAGCGTCTGCCACAGTCGAAGGCCAGAGAGGCCTGGCAGGCAGACCTACAATCCCCCATAGATGATGGAATGTGGCGCTACTGCTGCACAAGCACGCGCAAGATATCTCTAAACGGACGGCACCGCTTGGTGCATTTCAAATATTTACAACGAGTGTATTACACCCCGGCTCGCCTCCATCGCTATGGCCTCCGCGCCTCGGCCGAATGCGAACGCTGCCGGACTCCGACAGCTGATTTCTACCATTTGGCATGGCAGTGCCCAGGAGTGCAGGCCTTCTGGGGGGAGGTCTTTGCGGAACTCGATCAAATACTGGGGGAGCCTTTAGCTCGTGCCCCTGCTTTGGCGCTACTCGGTTATTCGAAACCACTAGCACCGGGACTGCGTCGTCTGGTGGACATGGCGTTGCTCCTTGCAAGGAGGGTGGTAGCGACCTGCTGGATGAGGGGGCCCCTCCCCACCAAAGCTAAATGGCTGAGGGACCTGCAGTACTGCTGTACCCAGACAGAACTGTATAGCGACCTTCTTCCGCCCAGAAGCAGGCCCAAGAATTTTTGGGACCTTTACAAAGAGTACAAACAGAGGAGTGAGGAGGACGGCTCTGACACCGCTGAGGAGGTGGAACTACAAGATAGAGTAGAAGAAATCGAAGCCAGCACTGCACACGGTGACACGGGGGAGGCGGGAATGGGGAGGCCTCTGGTTGACTGAGGGTGGCTGTGAGAACTCGGAGATGGGCTGCTGAAGGATAGTAGGGTAAGGGCAGGTTTATAGGGGGGGACGGGGTGGGGACACGGGGTAGGAAAAATCGGGTGATTGCATAGTCGGGACGGGTTAGGCAGACACACAGACACACACAGGTGGGTGGGGGGGCAGTTTGTTGGGCATTGTTTAATTTCTTATAGTAGATATGACGCTGGATCGCTGACTATCATGTGGGCAGGTTGATTGCCAGTTGTCACACCACTACAATACGCTACCTGTGCTGGGAGCCCTCGATTGGCATGGTTGCGCTGCTACTTTACTACCTCGCCGCCAGGCCTCCGGGATGCTGGCACTAAGGCTGTGTACGACTTACATCTAGCAGTTTCTGAGAAATTGGCGCCGATCCTGGAGTTATTTCATGCACATGTGATAATGCTGGTGATGTCAATGGCTTTGCTGTCAATAAAGATCTTTTGAATAATAAAAAAAAAAAACTTTCAAAATAATGGACCTTCCCCCCACATCTCTCCTGTAACTTGGGCCACCTTAGAGAAGTTTGCTGCTCATGGGGGGATATGATAGCCATATAGGTCACGACCTTGGATTTTAAATTAATTTATTTATTTACGGAGTTTTATATAGCACGAGCTTGACCCAAAGGTATCCGGTATCAGAGTGCTTTACACGAGCACCAGTTGCAATACGAGAGGACCGGACAGACTGATCTAGTTGCGGCTGTACTACGGAGCTGGGTGCTTTTACTGAAAATTAAGGATTTCCTCACTTTAAACCAAGGATACTAGACTCACTCGCCGTCTAAAGCATATAGGATGGAATGATCACCAAGCAGAAAGTTGCTACCAATGACATTGAATCCTTGAGAAAGTCGTGGGACGATTTCCCAGTTTGTGCGACGAAACGTGTTGGCTGATCAGGAATAAAAGAAAGAGAAGATTTCTGAAACTGTGTTTATAATTTTTGTATACTTGCATTGGTATTTAATATTACTCTAAAGACGTGTTTCTGAGGATTTTCTGAATTGACCCGAAGGTATCGGGTATCAGAGCGCTTTACAAGGACACCAGTTGCGTTACATGAGGACACATTCATTTTTGAGGCACAGTGAAATTAAGTGATTTGCCCAGAATCACAGGATGTTGCGCGTCCTTACCATGACTCGGACCCAGTTCCCCAGATTTGAGGTGGACCACACTAGCCGTTCGGCCAACTCCTCTCCAGACCCTACTGCGTATGAGGTAAAGCTAAGTAAATTCCATTCCCCCTCCCCCTCTCCCCACCCATCTACGTATACTTGTTTCTTCACATGGTTGGTTGCTACACCAGGAGTGCATCTCACTATATGGAGCCACCCCTGTACGTGACTACAGACAGTTCCCTCAGTTAACGATGAATAGATCTATTAAAGAAATCGATCAAAGGCACAGAACTATTATTTCTTTTTGTTATAGGAACACGTTTATATATATTTTTGAGCTACTCCGTTGACTATTGATAACATGCACTTGGGCGTTGTAGTTCGTGCATGTCTTACACCATTTGATCTATACTATGTTGGGTTACAACATGTTACGGTTTATTTATTTATTTATTTATTTAATGCCATTTGTAGAGCGCGTACAATTACCCTTAGGCGTCTCGGCGTCTCGGTTGCACTCTTATTATGGTCTATGGTATGTAATACAATGAATTCTACTGTACTGTGTTATGCATCCTGTAAGTCACAAGGTCTATGAATCCTTAAACTATCTAATGATATTTCAAATGCCAATAAAACTCTTTGGAACATCAAAATACAGTAAAAAGCAACTGAGAGATGACCAATCAACTTTGCATAGTGCCTTCCACTATGCCACAACACAGGTCTCTGCCATTTCAGTAACTTTTCTGCCGTTTGAGTTAGAAACAAATAGTTTTTGTTAGAATCTGCAGATTACGTAACAGATAATGGACTATGTGGCACATGCAGAAAATCCACAAAAAAGTGGAAAATTAAGCAACCACGGAATTGCATACATCCAGTGGCACTCCCTATACCGAAAGTTGAAAAGCACTTAGATTCATTTCCCCCCGGTGTTTTGTGTGGTTATTGATGATGTAGAACATCTAACAGTTTTGCGCACTCAACCCAACTCAAGCAGCCAATCCCGACTGCACAAAGCCTTCAGCCAATCCCGACTGCACACAGCCTTCGGCCAGGCCCGGTTTCTTTTAAATGTTTTTTTAAGGATTCAAGACCCTGCCATGAGTTTTGTGAACCCTCACTGGCTCGTGGGCCTTACATGGGGCCTACAAGCCTGGCTGAGGGCCTGCGGACCCCGCAAAAGGTCCAGAACAGACCCATGAAGCTTATTATAATAATAATATTAACAAGCATTTATGAAGTGCGCGGCTCCCTCAGGTGAGGTGTCCCGGCGCTAATGTGGCAGACAGCAGAGCCGAGGGACCTGTGCCGTTATTCCTGTTGCTTAAAGAGCCAGGTTTTCAGCGCCTTTCTGAACTCCCATTCAGAGTTCCGCATGCGCCACAGGAGAGGCAGGTTGTTCCAAGCTTGGCAGACCTCACCGAGAAAGACCTGACCCCCTGCCTTACTTTGGAGAATCCGGGGACAGTGCGGTAATGTCGCCATGGGTTCGCAGCCGCTGGCCATGAAGCTTGCCATGGGTTCGCAGCCCCTGGCCATGAAGCTTGCCATGGGTTCACAGCTCCTGGCCATGAAGCTTGCCTTGGGTTCGCGGCTCCGGCCATGAAGCTTGCCATGGGTTCGCAGCCTCTGGCCATGAAGCTTGCCATGGGTTCGCAGCCGCTGACCATGAAGCTTGCCATGGGTGCGCCGCACCTGGCCATGAAGTTTGCCATGGGTTCGCAGCCCCTGACCATGAAGCTTGCCATGGGTTCGCGGCTCCGGCCATGAAGCTTGCCATGGGTTCACAACCCCTGGCCATGAAGCTTGCCTTGGGTTCGCCGCCCCTGGCCATGAAGCTTGCCATGGGTTCGCAGCTCCTGGCCATGAAGCTTGCCTTGGGTTCGCAGCCCCTGCCCATAAAGCTTGCCATGGGTGCGCCGCCCCTGGTCATGAAGCTTGCCAGGGGTTCGCAGCCCCTGGCCATGAAGCTTGCCTTAGGTTCGCGGCTCCAGCCATGAAGCTTGCCTTGGGTTTGCGGCTCCAGCCATGAAGCTTGCCTTGGGTTCGCAGTCGCTGGCCATGAAGCTTGCCATGGGTTCCCGGCCCCTGGCCATGAAGCTTGCCATGGGTTCCCGGCTCCTGGCCATGAAGCTTGCCATGGGTTCCCGGCCCCTGGCCATGAAGCATGCCATGGGTTCCCGGCCCCTGGCCATGAAGCTTGCCATGGGTTCCCGGCCCTTGGCCATGAAGCTTGCCATGGGTTCCCGGCCCCTGGCCATGAAGCTTGCCATGGGTTCGCAGCCGCTGGCCATGAAGCTTGCCATGGGGTCCCAGCCGCTGGCCATGAAGCTGCTGGTGGGTTTGGGGGTCACCTGACCCGGGTCAGCGAACCTCGGGCCATGATAGGGGCATAAAACTAACCTGATAAACGGCGACCACCCTGTAGTGTCCTGGGGGCGCCGGGTAGCGGTCCAGTCTACCCGCGCCGCCTGAGGCACGTCAGCACTGACGCATGACGTCACGCGTGGGGGTATAAATAAAGGAGGCGTGGCCGACAACGTTAGTCGGGACCACGCGGATCATCAGCGAAGTGTCCTGTGTCTCATTCATGCGGCGGCACAGCGCTAATTAGCGTGATCATTGTTGAAGCACATCACACTGGCGACGAGGGTAATTAAGAGCCCATGCGGTGCCTGAGAGGTCTCTCTAGCCTCCGGCTGCGGCCCCAGTATCCCGGCCCTCGTTAGGCCCACGCTGCCAACTCGAGCAATGCCTCTACAAGGGGAGTGGCCCTAGGCCCACGAGGCCGGACAGAGGCGCCCCAGAGACCCAGCAGATACCCGTTGGAGGGGGTGATGGGTGGTACGAAGAGCCCTACCACGCTGAGGAGTGTTCCCACATGCCGACGCCCTGTGAACCTGTTTCACCCTCAGGTCAGAGCAGCTAAACCGGCATCTGGTGGGAAGGAAGGGTGCTAGCCCAGGTGCGACGTGACCCTCCAGCTGAGCTCAAGTCTGTGCAGCTAGGAAGGGAAACTAGAAGGAAGAAGGGGAAGAAAGCCTACCAGAGGAGAGCCCCAAAGTCATTCGGACGCCTGGAGCAGCCTAACTAGGTACTTCAAGGAGGCGACAGCGCACGTGCTGTGAGGAAGAATTCTCCCCACATATCAAAATGGAGTCCATTCCTGCTATAGAGCCATTCATAGTAGACGGGGCCCCATCATCGCTAGCCCCACGGTGGAAAGACTGGACAGATCGCCTCTAAATCTACTTTGAAGGGGCGGGCACCACCAGAGAAAGACGCAGGGCCCTGCTCCTCCACCTGGGAGGTAAGGACATCCACAGAATCTACAAAACCCTAGTGGAAGCCACGCCAAAGACATATGTCACTCTCCTCAACGCTCTGTATGCGCATTTTGAGCCTATGGCGAGCAAGGACTACGAGAGGTTCAGATTCTGCCAAGCTAAGCAGGAGGCGGAGGAGTCACTGGATGCGTTCCACGGAGGCTGAAGGAGCTAGCCAGCACGTGTGGATTCCGCGACGAACAAGAAGAGATTAGAGGCCAAATTATTCAAGGATGCTATTCTTCCAAACTCAGGGTCGCTATACTCCAAGAAGACAGCAAACCACTGGCAAACATCCTCAAGCTCGGGCGCTCAAAAGAACTGTTGCAAGCCAGAGCCTCCCGCATGGAAGCGGCCCTTCACCGACCCATCAAGGCGGAGCAGGTCAACGTGGCAGAAAAGGCTAACGCCTTAAGGCCAAAAGCGCGCCAATACGCGAGCAGGAAACAGCCGGACAAGCGAAAGGAGTGCGGATACTGCAGAGGCCAGCCACACCGCATGCAAGACTGCCCGCCGAAAGGAAAAAAGTGCAGCGCATGTGGGTGGATGAACCACTTTGCGGCAGTCTGCAGATCTACGAAAACCAAGAAGGAAGCGGCACATGTGGTGCAGGAAGACCGAGACAGCAAAGATATGGATGACGACACGGGTGACTACCCGGTTCATTACGTGTTCGCAATCGACCAACCACAAAGAAAGAAGCGACGTCTCCCGAAGTGCCGCATCAAGATCCATCAGCAAGAAGTGAGGGCCACTATAGACACAGGAGCATCCATTGAGTTGATGGCCGCCAATGTATATAACCAGCTAAGTGCCCGGCCTCCCCTACGTGAAGCCCGTATCAGAGTGTTCGCGTACGGACAGAAGACACCTATTCCTCCAATAGGTTGTTTCAAGACAGAGCTACAGCACCAAGATCTGAAAGTGCCCACCACAGTATATGTCACCAAGGAGGGCAGTGGCATGCTAATCAGTGGGCAATCCGCGGAGGAACTGAGGCTAATATCATTCGCCATGGCCGTGCTAGAAGAGGAATTGGACTCAATAATGGAAGAATTTAGGGAAGTCTTCAAGGGCATAGGATGCCTGAAGGGAAAAGAAGTCTCCCTCCACATCAATCGATCAGTCCAACCGGTGGCACTGAGACACAGGCGCATAGCATTCCATCTGCGGAAGAAAGTCGAAGAGGAGCTGGAGGCCTTAGAGAAACAAGGCATCATCGAAAAGGTCAGCTGGCCCACCCCATGGGTGTCTCCGATTGTGATAGCTCGCAAGCCAAAGCAGACTGGACAAGTCCGCATCTGTGTAGATATGCGCCTCCCGAATGCAGTAGTGAAGAGAGAAAGACATCTAACTCCTACCATAGATGACATCCTAGGGGAGCTGAACGGCGCACGATGGTTCTCGAAGATGGACCTTCGCTCCGGTTATCATCAACTACCGCTCCACCCAGACTTCCGCTATATAACCACCTTCTCCACGCACGTAGGCCTCCGGCGATACCGACGCCTAAACTTCGGAATCTCAAGTGCCGCAGAGGTATTTCAAAATACCATTCGAGAGGTGCTCAGCGGACTACCCGGAGTCCTAAACATGAGTGATGACCTGTTAATTTATGCATCGTCAATAGAAGAACACCACCAGAGACTGAGGGGAGTCCTTCAGAGAATCAAGGACTCGGGTCTGACCCTACACCGCGAAAAGTGCCAGTTCTTGCAAAACAAGATCAGTTTCTTTGGGTACACCTTTTCGGACCAAGGAATAGCACCAGATCCAGATAAGGTGAAGGACGTTCAAGAAACCCCAGCCCCTTCTAACATCTCAGAGGTGAGAAACTTCCTGGGTATGGTGAACTTCTGTGGCCGTTTTGTACCTGATTTATCTAACATCACCAAGCCCCTCCGAGAATTGACAAAATCTACCACCATGTGGCAATGGGGCTGGGAGCAGGAACAGGCATTCAAAGTCACGAAAGCTGCCCTGTCAGCAGACACAACACTGTCCTATTTTGACCCCACCAAGCCCACCAACGTCGCTGTGGATGCTAGCCCCTACGGGCTGGGAGCCGTGCTGACCCAACTCCAAAGCAATGGAGAATGGGCACCCATCGCCTATGCTAGCCGCTAGCTAACGGACACAGAGCAGCGATATTCTCAAATAGAGCGGGAGGCAATCACGATTCACTGGGCGTGCTGGCACTTTCATGTCTACGTGTACGGCCATGCCTTCACGGTATCCACAGATCACAAGCCTCTCATACCCCTGTTTCAAGGGTCAGTATCAAAGCCGCCACCGAAGATTGAGAAGTGGATACTTGAACTGCAAGGGTATGATTACAGGGTGGAGTACAAACCTGGATCGACGAATCCAGCAGACTACCTTTGAGGCAACGTGAAAAACAAACAGAGAAGACCAGGTCAAAGGTGGTGTACTGACTTGAATGGTGAGCGGGAATCACATGGGTACAAATGTGAAAAAGAGTATTGAGTCCTGCTGGGCTGAAAAAATCCCATCAGACCACCCATTTGGCGGCAGAGACCCAGCCGCCCGTGGACCAGCATTGTCAGACTGCCTGCGCCCAAGATGTTCCTTTTGATAGAAATGTTGTTGGCTTTGCTCACGCTAATCAGTACATTGCAGTACTATGAGCTCTTTGGACTCAATCTCCCAGCAACCCGCGAGGGCGACTTGGGAACACCGGAACTGGATTTTCTCGGCTGGAGAAAAAGACAGCGTTTCTCTCAGTGCGTCGAAAGGGAGGGCTTCCTTCGGCTCTTGCAACAGCTGGGCTCCCAGAGCGGGGCCTCAATTTCCCGAGCAGTTGCCGGGCGAGGTGAGGTCTTCACCCACACAAAGCTGGGAAGAAGATTTTTCCTGTGATCAGTGGACACTGGGGTTCCAAGTTTTGAGGGGCAGACATGACTCTCTTAAGTATATTACATGATATTGATACAGCTTATTCCCTCTTACATGTGTATACAACCCCCACACTGTTTTATTTATTTTATTTATTTATTTTATATTCTTCTATAGCGCAAGACTAGACCCCCGGAGGGGTATCTCCGCGCTTTACCAGTGAGAATAGCCTTAGATGGTAGTGAAGAGTTGTATGGTGCGTTTTGAGAGAGGGGGATCAGTTACTGGGGAAATAAGTATGTTTTTAGGACCTTACGAAAGGTCAGATGGTTGGTCAATGATCTCATCTCAAGGGGTAGGGAGTTCCAAAGCTTTGGTCCAAGATAGGCCAGGGCTCGCCCTCCTTGTCTGGCCCTTTTTATTCTAGGCACCTGCAGAAGCTGCTGGCTACCAGAGCGCAGGGTTCGCCCAGGGGCGTATGGCAGGAAGATGTTGGTGAGATATTTAGGGCCTTTGCCTATCACACTTTTGTGGATTGTGCATAAGGTCTTGAAGTGCACTCGCTTCCTCACTGGTAGCCAATGGAGTTTAGTCAGCAGTGGGAGGGAGGGAGTCCTGGGGGGGACGTTGAGGACAATCCTAGCTGCCGTGTTCTGGATTACCTGCAGTTTTTTGAGTTGCCCTTCATTTGCTCCCAGAAGAAGGCCATTGCAGTAATCCACTCTGCTGATAACTAATGCCTGCACTAGTGTTTTTCTATGGCAGTCTGGCAGGTAGGGAAACACTCTCCTTAGCATTCCGATGGCTCGGAAGCAGGTGCTCGCCACCTGGTTTACGTGGTCCTTGTAGGTAAGTGTTTGGTCTAATAACACTCCTAGGTTTCTCACTGTGTTTTTGGGACTGGGAACAGGACCTAATTCCAGGGGCCACCAATCCGGTGTCCAATGTGTTACAGCTTGTCCAAACAGCATGACCTCCGTTTTTCCTTTTGCAGTAGCTTATTATGTTTTTCAAGGTCCTGATGAAAGCTGGAGCAATACTCCTTCTAGCTGAAACTTGTCGACCACTCTGTACAGCGCCACAATGTAGTCTTACTCACCCACTACTAGGCGTGTTTTTAATCTTGACACCTAGACTTATTTCTGTAAGCTGTTCCTTCAATCTAGGTAGCCAATTTTAGCAAGCACTTTTTTCAACAGCACTGCACTTTTTTCCACATTATTTTTAGAGCACTACTGTGGCTGAATTTGCCGTTCTCCATGTGTGCACCGCCACTTGAAGGTTTAGGCGGTGTTTGGAGCAACTACTAATTCCCATATGATGATATGCCGCCAAATGGGTGGTCTGATGGGATTTTTTCAGCCCAGCAGAACTCAATACTCTTTGATTCCCGCTCACCATTCAAGTCAGTACACCACCTTTGACCTGGTCTTCTCTGTTTGTTTTTCACGTTGTTGTAAGGGGCATGAGTAGACAGGTCGTAAAACTATTTCCCCTCTTGACCCTCGGCACATTTGTATTTTCAGTACCTTTTAAGGCAGCCTCGAGCGGCAACCAGGGCAGAGAAGGAAGATGCAGAGGATACTGAGGAATATGTTTGGATGGTGCTGGAAAGGTTGAGACCCCTACCCATAAGTCTGAAGACGATCGTGGAAGCTACACACAATGACGAGTGCCTCCAGCTGGCGGCCGACGCTGTTCGATCTAACAACTGGCGTCCCATTCAAGCCACTTTGGGCAGGAGGACACAACAAGCCAGACTGACACTCTAGTCCCTCATGAGAGTGAAAGAGGAACTATCCGTGGAATGCCAAGGATGCCTACTACGAGGACCGAGACTAGTAATGCCAGCCAGCCTAACACAACGAGCAGTGGAACTGGCACACAGAGGACACCAGGGCATGGTGAAGACCAAGAGCCGGCTAAGAGCCAAGGTGTGGTTTCCTGGAATGGACACAATGGTAGACAGTCGGACCAACCTCAACCTCACCCAGTCCTTACGGAAGACAACCCTCAGAGGCCGTGGGAGTGCGTGAGGGCAGACTTCGGACACCTTCTTGATGGACGCTACGCGTTGGTGATAATCGATGACTTCACGAATATTGCAAAATCAATTCAGTGTGTGGCTGGCTGGACATGTATGACTAAGCTGATTTGAGTCAGCCTGCGTCAGATTTGCCTTTTCTCTTTAATTCAATCTGACATTTTGTCAAACTCAAAAAGTTGGCGTGTGTTGTTTTCGCACAGCAGCGCCTCAGGGCACCGAGGTCTGAAGGTTTCGGTGGTTCCAGGCGGTGCTGAGTCATTGCAGTCCTGTTGCACACACTTTGCATGACTCAACAGACAGGAATACTCTCGTACACGTTTTGTTTCATTCTCCTCCTGATTCCCCTATGCTCCTGTGCCTAAAAATAGCAGCCCTGTGGCTGCCTGTCTGTCACTGAGCCCGGGATTCCCCTCAGGCTCCTGATTGGCTGCTGCTGAGGGCGGTTCCAGGCTCAGCCAGTTGAATCAAATGGAGGTGGGGGCTCTCAGAGGTGGGGGCTTTCTGAGGTCTGACGACATGTTTCTGTATTTCTTGAAATGAAGGCTTGTCTCACATCTCCTCCCGTTACCTGATGGAACCCTCAAGCCCAAACAACTGTCTCAATATTTCCACATAACCACTCGGAGATAATTTAGTATGGGCGGGGTTTTAATTAAGCCGTGCAATTGTGCGGAATAATGCGGCACGGTCTGCGGCAATGTTATTTTTCGATTTTGTCATTTTAACACACATGTAAACTGCAGGGCAAATATTTCGGCTTACTAATGCAAGTTTAACACCTAAACAGCAATCTAAAACTAAGCGGTAACCAGTTAACCTTTGAAAGAGGCCCACCACCGTGTATCACTATATCTGTCAGTATTTCAAATAGCTAATGATCCTTTTGAGCAGGGAAGAAAACCATTTTCTCGAATTCTGCAAATTATGCACAAGATTATGTGGCAAGCATGGTAAAGCCATAATTATGTGGAAAACGCTGCCGGTTGGCATAATTGCAATAAACGTGCCATTATAGCAAAAGAAAATGAGTATTTATGATATGTAAAAGTAATGGTTAGTTCTGGGTCATTTAAAGGGATAAATGCCTCAATATAAGTGAGTCAAGCTTGTCTTAGACACAAAGTACATCATTTACAAAACAGTGAGATTAAACGACAAAGGACAGTGGACAACAAGATATTTAAGGCGCACAAACTCATAGATTTCTTCAGTACTGGTGATAAATGGTAAAATGAAACTTGTGACGACACGCTGCCCAGCAAACGTGTGTGACAAGTTAGTGCAACATGGCGCGCTTCACTTGGCGATTTCCAATTAGGAGCCTGATTTAGGGTTTGGCGGACGAAGGAATGGCAGAGAAGGTGGTGGAGGACTTTACGTCCACCACCCTTCCTATATTCTACCTGCCAAATTTAGAGATGTCCAGGGCCCGCGGACATCTCTATACATTGGGAGAAACAGCGGTTCCGGTCAATGTGGGTAAAGCTTGACAGATGGCCTGTCAGACACATTGTCCAACTCTTCCAAAGTTTTTAATTTTTCAAAAACAAACTCCAATGTGGGATTGTGTTTTTGAGAATTAAAACCCTTGTCACAACCGAACAAAGGTGTTTTTATACCATGATTTTGTGTTATTTTTTTGACGGACAGTAAGAAAAAGCCTCGAAGCGTGCACTCTAAATAGGGCACGTGGTCGGGTGGTGTACCTTTGACGGCCCATGTTCCCTAGGGCCATCGGAGGAAGGTTCACACCAATGGAGTAATATTTACTCTGTCGGCATTAACCAGCGGTTCCCCCAAGTCCACCATGGGAACGTGGGTTTGGCAGAGAGGGTACCACGTTGCGAGGGAATACCCTCTCTGCCACACTGGAAATCAGCCCCTTATCTTTAAGCAGGGGGATTGTGTCACTCAGTGACTGATCGTCTCAGACATATTTGGTCATAGACATGGCCGGACTGGGAACCGAAACCGTCCCTGGTAAACTGCTCAGCCGGCTCCCCTGGGGGGTAGAGAGGTGCAGCTGAGCTGTTTGCCAGGGCCGGTTTTGGACGATTTTGTTACAGGAGGCCGATATTGCCGACCCCCGGTAACAAAAATGGCCATCAGGGGCCCAAAACCGACCTCCACCATGGCGGCCCACCGGGGAAACGCCCGGTGCCCGCTACGGCCAGTCCGGCCCTGCTCATAGTTCAGGATACAGTTCTAAGGAGTTACAAGTCAACATTTCAACTCCGCTTTCTGGAAGTATACGAGGTCATCATCCAGACAGATGTCATGAATCAATCAAGAGCGATCTTCGTGGTCTAAGATTAAACGTTAAGGTTACCAAGTAAGCCTCTCAGAGTCCAGGGGAAAGTTGCATTTATAATGAACTTCATACCACTCATGATGTGTGGAAAAATGTGCGCACAGATGTGCTCTTGAAGGTTACAGATACCGACCATTGTAAGGGTGGTCCGTATCATGAAGAGAAACCACTTCGATATATGGCTAGGAAAAGCCCGGCTGTGCGAGCGGGTACCCGTGGTGGTGCATGCTTCCACTGACTAGTATGGATTCAACAGCCTACTCAGGAGCGGCAGAGCTGCAAGCCATGGCAATGGGCATTTCTTAGTTGCCCACTGTAGATCGGGAAGACGAGTTTACCAAATACCAAGTTTGACTAGTCTTGATTGCATCTCTTGCCTATCCGTTCCACCATCCTACAAGTCCTCTCTTTTTATGTCTCTGCTCTGGGTTCTTTTTCATTACAGCTTTCTCCCTTTGCCAGTGATTTCCTATATTTCCCTTTCTCCATCTTCTTCCCTTTTCTACCTACATTTCTCTTGTTGGAGGTCAAATTCTGACGATGAAAAATACGTCCCAGCACCCAACTATGAGTGCCGGCACCCACAGCCTGCCACCGCCAGCACAAAATAAGCACTCACCGAAGGCTGGCAGAGGAGGTGTAAGCAGATGATATTGCTCAGGCTTATGAATGTGGACACGGATTGGGCAACACTGTACTTCAAAGGAGCGGCAAACTATTGGGCCACTAAGCAGAAGGCAGTTACACACCCAAGAGGGTGCTTGAGCAAGGGCATTTTTATATGTGCGCGTCGTGCACTGGACAAGAGATGCTTGTTGTTACCCAACTCAGTGGTACTCACTTTATTAATATCAGGGAAAGTCGAGGTAGCGTGCACCCAGGGGTGGGTACCCGTGAGCGCGGAGTCAAGCGCCGTTCCCTGCAACAGCGTCGCGGAGCACCTTTTAATATTGACTGTATGCAAATGAGACGCTATGGAGAGGACCACCCACTCAAATGGAGTCAAATAAGGTCTTCGATTGAAGAAGGAAGTGGTACCCTGGACGGTGAAGGAAAGCGTTGACGACTAGGGGCACTTAATTGCATCTAGTAGGTGTCTCTACTTGTCACAATAAATGGTTGGCTGGGAAAGATGGGCTGATATTTTATTATCTAACATTACATTTTCTTCATACAATTAAAGGCCTGTTAACCACATTCACCCCATTTCCAACTTGTAGGAGACATGGAACGTGAATAAGAATGTGCTGGTCTATAAAAGTGTTTTGCAACAAACCAGTTCTTTCAAAACTTTTCAAAGGCTTCAAAGCTTATACTTTTAGGGAATTAAAAGCGCAAAAACTCAGATAGACATAATTTTGATAGCACTGACATGCAGGTTTTAAATATTGTCTTTCCTGTTTTAAGCTTTTCCCCCATCCGGTTTTGCGACTAAATACCATTGCAAAATGTCTTTTTCAGGCTGGGCTAACATTGCCATGCGTTTATCGCCTAGGGCAAATCGCGCAGCAAGAGCAAATGTTGCAACTTTGCCTGGTAACAAGTGCATAATCGCTCTGTACGGGTGAATGAATATTGGTAACAAGTACGTAATTGCTTTATTACGGGTGAATGAATGTCAGGTGGTATCTTTGGGCGCAGAGCTTTTTGATAAAGGGCAGCGATGTGAAGCCCATGTCAGTCGATTCCACGAATCTGCGGCCTTACAGGTACTCGTGAACAGTACAAGCACCAGAGGATGGATTAAAGGTCGACAAACAAAGGCCAGCATCTCTGAAGGATTGTCTTTGTCTCGACTATTGCAAATGTCAAATGTAAATGTAAATTTCAAGGTATTTGTAGACCGCACTGCCACCAAGCGGTTTCCTGGCGCTATTACTCATACGGCTGTGGAACCCTTCCTGGCTTTCCCTGTGAAGTGTCCACTCCTGGGCACCCCCAAGGTGAAGCCAGGCATCCACAGCGCTGCTGGGGCCGTTGTGGAGATTAAGCAAGCTACTGCCCAGAGTTGCAGAGTGGGCCCCATGATTAGAATAGGCACTGAGGCGAGAATTGTCAGGTCCGAGGAAATTGAGCACAAGACCCGCCGAGGCGGGGAATTGAACCCTGGTCCCCGGCTAGACCTCTGCATCAGGGTCTGCTGCTCTAACCATTTAGCCACACTCCTCCACTAATTGCACATGCAGCACCAGGGTCAGCTTTAGAGCCGATGGCGCTTGGTGTGAAAGTCTTTATTGGCAGACCCCACCCCCTCACATATTATTCCCTCCTAGGATTTCGGCACTACCACCCGGCAACATTGCCCCTTACCTCTCCAGCCTCGCTCTCACTCACATATATTTTATTAGTTTTAAAGCGCTGGAAAAGGCTGGCTTTACTGATCCAGTTTAAATCACTATGTATTGTTTTTAAGGCCCTTTATGGCCCTCGAGCCTTGCCATTGCAGAAAAAGTTTGCCTGGCATGCCCCATCACAAAATCTTCTTTCTTCTACTGCCCACCTGGTCTGTACCACCAGAATAAGAACCTCTACGTTTGGGGGAGAGCCTTCAGCTGGTCGGAACAATCTTCCACAGACTGATATCAGACAAATGGGAAAATACCTTCAGTTTAGGAAAAAACGTAAAACGTATCTCTTCCCCAGGAGGTAGTGCAGGCTGTACATCCGGTGGGTAAATATGTGCATGCAGAGGAACTGCTGTCAGTCAGCGCCAGGATACCCGTGGGGTGATAGTGCGCTTTAGAAATTTGTATTACATTACTAATTCATTCAGCTATCAACATAACATGCAGCTCTGTTCTAGGCAGCAGGCATATTAACCCTCTGCACTACTTTATTGGGAGTCACAACAGCCACTACACAAAACTCCCATCTCTCTCTCTAGCAGGAACATTAACCACAAGAGTTATCTTTACTTTTTTATTGCTGCCTGAAAACTGGACACACAAGGCGCTCTGGGGCTGGTGCTTTTGAATATTTAATTACTGCTAAACACAGCCCACCCTCTTCCCCAAGATCAGTGCCCCCCCCCCCTCACACACCACCCCCCTAGGTCAGTGGCCCCTTTTCCAGACCGCACCCAGTGCTGCTGCACCAGTCACACCGCACTGAAGCCGGCCCTGCGCATCGCTTCCTGTTCCTGCTGCAGGCATGCCCAGGCACGCGCAGGGCCTCCTGACTCACGGCGCGAGATGAGCGGAAGAGCGGGGCTTCCCCTCCGGGCCTTCCCCGCGCGCGCCCCTTTCACTTTCCCTTCAGTCTGCTCGTGTCTGGTGCAGACTCCAGCCAGGCCTCTGGAATATTCCAAGAGGGGCTGGAATGCCCCATCCTTCCCCGGCCACGCGCCTCCAGGCTCAGTCCTGCCCAGACCTCACCAGCCTTTACAGAAGGGATTGCATGGGGCACGGCTGGTGCAGGGGGGCAGCTGAGCGCCCACTATGTCCGGGAAGGGCGTGGTTTGAGAAACAGTGTGACCCACATGGCCCCAGCTGCCCCGTCTACATGTCGTGATCCTGCAGTATTTTCAGAAGGGTGCACTTTTTTTTCCTTTTCTTTTATTCCTAAAACACATATTTCACTCCAGTTCACAATGGCGAAGCGGTTTCACAAGCCCATACATGCAAACACACCTGATTCTGGCGGGAGACTCCCAATATTTGAAACAAAAACGGCTTTTCAGTGCCCCCCCCCCCCCCTCCTTAAAATTGCCTTTGTTTCAATGTAAGCATTTGGGAAAAATACATTCCCTGGTTTTCATACCAAAACCACTCACTTCCCAGTTTGACAATGTTGGTACCTATGCAAGCCTTTTTGCCACCGCCTGACACTCCCCGCCCCCCAAAATGAGCATGGGCGTCATTTCATCAAATCTGTCCTAGAGATACTGCTTAGGGTGACGTCATGCACCCTATGACCCCTTGACACCATCATAAGGTTGACACTTGGGGCCAATTTTAGCCCCTGAAAAGCCTTTAGTAAGTTGCAGAGGGGCAAGAATGGGAACACAACCTTGGGTGGTCCTGTTTACTTTCTATCCTTGGCTCTGCCTCACGACCCCTGTGACCGGGGAATCAAAGTTTAGGACAGATGTCGTAAGAGAAAGCCCCAGCTACCACTAACAACATCCTAGCACGCAACACCACAGGTCTTGTGGCTCAGTGGACTAATGCCTCCACTGCAGGGGCCTGTGTTCAACCTCATGGTCACAGGTTCAAATCCCGGTGGGTCCACTAAGCCTTTCATCCATCTAAGGTTGATAAAATGAGTAGCATTGAGGGTTTTTTAGGTCTCGCCTGTCGATGCGCATGCGCATCGAGCAAGCGAGACTATGGGGGCTTATCCACTCTTTATCCACTGCAAGGAATCGTGGCGATTCCTTGCAGTGCCCGTGACTTTTAAGCTCAATGCGCATGCGCATTGAGCTTAAAAGCGCGTGCACGTCCGTCTTGTTTTACCCGCTCCGCCCCCTCCCCTTCCCGCCGTGTCGCATTTCTCCTCCCCCCTCCCCTCTCTTCCCTCCGTCTTGTTTGTTTATTTTACCCGCTCCGCCCCCTCCCCTTCCCGCCGTGTCGCATTTCTCCTCCCCCCTCCCCTCTCTTCCCTCCGTCTTGTTTGTTTATTTTACCCGCTCCGCCCCCTCCCCTGCCCGCCGTGTCGCATTTTTTTTAAAATCCCCACTTCCCCCCTACCCCCATCAATGCCAACACTGACGCCGTGCTCTGCTGCTTGTTATGTTTAGCTTCCCCTTATCTTTGCTCCCTGTCTGATTCCCTCTGTCTTTCTCCTTCTCACTCTCTGGGGTTTTCGTGGCCGTTCACTTTCCATTCTATCCTCCTGTTTTCGATCTCACTGCATATCTCCGCCTCTCCCTACCCGTCTCTCATCCCCGTTTCCTTTGTTTCCACTCTCGGTACAACTCTACCCCTTTCTGTTTTACTTCCCAGTGCTCGCTCCCTTTCTTCACTTCTCTACACCTTCTGGTCAGGTTTTGTGTAAATTCCCTTTCCCCGATCTCTAAATTTCTCTGCTGGCTCCACTGGCAGCGCCTCTCTGGCCCCTTTCCCTTTCCTCCTCTCAGCTGCTCCCTACTCCCCCCCCCCATTCCTGCTCTTACCGCTGCTCTCTCTGCCCACACCCTTCCGTCTCTCCATCTTCCCACTCCCTCTGCTCCCGCTTCTGACACATGTACATTATATTCTCACAAGAAATAACGCCCCGACACGTTCCCGCAGCGCAGCATATGCCAAAAACAACACCGCCGCTGCTGCCGTGAGCAATTCACGTATTTCCGGCTATTTGCGCGTCCACAACACTGTACGCAGAACAAGAACATCTGGGGGCGCCGCCATGCTTTCAATAATCTCCAAATTCTCCACGGACCACCCTCCGGCGTTTTTCACAAAGCTGCTCCTATTTCACACTCCCCAGTCTCACGTGGTACACCCCTCCTACCAGCCTTAGTGGTACTCAACCCATACCAACCCCAGAGATCTTCTTGCCATTCCAGCTTCGCGCGGGTTCTCTGTCCTGCCACTGTCCCAGTGCGTTTCTACCCTGGGAATGCCCCACCGTGCGCCGGTCACAATATCTCACAGAGTTCGCACCTTGCTGTCTCGCTGTGGTGCTCTCTCTGCCCTGCAAATCTCTGGCCGTTTTCCCGCTCTATCAACTCCCAGTGGTATTTATGCTATAGCCCCCTCCTGTGGTATTTCTGCCCCCCATAGCTTTGCGGTCCCTCACTCACCCTCAACCCCTCACCCTCACTCACCCTCACCCTCACTCACCCTCAACCCCTCACTCACCCTCAACCCCTCACCCTCACTCACCCTCACTCACCCTCACCCTCACTCACCCTCAACCCCTTACCCTCACTCACCCTCACCCTCACTCACCCTCACTCACCCTCAACCCATCACCCTCACTCACCCTCAACCCCTCACCCTCACTCACCCTCAACCCCTCACCCTCACCCACCCTCAACCCCTCACTCACCCTCACTCTCACTCACCCTCAACCCCTCACCCTCACTCACCCTCACCCTCACTCACCCTCAACCCCTCACCCTCACTCACCCTCAACCCCTCACTCACCCTCAACCCCTCACTCACCCTCACTCACCCTCAACCCCTCACCCTCAACATCAACCCCTCACCCTCACTCACCCTCACCCTCACTCACCCTCACCCTCACTCACCCTCACTCACACTCACCCTCACTCACCCTCACCCTCACTCACCCTCACTCACCCTCACCCTCACCCTCACTCACCCTCACCCTCACTCACCCTCACCCTCACTCACCCTCACCCTCACTCACCCTCACCCTCACTCACCCTCACCCTTACTCACCCTCACTCACCCTCACTCACCCTCACTCTCACTCACCCTCAACACCTCACCCTCACTCACCCTCAACCCCTCACTCACCCTCACTCACCCTCACCCACCCTCACCCACCCTCACCCTCACTCACCCTCACTCACCCTCAACCCCTCACCCTCACACAGTGCAATAGGTCTCGGAGCATTTGAGTTAGAGCTTTTAGAAATGTTTATGGCTTTTTTTTTTAATTCTTTAGCATTGGCTACAGGAAACAAAAATGCTAAAGATTTACAAAAAAACCCATAAACAATTCTAAAAGCACTAACTCTAATGCGGCGAGACCTATTGCATTTCCAATGCTTGTTTGGCTTAATTACTAAGCTCACTACTACATGTTCTATTTTTAGGTCTCGCCTGTCGATGCGCATGCGCATCGAGCTTGCGAGACTATGGGGGCTTACCAACTCTTTAACCAACTTGCAAGGAATCGTGGCGATTCCTTGCAGTGCACGAGAAATTTAAGCTCAATGCGCATGCGCATTGAGCTTAAAAGCGCGTGCACATGCCCCCAGCCGCCTGCCTTGCCTACTCTCTCTCTCACTGCCTCCCCAGCTCCGCCCCCTCACTTCTTGATTGCACGGCCGCTAGGCCGTGCCTCCCCTACTCTCCTCCCCCCTCCTCCTACTCTCCTCCCCTGCCTGCCGTGTCGCACCTCTCCCCGCTGCGCCCCCTCCCCTGCCCGCCGTGTCCTGGTTAGCGTGGGAGTTTTGTAGTCTGAAATGCAGCGAACTTAACAATTTTAGAAACACATAACTGTTGTTTGCATATCTTTCACGCATGCCCCCTTTGGGCAAATTGGCACAGCACAAAAATCTTTATATTAAACACTTTATCCCATGTAGCTGTCGCAAAAGTCCGTCGAGGCATTGTCAGCAAAGTCGATCATCCTTGCCGTGCTCTTTGACTTCAGATCTTGTGGCATGCTCCTTATTGACCAATGGCAGTGCCTTTTCATAAACCTCATTTTTACCTCACCCTGCCTTAGCCATTCAATGGAAGGAGCTAAGATCTCAAAAGTCTCCTTGTTTTAGCTGGGGCGCCTCAGTTCCTTCTTTTGCCCTCGCCACCCCTCACCCCTCTTTCTCTAACTTTCCTGCCCTCCCTCCCCTACTCTCCTCCCCCCTCCTCCTACTCTCCTCCCCTGCCTGCCGTGTCGCACCTCTCCCCGCTCCGCCCCCTCCCCTGCCCGCCGTGTCCTTGTTAGCGTGGGAGTTTTGTAGTGTGAAATGCAGCGAACTTAACAATTTTAGAAACACATAACTGTTGTTTGCATATCTTTCACGCGTGCCCCCTTTGGGCAAATTGGCACTGCACAAAAATCTTTATATTAAACACTTTATCCCATGTAGCTGTCGCAAAAGTCCTTCGAGGCATTGTCAGCAAAGTTGATCATCCTTGCCGTGCTCTTTGACTTCAGATCTTGTGGCATGCTCCTTATTGTTCAATGGCAGTGCGTTTTCATAAACACCTCATTTTTACCTCACCCTGCCTTTGTAGCTGTCGCAAAAGTCCTTCGAGGCATTGTCAGCAAAGTCGATCATCCTTGCCGTGCTCTTTGACTTCAGATCTTGTGGCATGCTCCTTATTGACCAATGGCAGTGCGTTTTCATAAACACCTCATTTTTACCTCACCCTGCCTTAGCCATTCAATGGAAGGAGCTAAGATCTCAAAAGTCTCCTTGTTTTAGCTGGGGCGCCTCAGTTCCTTATTTTGCCCTCGCCACCCCTCACCCCTCTTTCTCTAACTTTCCTGCCCTCCATCGCCGCCGGCCGTCAAGCATTTTCGGCCTGCAGTCAGAGCTTGTTGAATCTGTGTTAAATGTGCACAGCTTCCTGCTTGTTTTTTTAGCTGGGGTACCTCGCCATGCGTAGGTAGATAGCCTTATTTGACATGATAAGAGCTCCTTCCATCACCCCACCCACTATTTCTCGTTTTTTTTCTCCTAGGGATAAATTATTTCTGTGTATTGCGTGTGTCTGTACTGTGCACAGTCATTTCACTTTATGCGCCTCATGCAAAGTTACTCCTGTTGGCGCTTTATAAACTATTTCTCCCTCAAAGATATAAGCTAGTCAAAAAGCAAACAAAAGTCTCCCTCTGCCTTCCCGAACACGCTCAGCAGCTGGTTTCTCCTCGTCCCCCAATCAACCCCCTCCCTGCTTGATTAATGGCTTTGCATTTGCACGGGATAGCAGTAAACATGCCAGAGGCGCCAGCAGAGGCCAAGCCACACAGAGACATTCTCCTTA
The DNA here is from genome assembly GCF_964263255.1 of Lissotriton vulgaris. Taxonomy (NCBI): domain Eukaryota; kingdom Metazoa; phylum Chordata; class Amphibia; order Caudata; family Salamandridae; genus Lissotriton; species Lissotriton vulgaris. The sequence continues at coordinate 41,611,163 of NC_141700.1, forward strand.
AGTGTTGTTTCCCCTGGGAGCAGAGTATTTTACGCTCAACTCCAAAACCTACAAAAAGTTGTTCTTTTTTCAAATTATTAATTAAAAGCCATTGTTATTTGTAATATCAAGACATCTAAGTCACGTAAATACAACACACATTGCATTACAAATGCTATAGGTGTCACATTTGCAAAAGTTAAAACTATTGACATTGTAACTGACAAAGCTATTAATTTTCCTACTTTCAAAACCAACACATAAATAAAAAAAGTGTCATTTACAATAGCAATAGCTCAAACTTTCCTAATGCGAGACCTATTGCATTTCCAATGCTTGTTACTCCCTACCGGTAGTGAATGCATTAGAAGTAGGGGTCCCCCTTTTTTAGGTCTCGGGACCGTTAAGCTGCGAAGCAGCTTCCGGTCAGGAGATTTAATGACTCTTAGTAGGGCAGTTTAGACCCGCCTCTCAGCGCAGTTCGCTTCCATTGGCTGGCTTCCTAAACAGAGGCCAGCCATTGGAAGAGAAGTGAGTCACTCCAAACAAGCCCCGTCTTTTTCGGATTCGGGGGCGTAAGTTTTGCTGTTCTTTAGCTCGTGACGTCGTCCGTCACTCAGGACAGCAAAACACGCCCCCGAATCCGAAAAATTCCGGAAGGTTTGAGGCAGCCATTTCTGCCCGACCGCCGCCGCCTCCCCAAACAGCTGGTAAGTGCTGTTTTTCTTGTTCTTGATTTCTCTGCTGTTTAGTTTCTGTCTCTCTTCCCCCCCCACCTTCCCTCTGCCCGCAGCTCTCCTTTGTCTCTCGTCGCACCCCCCCGCCCCCCTTCGTCTCTCCTCGCCCCCCGTTTCCGCTGCTCACCTCCCCCCACTCTCTCCCCACGGAGCTCCCATCTCTCTCGTCTACTTAGCTCGACACTCCAGCAATCGCAACGCCGTGGAGAACACACCTCAGCCCCAGGACGCAGAGAAGCCCCCCCCCACCCCCCCCCCCCCCCGAGCCAGGGTCGGGTCTGACCTGGCCTGCCCCGGATCAGGGTCCGAGCCCGGAGGCGCAGCGGTGAACCCGAGTTTGAAGTCCCATCCCCTGGGTAAGTTCAGAGTGTGCTGTGCACCAGTCACATACTTAGATGCAGAAAACTCTTTCATGTGCTTTACATTTATTATTAAGGGATTCGAGACACAGGATGAGTGCGGTTTGCTCAGCGAGTTAAGTCTAGGAAACAAACCTCCGGAGCCATGGCCTTAGATGCAACACCAAGGTCTCAATCACCAGTACGAACGGAACAAACATTATGTATGACAGAACGTGTCTATTTTTCACCATCTGTCGATTGCCAGCCTCTTTACTGCCGTAGTACTTTTGCTTTTTTTCTTTTACATGTAAAAATGATACTGAATGAGTTACCCTAAATGCTTCCATGCATTGGGTCAAACGGACTTATGTTTTAAGCAGGGTCTGGTTTACAAAAAAAAATTGTGACCAGCTTCGCAATTATGTTCGCAGGTCACTGGGGCTACACGTAATATTATGGAATTGGAATTTTGAGTCACGTTACTTTGTTGTTGATCTGAGGCATGAATTAGTTCACAGGGTTTCGTCTCTTCTTTGTATCTGGGTACCCCAATATGCAAGTTTTAAGACTTGGTTTCTGCAACTTGAGCCAAATTCTTACAGCAATCATGAGGCCTTCAGCCCTGGAATTATACTGATGGTAAACACGGACCTAGAGTTGTTATTTAGGGGCGTGCGGGTTAGGCTTATCTGATGGTAGCTGTGCTAGTCAATTTTACATCTTGTCATTCCATATTCTCCCTAGACATGTAAGGTGTGTGTCTAGTTAGTTTAAATACCAAAATAGAAAAGTGAATACTAAGATACGGACAGTTGAGTGTGACGCGTCGTACAGACTCTGTAGAACAGGGTTGTCTCTATCAGGGAGGCCCCTAAAAGGCAGGGGCACTGGGCCAAAGCCCACTTGGCCCATGCCTTAAAAAGTCTGTGTGCATATCTCACCTCCAGGACCATTCTTACAAACCTGACCGAGTGAGTGGCTCGATAAGATAGCAGGGCTCTCCGCGGGCCGGACAGGGCGACACACTGCTGGTAGGGTGCCTTAGAAGCATGTGCACTTGTAATCACGCCATTATTATGTTTGTAGTGCGCTGCCTCCTAGGACATTTGAAGGGTTTTGTTTGCAACAAAATGGGGAAAATGTACATTACCTGCAGGGAGGCGTTAATTCAGAGTAGGGAGTGCAGAGTGCAGAGTGCAGGGTGCAGAGCTGTGAGTGCAGAGTGCAGGGTGCAGAGCTGTGAGTGCAGAGTGCAGGGTGCAGAGCTGTGAGTGCGCGCAGGTGCAGAGTGCGTGCAGAGTGGAGAGTGCAGAGTGCGCGCAGGTGCAGAGCTGTGAGTGTGTGCAGAGTGGTGTGTGCAGAGTGGTGTGTGCTGTTGAGTGCAGAGCTGTGAGTGCAGGTGCAGAGTGGTGTGTGCTGTTGAGTGCAGAGCTGTGAGCGCAGGTGCAGAGTGGTGTGTGCTGTTGAGTGCAGAGCTGTGAGTGTGTGCAGAGTGGTGTGTGCTGTTGAGTGCAGAGCTGTGAGCGCAGGTGCAGAGTGGTGTGTGCTGTTGAGTGCAGAGCTGTGAGTGTGTGCAGAGTGGTGTGTGCTGTTGAGTGCAGAGCTGTGAGTGCAGGTGCAGAGTGGTGTGTGCTGTTGAGTGCAGGTGCAGAGCAGTGAGTGCAGGTGCAGAGTAGTGTGCGCTGTTGAGTGCAGGTGCAGAGCAGTGAGTGCAGGTGCAGAGCAGTGAGTGCTGTTGAGTGCAGGTGCAGAGCAGTGAGTGCAGGTGCAGAGTAGTGAGTGCAGGTGCAGAGTAGTGAGTGCAGGTGCAGAGTAGTGAGCGCAGGTGCAGAGTGCTGTGTGCTGTTGAGTGCAGAGTGCTGTGTATTGGCAATGTTAATGACAATGCCATTTATTTATGATTTAAAGAAAAAAAAAAGAAATGTCATGAGCAATGCCAATAGCTCTACCTTTAATGATGCAGAGACCATTGCATTGTAAATGCTTGTTCTAAATTAGAAACTTAATGTGACCAGGACGAAGATTTCACAGTTTCAAATACCAGAAACACAACCTTAGACTTCCGCTCTTCCCAGAAGAATAAAACGACTTAACAACATATCAAATAGTTGGGAAATAGCAACAGCTTTAATTAGAAAGCTTGAGTAAGAGTGGGAGAAAGCCATATAAAAATGAGTTATAATTATTAGGAGTTCAGCTGTGGACAACCTATGGGAATAATCAGTGCTTTAAATGGGAAAAATATGTGCAGGTACTCATTAAAATGAGCTAGAGGTGTAGTGAGGGGGCGGGGCAAGGGGCGGGGCTAAGGGCAAGACATGATGATAATTAACTTCTATTTTAGTTGCAGCACATACCAAAACACATGAGGAGTGTGTTTATATAAACAAAGCAGGTTAACTCGTTACACAAAATTAAAGAGAAATGCGATAGGTTACATTTCCTTTTTTTGCAATAGTTGCACCTTCTTAATGTCGTACTGTTAATTGCTGTTGTTTGGCACAATACAATATATTTTTGTGCACGCGAGTAGGAAGAAACTGAAAATATCCCCATGTCCTCGCACCAAAGCTCCTTTTGGCACCAAGCAAATGAAGCAACTCATCATGACCCTCCCTAGAAGATATCTCTTGTCTCTTCCATCAATCTATCCATTCATCCTTTCATCCTTCCATTTACCAGCTGATCTGCACCATTTAACCTTTACATTCTATCGTCTATTCAGTCTTTCATCAATCATTCAGTTTTTCACCATTCCGTCTATCCACCCTTCATACCCAAACCTATTCATCCATCCCCAAACCTTTCCATTCATCCTTAAACACATCCATCTCTTTATCCACCCTTTCCTCATCCATCAATCCTTTCCCTCCTCCATCCATCAACCCTTTCACGCCTTTATTCCATCCACCCTTTCACTCAATCCCTTCTTTCACTCATCCATCATCCACCCTTTCATCCATCCTCTCTACCTTCCATCCAATCCTTCATTTTTCCACCCATCATCCACCCTTTTATCCAATCATCTGCCCTCTTTTACCCATGCGTGCTTTTACTCATCCATCCATCCATCCATCTATACATCCACCCTTGCTCACTTATCCATCCACTCACTCATCCACTCACCCACCAACCCTCCCTTTTACGTTATTGTTAGACTTGGCATCTTTTGGCGTGTTTCCCCTGAGTTTTGCTTTCTGCCCTCCCGGTTTTGACTCTGTTTTTGCTGGCATAGTGTTTCAACGCACTTTTCTCACTAATGATCAGTGGTAAAGTGCAAGTGCTCCGGTGGTAAATTGTGTTATGGATTGGTGTTTCCATGATTGGGTATTTGATTTACTTGTTAGTCCCTAGTCAAGTGCACTGAGTGTGCCAGGGCCTGTAAATCAAATGCTACTAGTGAGCTGCAGCACTGAGTGTGCCTCCCACGTAAGTAGCCTTAAAAAGGTAACTCAGACCTGCCATTGCAGAGTCTGCGCGCAGTTTGAAACTGCCATGTCGACTGGTACACTTGCCAGGCCCTAAACCTTCCCGTTTCTACATGTTAGTCACCCCTAAGGTAGGCCCAAGGTACCCCTGTGGGCAGTGTGCAGTGTATGTGAAAGGTAGGACATGACCTGGTGTGGGTGACATGTCCTGATAGTGAATTACAGCCCCTTTTGTTTTTCACTATTACAAGGCTACCTGTTCCCCATATGACAGAATGGGAAGTTTGTTTATAACCTCTTATAAACCTAACTAGCCCTGGGAACTAGGTGGACAAATAAAGTTTAGTATGCCTGAACTCAGAATCTAAAGATGCATCTTTTAGTGAAGGTGATTTTTACATTCTGTTTTTGAAAATACCACTTTTAGAAAGTAAGTATTTTCTTGCTCAGTTATCCTGTGTGCCTCTGCTGGAATGTGGATTGCCTGTCTGGGTTTTGGATGACAGGGGCTGGGGAGCAAGAGGTGCTCCAGATAGTCTAGGTAGAGTCAGGAAAGGGCTGAATAGACCTGGGCTGCAATGGGGGAGGGGAAAGGAGATTTACTTGCACCTCAAAAGGCCTGGTCTTCCTCTGACAATGCTGTCTCCACCTCCTGTCCGGAATTCACACCAGAGAAGGCAGAACTGGTTGTGGCTGGGCACAAACACTCTCTGCCTAAGAGATCAAAGGATTTTGGGATATAAATATTGGGACCTAAACCCCTGAACTTCAGAACTCTTTTGGATCAAGAAGACTGACAAGAATAAGAGCTGGAGAAGCTGTGAGGAGGACCTACCAGTCTGCTCTGTTGACCTGCAGTGGCTGCTTCTGTCATGGGCAGTGAAAGGACGGACTGAACTTTCTGCAATCTGCTTTGTGAGTTTCTCCAAGGGTTTGAGGCAGAGCTTGCTCCCTGTTCAAGAAGTCTCAGGAACAACAAAGACTTCAAGCTCTTCTGCCCGCAGCACTGGGGACTATGTGTTTTGCGCTGTAACAGAGGAAAAGCAACTCAACGACGTCTACAACGCTGTTTCCGACTCAGTGTCCCGACGGCACCGCAGAGGGCACTGCTGAAACGCAACCCTGGTCTCACCGACGACGCCTGCTGATGCCGCCACCGAGCTGCTGCTCGCACCGTGACTTGTGGGCACCGCACTCCGCACCGCCTTGCTTCATGAGGACGCCCCACACCGAAGTCAATGCTGCTGCTTGCACCGCTCATGAAGTTACATGACGTACCTCCCTCATCCCGCACTGCAGCCTTGGCCTACCGGCGCCATTAACTCTAGTTCATCAGCCGACGACAGCGCTTAAGCAACGATGCTGCTGCTGCTTGCACCGTGACCTGTAGCACCGTGACGAGCACCGCCTTCATCTCGCACCGTGACCCTGGTCTCACCGACGTCACCATCTGATGCCGCCACCGAGCCGCTGCTCGCACTGCGACCTGTGGGCACCACAGGCCACACCGCAGCACTTCGCACTGCTGCACCCAACACCTGCCGACACCAGCATTCCTGAATTTAACAGAGAGTAGATCGACCTGCAACGCATGTGACTTCGAGGGCCCCGACGACTCTTGCACCGACCTCTGGAACAGACGCCTGCAGAACCGTGTTTTTAGTCCACGAGAGGTCGCCGGCGCCCTGCATTTCTAAAAGGTCCTGTTTGCGGGTCTTCCCAACACCGTAGCTGGCCCGTGACGCTGCAGTCAGCTAGAACAGTAAGGATTTGTTTGCTCACAGTGCCGCAATAGCCCCGGACGGAGCTATTGACATCAAGGAACTGTTTTTAAAGCACATGTTGATAACTGTAGATTTTTAAGTACTGTATTGTGGATTTTTATCGTTTTTGGTCTTGTATATAAATATTAGATATTTCTCTAAACTGGTGTGGTGTCCTTTTGTAGTGCTTACACTGTATTACTGTTGGTTATGTGCAAATGCTTTACACACTGCCTCGAAGATAAGCCTGAATGCTCGTGCCAAGCTACCAAGGGGTTGAGCAGGGGTTATTTTACGAGTGTTACTCCCTTATCCTGACTAAGAAGGAGGATCCCTATTTGGACAAAGGTGCTAACCCTTGCCAACTAGACACCCCCATTTCTAACCGTTATTTATAAACCTTTGTCGCAGAGCAGACATGTACAAACAAAGAGCCACACATTTTCTTAAAAATGCCTCCTGAGAGTGTCTTGATTCTCTCTCTCTTTCACTTTCTTATTACAAAAACAGGCATGCACACTAACATAGCAGACACACAAAAGACTCCGATATGATAACAGCCATCTTTTTTCTCCACTTACCATGGCTCTCAATTGCCACCAGGGCTGGACTGGCCGTAGCCTGATAGCCATTGCCAGGGAACTGACATGATTCCTGTGCTTGCACAAACGCACAGGATAGTGTGAATGTGATTGACAGCACAGGGCCTGGACAGACCCTGCTCGGTCAAGCACAGTGTGATGGTGAGCACCCGGACATTATTCAAATGAGCCCTGTTGAATAGCTCAGCTGGGGCTTAAATCGGGGCTACAGAGGCGGCGCCTTGGCTGCCAGAGTCACGTTCCACTCCTGCTCACCAGCACTGCCAATGACTCTCCCTTTTCATGAGTACTGGTACTCTCCAGGGCAGTAGAGAAGTGCTGGTACTCAGAGTGATAAATCTAAGAAGTGCCAGTACTCAGTACCGGTGAGTACCGGCCCATTTAAAGCACTGGAAATAATTCATAAGGACGATACACCGGCTTATACTGCTCGACTCGTCACCGGCATTAAGCGCACTCTACTTCCATATCCTTTTACATAAAATACAATCCAAATGTGGAATCTTCCAAGGATGACAATATTACTGCACCAAAGAAACATCAAAGGGGGGAATGAAGTGCCACAAACCCAAACCCAAACCCATCAAAAATCAGATGTGTGGTACCACGGGGCCTGTCTGCACATGGACAATGTTCACCCATGCGATGGAGGTATCTGGAGAGAGGGGTAGCACTTATGCAGAGGACACTGTACTCGGTGGCCTGGGACTGGATACTCAAAATAGCACAATCGTAGAAATCTTTTAGGAAAGTGAGGAAAATTGATGCCCGTCAAAAGACTTGCCTGATCCAACCGAAGCACAGAAAATTGCAAAAGACTCATCTGTAGCACTTTGCAAAGGCAAGGAACACAGAACAAAAGAGAAATCCTTGGTACTAGCATTCATGCCTCAAACAAAGCAAACACCTTTATGTAATTAATGTCAACAGTTTCTCTATGCAGAGTGGGCGATGCGGCGAGCGCAAGGCGAGTGGTTTATTTATTTATTTTATTTTTCCTATCCTGTCGTCTGTCGGCTTCCCCCTCGCCCACAGCTCTTACCTGTACCGGCCGCGCCGGTCTCTATGCAAACCACAAAGTAACCCTGGAGTGTGCACCAAGTTTGAATTTGCACAAGCCCTTGAAAAAAGACCTCTCTTCCCTCCACAGACATACTTGAAAACTGTGATGCAAACATTAATTGCAGCAAAGTTAATCAACGGAAATCCTATAAACAAAAAGAACCCCCCCCCCCCCCCAAACCTAAACCCTTAAGCAATTAGTGGTTGTGATGAAATCAAGCTCCGCCCTATAATAAACCTATAACCGTGGTGCTGTATGGCAATGAATCGATTGCTGGCGATTTTCTGGTCAGGTTGATCCATGCTGCCCACAGACAGAAGCACTGTGAGCTACAACTCTACAAAAGCTTCCCAACTTAGCCAAATTATTGTTCAAACTACACCAGCTTTACAAAATGCTAAGATGTCAATTGATTAAAAAAAAATAGTGCACACTTGCACTGTCCAATCCCAGCTTTCCAAAGCTTGGCGCTAAGGGGGGGGGGGGGGTCTTCCTGGGGTGGGAATGGATGGTGGATCACTGTGCCTATTCCATGAAGAAGGCGTGGTTTCCAGGATTTGAGCACAAGTACAGTGGCGGCCCCTCTATTAGGGAGGAGGAGCGCCGCCTCCCTGCTGCTAACGCCACAGCAAAGGTGAATAATAAAATGGTAATAAAATGAATTTATTGGCATTTTATTTTTCCCTTTCACCATGGTTGGGGGCAGGGCCACTGCTGCTGACTGGAACCAGAGGAGTGATGCTTACTCCACCAGTTTAGAGTGTGCACGCCATGCGCACTTTAAACCTCTGCACCCAGCTGTCTTAGACGGCTGGGCGGAGAGCAGGCGCAGGGCCCCAGAGCCTGCAGAAGCGTGGAGGCAGCCCGCTTCAGCCAATCATGGCACTGCTCTCATGATGCTTAACATTTCGAGCAGCATCTGGATTGGTGTGGAGAATTGCTGTAACATAACATAACATAACATAACATAACATAACATAACATAACATAACATAACATAACATAACATAACATGTGTATTTGTAAAGCGCACATTCACCCGTAGGTTTCTTGGCAGCGCTGACGGACTGAAGCACAAGGACTATGGGATCGGAGGAGGCAAGCTAACGCATGCAGTGGGAAAGTACATTTTTATTTTTTTAATTTCCTACTTCGTAACATGCACGTAATATGTCAGTGTATGCTTGTCTTTTATGCATCATATTGGGTTGTAGCAGTTGGAAACGTTTGAACCAAATATCTGCACTTCCTTACTAGCTGCAGCTTGTCACGAGGCATCGTCAAATCAGAATTCGCCCCCCGTACTTGGAGTCTATTCAATAGCTATTATGTTGTTGGGTGTACATCCTTGTATGCAAGGAACATTTTGTAAGACATGCAAACGAGCACCGACAGGCTGTAGAACAGAAACTAATTTGAACGCCTACAATTTATATTTTGATGTACATGATCTAGTTTGAAACTTGTCGGTCGAAACTGTTAACTGTCCATGGCCCACGTGAGCGTCAAGGATGTCGTTTGCGCCAGTATAGTATTCTTTTTTTTTCTTTTCAACAATTTGCGGGGATCTCAACCTGGTACTAGACCAAACACTGGACAGGCACCCACTTAGAACGAAGAACCCCACACAGTCACCAGGCACACTTAAGAACCTATGCTCCAAGCTCCAACTGTGCGACCCATGGAGACTGCAACACCCAGATGGCAGATTACACGTTCTACTCACACCCCCACAACTCATACAGCAGGATAGATTACATCCTAATGTCAGTATCGTATTCTAACTTATGTGCGAAAGATCTAGCGTAGAGTGACCAGGCGTCCCGGATTTGCCAGGACGGTCCCGGTTTTTCACCAGCTGTCCCGGCAGATTTCAAGAAATGTAGCTCTTGTCCCGGTTTTTAGAGAGGGTCGACTGAAAATGGCAGGAGGTGCTTTTTTATGTTTTACAAAGCGGGGATAATTAGCAGTTGTTTCAAGAAAGCAATTTAATTAACAAGCAAGCTACTGGGTTTAAAAATTGCATTTTATGTTTGTTCTTACTGCCTGTTCTGCAATTCTCTGCTGAGAAGCGCTATCATTCTGTGCGCTCGTTTGAAGTTACATTGTAGTCCTTCTTCTATTTTCGTGCAATGTCCCGGTTTTTGGCTTTAAAATTCTGGTCACCCTACACTAGCGGCACAATTTTACCTGCATGATTTGTGTGGAAAGCTGGTCGCTAACCATGGGGCCGCACTGCAGAAATACTGAGCGAGCGCACCTCCAACGGGAGAAAAAACCCCGAGCTACTATTTTCTTCAGCAGGTTTTTTATTGTAAAATGTTTTGAAGACCACAACGTGGGTGTGAGCGTGTTGATGAAACAATGTTTCGCTGATCACTCCTGTTAACATCCAGCGCTTCATATTAAGTACATAGGACCTGGTTAAGTTCTTGGCAGACGGGTTACTCCGTCACAAGGGTAATGGATATCCCGTCCGACGAAAAATAAATCATATTATATCCGAAGGAATTTATACTTCAACGGACAGGGTAAAAGTCACGGTTGTACCGGAGTAACCCATCCGCCAAGACTAAAATCAGGCCCATACTTGGGAAAAAAAAATGAGTACAACGTTCTAGAATGTATATGGAGAACTAAACATTTGAGGTGACCAGATCTGGTGTTAGTGTTCGGCTGCACTCTGAAACGAAGAATCTCTCCACCTAAAGATAGAGAGCTACCCATGATTTTTGCATATTTTTTAAAATCTCCTTTTAAAGGAACAATTCTTGCACACCGCACAGTGATATATAGTGCGTCGCATTTGATTACACATCTGTCTGTTTTCGTTCATGCCTCAATATCAAATTCCATTTTCGAGCCTTGCTTTGACAAGTGGCCCTGATGGTGTACCTTACCACGTGGTGTGAAATTTGCTTATTGTACAACGAGTCCCCTGTGTGCGACAGATTTGCAAAAAAGCTAGTCGTTAATGTTGCCATCTGCAACTGAAGTAGTCTTGGAACTGGGAGGGAAGCTGCCTCTGCTGCAGAAGCAGTGCATTGTGGGCCAGTGACAAATGGGCCTTGCGGGCGCGTGCTGCACGGAGCAGTGACATGCAACTAGTCCTTTGTAGTAAATTACTGCTCTACTGTTCTCCACTGTATAGAATGTCCATGACATCATAGAGTGCCTGGGTGACTCTCTGGCTCACAGTGTCAGCTGGTCAGCTCAGGCTGAGCTGCTTGGATCTTGCTCCTGGTGGGGCTACATCTGTACTTCCTATCTTCTCCTACTCATCTATCCTAGAAGAGAGCTACAATAAAGGATTATTTAACTATACAGCTGGACTGTGTATCTTCCTTTACCACAACTTGGCGACTAGGATGGGATCCATGCCCATTTCTGTTTTCTAGGGTGATGTTGAACCTTATGGTGTACCCTATGTAGGGGATGTTGTAATCTTGGTCCCAGTGTTAATTTCCTGTGGTGTACCCTATTTTGGGAAGGTGGTAGTGTTTGTGGGTAGTCAATGCCCTTTTCAGTTCCCAGGGAGACTTTCCTGCGGTGTACCCTATTTAGGGGAGGTTGTCTTTTTCCTACAGGGTTAGTACCCTGGGCTGTTCACAATTCTTGGTGGTTCAGTTTTACAGGCTCAGTATCCTGGGTGTACCGTATTTAGGGGAGGTTGTCTTTTTCCTACAGGGTTAGTACCCTGCGCTGTTCCCAATTCTTGGTGGTTCAGTTTCACAGGGTCCGTATCCTGGGTGTACCCTATTTAGGGGAGGATGTGTTATTTTACAAGGTCAGTACCCTGTGTTGTTCTCTATTTTTAGTGGAGATTATTTGGGCACTATGCTCCGGTTGAAGTCTACCTGCTTTGAATTTGTGGCCAAGGGTTCCATGCTGGTAGGACTTTGAGTTAGAAGCTTTATCATATCTTTAGTGTCAGCATAAACTCATCAAGGGAACTTTTGGATTCTTTTCAGAGCATTTTTACCTGCTGAATTTCTGTTATAGGACTTGCTCTCTTCCAGTTATCTAGAGTGAAAGTTACCCCTGTTTTTCTCCCAAGGGTCTGTGTCTACGTTCATCTTTGTTTGCCAGGGTGATTACCCTGTGGTGTACCCATGTATGGGGAGGTTGTGAGCGTGACCACCTTTATTTGTCGCATTGGTCTTTGTTCATTAATCATGCTGTTTCACTAAGGGAGGGGGATGAGGCATGTAATTGTGATTCTGTTCATCTAATATTTAGCATTTTATTTTATTTCTGCTCATGCTAATGATACCTCATGTCGTACATTATTAGATTTCTATATCTCTTTTTGTACTTTCATGCAAATGTTGTATTTGAGGTATTTTGCCTATCTTTCTCTCTATTCTGCTGTCATTCCCCAAGGAAAGAGGATGTGTAGTAAATTACTGCTCTACTGTTCTCCACTGTATAGAATGTCCATGACATCATAGAGTGCCTGGGTGACTCTCTGGCTCACAGTGTCAGCTGGTCAACTCAGGCTGAGCTGCTTGGAGCTTGCTCCTGGTGGGGCTACATCTGTACTTCCTATCTTCTCCTAATCTTCTATCCTAGAAGAGAGCTACAATAAAGGATTATTTAACTATACAGCTGGACTGTGTATCTTCCTTTACCACATGCTTGATAGGTGCAAAGCCTCTCCACTCAGATGTTAATACGGAAGCTCGAAACGTGTTTATTTTAAGATGGGGTTCTGCACTCCGTGAACACAAATTCTTGAGCGCTTTATCACATCATCAGGGGTAATAAGCGCTATATAAATGTAATTAAAATCTAAAGAGCTACTGTTTGTTTGTGCATCTCTGGTTTTGATATCTGATCTATACAGTGGTCGGAGTGCATTAAAGAAAGTATGGGAGCTGTGATGCTGCGCGCAGTGGAGGCGGGGTGAGTGTGGGGGCGTGGTCAGAGGCATGGTAAAAAAAAAAATATTCTGTAACCTTTTTGGGTCTTTCACCTCCAGGTAACTGCATATAAAAAATGCACAGCTTAAATTTAAATTAAATTCAAGTGATGTTAATCAGTGGGAAATGAACTAATGTATTTTATAAAACCTCTATTAGTTAATGCACTGCAGAATTGAATCCTGATCGGTGCAGTGGAGAAAAGTGTATGTTTAGTGCTGTGACAGGAAGCACTGTGAACATGTAAGTCATTATTTCTTACTTTCATTGCACACAATATAAGATAGATTGGTGCAAAAAGGTTTAAAGTAGAAAAGTGCTTTTAAAATATAGATTTTAGTACTACCCTGACTGTACAAAATGCAGTTTATTTTTATAACTGGCTTTCAAAAGCACACACTTCACAGCTTAGCTGGTAGTTCCTTTACAATACCCCTAAAAAAGAATGCATGTGTGTCATCAGGAAGCAGTTTTTTTTATATATAACTGTCTTTTAAAAGCACTCACTTCACAGCTCAATTGGTAACTCCCTTACAATACCTCCAAAAAAGAATAAATCTGTCAGTAGGAAGCTTCAAGTAATTCCATTGATAAGGCCAATACGGGCTTCCAGGCACCCTTTACATTTGAAGATTAACCGATTGCATACATTTACATTTCTTTCAGGCAGCAGGCACCCTGGCAGGAAGGCTTGTCTAGCTAGCTGCTCCTCCCTTGGTTTCACAGCACAGGAGACTCCCTGCCTTACACTTAAACTCAATTACCTGTGTCTACTTCTCGTAAGCATTTTATTTTCCAGACTGATTGATATCCTCAAGTCTAATTCATTCCTAATTATTTAAAAAGGCTTGGGGCTGGTAAAGGCAGAACCAATACACAATATTTGTATGTCTTCCATTCACTCTCCTTGGCAAGTTTCGCAACAGTGACTCCACAGGGAAGGGTGGGAAAGAGATAATTTTACTAGGAATGTCCAGTACTAGCAGGAATCCCTGGACACTGAGCACAGATAAGCACTGGAGGGGAGGTGGGGAGGTGGGTGGAGGGGGAGGGGGGCTGTTCTGATTTTTCTTCTGCTACACCGTGTCTAAATATACATATATGGAGAGAAAGAGAGATAGCACTTCATGTAGCAGTTCTTGTTTCCAGCCGCTGTAATTAGCAGGTCATTAGCGATTAAAACAGGGTGCGTAGTTCCATTGTTTCAAACACCTTGTTCCCACCTTGGCCCGCCCCCACGGATTGTTGGTCAGTGGTTGCCTCACCAAATATTTAGGGTACCAGCCGCCACTGCACCAGTAACAGCCCAAGTGCTAACCACACACCTCACCTTTGCAAAGGCGCCAGCAATAAGAAAAACTGGAGTTAAATAGTTACAGCCCATTTGTCATGCTAAACTGTTTCCAATTTATATGTGCAACAACTATTCATTTCATCAGTTTTTTTGTTCTTGGTTTTTTTTCAGTTGTATTGTCAATGGTGCTGTAACTGTGTAATGATATAATTCCATATGAAGGAGCAAAGATTTTCTTCCGAAAATGTTGCAAAATTCGAAACTTTGAAAGCTATGTGAAATTCACGATGGCGGCAACGTTATTTTAAAATAAAATTGTATGAAAAAATATCCCGAAAGTCATTCGAACTGCAAGTTTCACAAAGTCAATTTCGAAATCCTGCAAGGGTGAAATCTAAATGTGAAAATCCAGTATTCATATTGGTAGAGAGAGCAGATGAGCTCTCATCCATAGAAAGGAGCAGAGGAGACCCACTTATCAAACCTGCATAAAACTAGCTCTGTGTCTTCTTCAATGTTGCAACAAAAGGGTATCAAAGATAATGTTTTTTAAAATTTTTTAATAAAGTACAGAGGTCCAAAGATTTTCTGTACAACCGGCTGCTGCTGAATACCGGGGTTGTCTTGTGTTGATTCCACCTCATGCCTCTTTCTTCCACCCCTATACTTCCTGTCTCTTTATCTCATGAATACCGAGGCTGCCTGGTCTTGATTCCACCTTGTGCCTCTTTCTTCCACCCCTATACTTCCTGTCTCTTTATCTCATGAATACCGAGGCTGCCTGGTCTTGATTCCACCTCATGCCTCTTTCTTCCACCCCCTACACTTCCGGTCTCTTTATCTCATGAATACCGAGGCTGCATGGTCGTGATTCCACCTCATGCCTCCTCTTCCACCCCCTACACTTCCTATCTCCATCTCATGAATACCGAGGCTGCCTGGTCTTGATTCCACCTCACGCCTCTTTCTTCCATCCCCTACACTTCCTGTCTCTTTATCTCATGAATACCGAGGCTGCCTGGTCTTGATTCCACCTCACGCCTCTTTCTTCCACCCCCTACACTTCCTGTCTCTTTATCTCATGAATACCGAGGCTGCATGGTCTTGATTCCACCTCGTGCCTCTTTCTTCCATCCCCTACACTTCCTGTCTCTTTATCTCATGAACACCGAGGCTGCCTGGTCTTGACTCCACCTCATGCTTCTTTCTTCCACCCCCTACACTTCCTGTCTCTTTATCTCATGAATATCGAGGCTGCCTGGTCTTGATCCCCCCTCATGCCTCTTTCTTCCACTCCCTACACTTCCTGTCTCTTTATCTCATGAATACCGAGGCTGCCTGGTCTTGATCCCCCCTCATGCCTCTTTCTTCCACTCCCTACACTTCCTGTCTCTTTATCTCATGAATACCGAGGCTGCCTGGTCTTGATTCCACCTCACGCCTCTTTCTTCCACCCTTCACTTCCTGTCTCTTTATCTCATGAACACCGAGGCTGCCTGTTCTTGATTCCACCTCATGACTCTTTCTTCCACCCTTCACTTCCTGTCTCTTTATCTCATGAATGCTGAGGATGCCTGGTCTTGATTCCACCTCATGCCTCTTTCTTTCACCCCCTACACTTCCTGTCTCTTTATCTCATGAACACCGAGGCTGCCTGGTCTTGATTCCACCTCACGCCTCTTTCTTCCACCCTTCACTTCCTGTCTCTTTATCTCATGAATACCGAGGCTGCCTGGTCTTGATTCCACCTCATGCCTCTTTCTTCCACCCCTATACTTCCTGTCTCTTTATCTCATGAATACTGAATCTGCCTGGTCTTGATTCCACCTTGTGCCTCTTTCATCCACCGCCCTACACTTCCTGTCTCTTAATCAAATGAATACTGGGGCTGGTCTGATTCCACCTCACACCTCTTTCTTCCATACCTACATGTCAATGTCTCTTTAACTCACTCTTGCAGATTCCTTTTCATCCCTCTTTTTTCACTCTCTCAGTCTTTTTCTACTTTTCACTTACTCCTTTCTCCAATTAAGAAATGTATATTTCTCTTGCTATAGGACAAGGCCTAATGATGAATAATGGGTTCTGTACCCAAGGAACGAGTGTTGGTACTCAGCAGTGGCAACCAATGGAGAGAAATGGAGAGAAATGGAGAGAAAAACGAGCTGATGCTGCTGGGCAAATCCAGTCCCACACTCATTGCTAGCTGCTGGCCTCTGTCTCTGGGTGACCCACCATCTCCCAAGAAGGTGATTAAGACCTTGGGAGTCTGGTTGGAGGAAGATCTGTCCTTTAGGACCCACGCCAGGAAGACCGCGCGGTATGTTTTGGTCTGTTGCGGTCAGCTCGCAAGGTTCTACCACTGCTCCCTAACTCATCTAGGAAGCTCTTGATCCATGGTTTAATCTTGTCAAGGCTTGACTACGGGAATGCACTGTTCCTCGGCGCTCCCGAAGCGACGTTTAAAACCCTTCAACAGGTGCAGAATGCAGCCGCCAGAGTGCTGATGGAGGTTCCGAGAAGACACTCAGCTGCCCCGGCTCTGAAAACGCTTCACTGGCTCCCCGTTAAGGAGCGGGTGAAATTCAAAGCGTTATGCACAGCCCATAAGATCTTGCATGGTAAGGGCCCTTCTATCCTGTCCACTATGGCACGCCCCTTCAAGCCCACACTCCCACTGCGTTCGGACCAAAGGCATCTTCTTCAGTCAGCTAGAGTAAAAAGAGCTCGCTCTGGGAGCCGGCGCTTTTCAGTGCAAGTGGCGGCACTGTGGAACTCCTTGCCCTTTAAGATCTGTTCAGAGCCCAATATCCTGCACTTTAGGAAACTCTTTAAGACCCATCTGTTTCCGGTATAGTGACTGAGTTGAGCGTTCCTTCCTGTGTCTACAGCGCCGGGACGCCCCCGGGTAACTGAGCGCGATATAAATTTTATATAATAATAATAATAACCACCTGCACAAACTAAGCACTGAACTATATGAAAAATTATTTTTAATTGGACCAGGAGATTGATATGAAAACTTGTAGGAAGAACAGTTTAATTGCCATAAACAAAGCACTGGATTAGCCACTCCCCCATACATAAACTATCATTGGTGGGTTCAGATGGGGATAAGAATGGCTTTAGAACCAAGTCAAAAGCACTAACCAGTTTCGTTTTAATCAGGCCTGGGCGTAGTTCGTGGAGTTTTGCTACACGGAACTCCTCGAAGAAACATAAAAACTCTGCGAAGTTCCGCGAGTGGCGGAGTGCAGTACAAACTGCAGTTTGTGCTGGTATTCCTTCTGCTTGGGTAGAAATTCTACCCGAGCTGCATCTTGCGAACGTACCGTACGCGATCGAGAATTATTGTTTGCGATCGCGAGCGAAGAAAAAACTCCACTGCACATTGCAAAGCGGAGTTTTCTGCACTCCGTGAGCTTTGCGGAGTGTAGAAAACTCTGCAAACTCTTCGAACGGAGCGAAGTGCACCGCCCAGGCCTAGTTTTAATAGATGTAGTCTCTAGGATGTAAACGTCACAATAACATCATCAGACAGTCCTTGTGGTTCACAATAGCAACGCCCTTTTGAAGATACAAAGCATTTTAAAAGTCTTTTTATTTATCTACCCTAAAAAAATCTTAGAAGTCTACTTTACTGGATATGGGGCAACAATTTCTAATGGAAATGCACTTGGAGACACACTCGGCAAAGATATGGGAAGATTTTAAGATGATATTTGAGGATTAGACGCCCTACAGCAATACAATATATTCAAGACTTTTCTAACATGAATATAAGTCGCCCTTTCGGGGAGTTGCATGTCCGCTGGACATTTCCATCTCTTCTGACTCCTACGGCATTGTCTGAAGGTTCTGTTTATTTGATATACAGCTCTCTAGGAGGATATAACAAATCCTTGTTTCGCAGCAGGCAGAAGCAGGAACGCATTATATAAGACTTTTTCGATCCCTAAGACCATTTCAACATCCTTGGGCGTTCATTGACATATTTATGGTTAGAACTGGTAGAAGCCGGCTCGCAACTCCCACAAGACGCAGCGCCAAATCCAAATCTATAAACAAAGTGATATGTGGCTCAGCCAGGCGCGAGGACAGAAATAGAGATAATTGACTATAGGTGGAGAAACCCAAACAACAAAGAGCAGCTTCAGAGCTCAAGTTGTTTCAGGTCACAACAGCTAAAAGAAGGACATTTAAGGCCACTGATGTAATGGAGTGCAGAGAAACATGTTAATTCCCCCTTCCCAGAGTCTTAAGCAAGTGTCAGTGTATTTTGTGGTCCCGGTCACTCCATTTTTCATGTTTGGCTTTGGATCTGAGATCTTCAGACACCCCATTCAAGAACAGGTTTGCCCTACAATATTATTAAGTTTTAATTAGGGATCACAGGTGGCTGAGTTCTAGTCTGCATTGCAAACCACAGCTGGGATTTTTCAGGCTTGTGTTTGCTGAACCATAACTAATCTTTAAAAAATATTTCTAATTTACTACATTCCTCTGCCAAGTACCCATTTCGGGATGAGAACAGAACTTCAGCCGTGAGAAGCGAGGGGGGGGAGGCCACTGTGGCCGGCCTCTTCATCCACCCACCCGGGTCCCTCAGGCTGAGTGGTCGCTCCCCAGTGTCCCCTCGTGACACTCGGTATCGTTGTGCTGCTTTAGCCCTGCTTTTTGCTCAACTGCATTTGCCTGCTGTGTGCCTGCCTGCCGAGTTGTTAATTTGCTTATTTAATTAATTATCAGTGCCGCTTTTACTGTACTCGGTATCATTGTACCGCTTTAGCCCTGATTACTGCTCAACTGCATTTGCCTGCTGTGTGCCTGCCTGCCGAGTTGTTCATTTGCTTATTTAATCAATTATCAGTGCCGCTTTTACTGTACTCGGTATCATTGTACCGCTTTAGCCCTGATTACTGCTCAACTGCATTTGCCTGCTGTGTGCCTGCCTGCCGAGTTGTTCATTTGCTTATTTAATTAATTATTAGTGCCGCTTTCACTATATTTGCGCGCTCTGACTAGCGCGACGCTGTGCTCCCCCCTCCGCCTCCATTTTGTTGTTGTTGTGATCCCTGGAGCCCACCCCGCCTCCCAGCTGAGCCGCCCTCGCCCCTCCCCCTCCACTCTCCATATATGACAGGAGTTCCCGCGCGCAGCGTTTACGCGCAGCATCCGCGCCCAATCCGCGCCGAAGGTGCGCCAAAGGTAAGCCCGTCTACGCCCGTCCGCGCCTGGACCGCGCCCAGCGCCAGTCCCCCTGCCCCTCGCGCTGCCCAGCCCCCCCGCATTACCTACGATGCCGCCACCCTCCTAGCCCTTAACCCCGGTCGCGCTCCCAACTGCGTCCAAGCCGCTCCTGGACACACCCATGGACCTTTCTCCTGCTACTCCTGCAAATTTTGCGGCACCGACAAGTTCTCCGCTACGACTACACCACAGATCCCCGACCCCAACCACCTACAATGCATCCTTCTCAACACCCGATCGGTGCACAGGCATGCCATTGACCTATGGAACCTACTAGACACCTTCTCTCCAGACGTCGCCTTCCTTACGGAAACATGGATGAATGCTTCCTCCGCACCAGACATCACCATTGCCATCCCTGAAGACTATAAGATCACTCGCAAAGACCGTACCAGCCACACAGGAGGAGGAATCGCTATCGTCCATAAGAAATCTATCCGCATCTCAACCAGCTCTGACACCAACCTCGCCAACTCCGAACACCTTCACTTCCAGATCCACATCGACCCCAACACCACACTCAGAGGCACTCTCCTCTACAGACCACCAGGACCCCGCGCAAAATTCAGTGAAGACATCACAGACTTCATCTCTCCACACGCGCTTCCCTCCAAAGACTATATTCTTCTGGGAGACCTCAACTTTCACCTTGAAAAGATAAATGACCACAACACAGCCACCCTCGTGGACAACCTCGCCAACCTCGGACTTAAACAACTAGTCACTTCCCCCACCCACATCGCAGGTCACACACTCGACCCCATCTTCACTTCCAGCAATCATGTCTCCTTCAGCCACACTACGGATCTCCTATGGACCGAACACAGCTGCGTTCACTTCACCTACAACAAGCCGAAACCCATCAACCACTCCCAACCTACCCTGCAAAGAAACTGGAACAAAATCACCACGGACCAAATCTCCGCATCGCTCCTTCGAAACTCCCCAGCCCTCTCTTCTAACGCCAACGAAGCCGCCGCCAACCTCACCCTATGGTTATCCAACACCGCCGACACCTTAGCACCACTGAAAAAACGTCAAAGCAAACCTGGCAACAAGAAGGCCGCATGGTTCAATGATGATCTTAAGAAATCCAAGAAACTCTGCCGCTCCCTTGAAAAGGCCTGGAAAAAAGACCCAACCACCAGCACCAAGGACGCCTTCAAAAGCGCCACCCGCACTCACCACCAACTGATCCGAAAAGCCAAGAAAACAGCATTCAAGGATCGACTTGACAACAACGCCCACAACAGCAAGGAACTTTTCAACATCGTCAAAGAATTTTCCAACCCCTCAGCCAACTCCAACGACATCACCCCCTCTCAAACCCTCTGCGACTCCCTAGCCTCTTTCTTCCACAACAAGATTGCAGACATCCACAACAGCTTTGACAACCAACCCGGAAACCAACCCACCCCACCATCTGCTGACCATCTCCCCCCCGTAAACACCCTTAACGCCTGGAACCCAATCTCCACTGAGGAAACCACCCGCCTGATGAACTCCATCCACTCTGGATCCCCCACAGACCCATGCCCTCACCACATCTTCAACAAAGCAGACTCCGTCATAGCACCGCACCTCCGAGACGTCATCAACTGCTCCCTCAACTCCGCTACCTTCCCAGAAGTCTGGAAACACGCTGAACTCACCGCCCTTCTGAAAAAACCAACAGCGGACCCCACCGAACTCAAAAATTACCGCCCCATCTCGCTTCTTCCATTCCCGGCCAAAGTCATCGAGAAAGCCGTCAACAACCAGCTCGCCGCCTTCCTCGAAGCCAACAAATCCCTCGACCCCTCACAATCTGGCTTCCGAGCAAAACACAGCACTGAGACCGCCCTCATCGCAGCAACAGACGACATTCGAACTCTACTGGACAATGGAGACACAGTCGCCCTCATCCTCCTCGACCTCTCTGCAGCATTCGACACAGTCTGCCACAGCACCCTTTTACAACGCCTCAATAACATCGGAATCCAAGGAAAAGCACTTGAATGGATCACCTCGTTCCTCACCGGAAGAACCCAGAGAGTCCGCCTTCCTCCATTCAAGTCCGAGGCCTCTGAAGTCATCTGCGGCGTACCTCAAGGATCCTCACTCAGTCCCACCCTCTTCAACGTATACATGAGCCCCCTCGCGGCCATCGCCCGCCAACACAACCTCAACATCATCTCTTACGCGGATGACACTCAACTGATCCTTTCTCTCACCAAGGACCCCAGCACCGCCAAAACTAACCTACACGAAGGAATGAAAGAAGTCGCAGAATGGATGAAACAAAGCCGTCTGAAACTGAACTCAGACAAAACAGAAGTCCTCATCCTAGGTACATCCCCCTCTGCTTGGGACGACTCCTGGTGGCCGGAAGCCCTCGGAAAAGCACCCATCCCGACAGACCACGCACGGAACCTTGGCGTCATCCTGGATTCTTCACTCTCAATGAACAAACAAGTCAGCGCCGTATCCTCTTCCTGCTTCAACATTCTTCGCATGCTCAGAAAAACATTTCGCTGGATCCCCGCCGAAACAAGGAAAACAGTCACCCACGCTCTGGTCACAAGCCGACTGGACTACGGAAACACCCTCTACGCA
Source organism: Lissotriton vulgaris (assembly GCF_964263255.1). NCBI lineage: Eukaryota > Metazoa > Chordata > Amphibia > Caudata > Salamandridae > Lissotriton > Lissotriton vulgaris. The sequence goes on from NC_141700.1 coordinate 41,633,137, forward strand.
GGTACCACCGCTAAACTCCAGAAGAAACTCCAACGAATCCAAAACGCCTCAGCCAGGCTCATATTAGACATCCCACGCAACGAACACATCTCTGGTCACCTTAAAGACCTCCACTGGCTACCCGTCAATAAGAGGATCACTTTCCGACTGCTTACCCACGCACACAAATCACTCTACGACATCGGACCAGATTGCCTCAACTCTCGACTGTCCTTCTACACCCCCTCCCGCCAACTACGTTCTTCCAGCCAAGCCTTCGCCACTGTACCTCGCATCAACAAGACCACCATGGGAGGCAGATCCTTTTCATATCTGGCTGCTAAAACATGGAACTCACTCCCCGCTTACCTTCGCCTCACCCAGAACCACCTAGCGTTCAGAAAGCAGCTTAAAACGTGGATATTTGACAAATAATCCTCCTCCCCTTCCTAAGCGCCTTGAAACCCTCTGGGTATGTAGTGCGCTATACAAATGTTATGACTTGACTTTTTTATGACTTGACTACCTGGACCATCACCCAACCAAAGCCTTGTTTATTTATGTTTTCTTCTTATAAAAATTGTGATTTTTACAGAAGTGTGGATTTCGGAAATTTATGATTTTTATGAAAAGCTGAACTTTTTTTGCCATTTTTCCAAAAACAAAATGACAGCTGTGTGATCAGAATTTGCTGTGCAAATCCCAATTTTATCAGTGCAAAATCCTTATTTTTTCTATATTTTACTCCCATTTTTTCCATTTCTTCTGGTGATAGCGTCTCATCTTGGCTGCGGAATCCTATGGTAATTAAAATGGCAAAAGTCACTTTTGCGACTCTTCCCCTATTGTTCAGCCCCAATTTGGCAGATCTGCATGAAACTTGCCATTCCAAACTCATTGCGGAAAAACTAAAGTTTGGAAAGTTTTGTGCTGAATAGTCAAATGGGGGTGGTTGTGATGATGGTGGTGGTGGTGTTTGTCTCTCTCTCTTCATAAATCAAATCAGACTCAATCACAACACGTCCAGAAAAAATGTAAAAGACGTTTAATGGCCACATCATGGTAGATCCTCAAGCAACTGGAATACCCTTATTTTACTAATTTGTAAACCGGATGGCGGTAGCCAATCCGGCTTAGATTGCCAGAGACCGAATGTGGTAGTAGAATTTGTCACTTCCACCATGCAGTGCTTTGACCACTCTTAATGAGATAGTAGGCAAAGCAGGGTACTTGTGTTGGTGTTAGATCTGACAAGAAAGCACTGACCAGTCCATTCCACTAAGAGGACAGTAGAAGTTGGACTTTTCATCAACGCAAGGACTCTGCGATTTCAAGTTCTGCAAGTTAGCCTTCAGCTTTTCGTAGATGGTGGAACAAAATCTTGAAAAAATTGGAACATTCGTACAGCATTACATCATCAACTGTGCTCCATCTAGGCTGAGCACCTGTGACGTCACACAGGTGTGTGATATATATATTCTGCAAGCTAGGGGGCTTGTGGCAAACTCAGGCAAATATTTCCCTGCCCAGACATTCATCTATTACATGGGGCACTGTGTGAGCCATTAGGAAACACAACTGCAATGAACCAAACAACAAGCTAAACAGAACGCCAACACACAAGAAGGTACATAGATTTCTGAGGTTCGTCCGTTTTTAACACTTCATCTTTGCCCCATGACGTCACAACCAGCACTTACAGATCTACAGCTACAAAGAATCGGGAACAAGTAAAACATTATGGAACGAAGAGGTGACGCAAGGCAGCAAAAATCTCCAACCAGCGTTATGTTCAGAACCTGTCCTCATGACCTCCCATCACATTTTATCATTGATCGTCCAACCTGACCGGACATAATCCATATTGGGAGTGATCCTGTTGCAGCAAATGCAGTCGCAAAACTGAATAATGTTATACAAGAGTCAAAAGTTGATATTCGGAGAACAGGCCTACTCTACCGCATCGAAGATGTGTCTGGGCTGAAATTTGCCTTGATATCCTTATATCATTGCCTCATGGTGGAGCCAATTGAATCCTTTGAGGATTAAGGTCCGCGTCTATGAAACGGCTAGACAGAAGAAGAACAATCGCTGTACGGTGGGGTGCTTGTTCAAACATGTGTGATGATATGCTCAGTAGAAATGGGAAAAAGAAATGGTGTCCACACAATGACATTTCTCCTGGTTCTAATGACCATAAGAAAATCCTGCACGGTGACTGAACACGACTGCCTCATCTGACCTTCGAGAGGATTCGGTTTGTGGACCTGAGGCAAAGATGAAACAGGGTGGACATTTAGCCCTGGGGGCGGTATCCGAGCATAGATTGGCACGGATGAGACGGACAGAAACAGATTGAAACCCATCGTGAGATGAGGCTAAGTGGAGGAGATTTCCAGCCGACATGATAGTTACTGCCTTCTAGAGTTCTTGATTGTGGTGGCATTTTTTACACTTGGAAGACACCAGGCAATGAATAACCTTGCCACCAAAGAGTACTTCTTTCTACTCCCATGCTGGAAGCCTTACTTCTAGAGATGGAACAGGTAGACATTCTAAACCCAAGAAGGAATGGATTCAGGATTATGCTCCCTAGCAGGAGCACAGGAACAAAGATCTTAGCCAATGTGAGCAGCTTCCGCTCATGTTCCATTGGCCCGGCGATCCTGCGCCCTCTAGTACTACCTTACTTACCATCTAGAGCCCTCCGCTCGGCCTCATTGCATCTGGCAACTATGGCAAAAGTCAAGAAAGCCCATTGGGGTGGCCGATCCTTCACTCACACAGCGGCGAAACTATGGAATTCCCTGCCCCTAACTCTCAGACAAAATAGCAACCGAATGTCATTTAGGAGAGATCTAAAAACCTACTTGTTTTCAAAAGCATACTAATTTCCACCCAGGAGCCCGACACACTAATTCAATCTAAAGCGCTGCGAGGCCTCCGGGTGGTTATGCGCTATACAAGTGGAATTTTTCATTTCATTGTATATAGCTCGATTTTTAGACACAAAATGCATCCTTTGCTCCATTTTGGATACGAGGGTGCATTTTGTGCTAGGAAAATAGAGCTAAATACCGTGTTCTTGTGTAATGTTGTGCAATTATGCTACAGCAACGTACGCGATTTACACGCACCCCTAGTTATTTGGCCAGTTTTTTAAAGCATTTTAATCCTAAGACCGGTATCGCTTGACACCTCACTAAGTCTATCAAGCTTAGCTCCCAGGAGAGACTCATCAAAGAATTAGATGCCAAACCCAGCTTCCCGTACCGAAATAGAAGGGAATTTACGATGGGCGGAACGAAGCTACTTATGAGGATTAGCCAAAAAGCACTCCTTACTCCAGGTCACAGGGCTGAAAGAAGTCATGTGATATTCACCTTCTGAAGTCATGGACACCTACATATGTCGCTGCATGTAACAGACTATCTACAAACCCAAGATCTATGTGTAGGGGTCCTTCGACAGCTCTAGCCTATTTCTCCATTGACAGGTAGAGAGTCATCTTGCTACGCAGGAATCACATTCTGGTACTAACTAGTTTTTGAAGTCATATGTGAATTTAACTAGAGGTATCTGTTATGAATTTGAGAGTTATATTAAACTAAGTGTGTTTTAAGTACAGCACTACTGAGATTATAGGCTAAAACGTCTCGTTTAGGAGGTAGTAACCCCAACGTACATCTTTCCAGGTACCTTTTGCAGATTTTTGTTCAGTGTAAACCGTAAAAAATAATTTTGCACAATTGTAGATATGTCTTAATCACCTATTTTAATATTGATTACATACATGCTTCATTCATGTGCTTATCTGTTAAACCCTGCTTACAAAGCTCCATAAAAAATCTTAAAAATTAAAAAATATTCATATAACATGAAACTAGCCAACAGGCAGTAGAGTGATCTAGACGATCAAAAAAAGCAAGAATGCAGTCAGCGAGTGCCAGGAGGGATAGCTGGGTTCTTGGATCAAAGGTGTAGTGATGCTGCATTGTGATGTAGAGTTGTTGAAAGAGGCCCATATTCAAGACTTTCCTAAACTGGAACAGCTTTGGGGCAGTTTGATTGATATGGGGCTGTGGTTCCGCGATCCGCAAAATCCGCGAATTTGCGGATTCGCAGATTTTGCGGATTGTGTGGGTAAAGGCCGGGCGGGAAAACGGTGCACAACGCTAGTGTGAGGGGCAGGGCCAAACGGGCGAGGCTTATATGCGAGTTCACATGCTTCTTGTGTGTATAAAAGGACAGGCACGGATCAGAGAAGCTCGTGGTCACAGGAACCTGCACAGGGATTGAGCTCGTGAAAGTCAATAATTCAAAGGCCTCCATCAAGCATCATAGCTAATTTTCGACGATAGATATGGGGAGAACGCACACCTGCTCAACCTCGACAAAACTCACATTTTTGTCCTGTAACTATTTTAGGATGGCGCCGGCAAGCTGCCAGCGCCATCCTAAAATAGTTACTAAATTAGCTTCATCAGGAAGCACTAATAGATAAAATAAAGCAGGTGCTCGAGCACCTGCTTTATTTTATCTATTAGTGCTTCCTGTTGTAGCTAACTTAGTAACTATTTTAGGATGGCGCTGGCAGCTTGCCGGCGCCATCCTAAAATAGTTACAAGTTCAACAGGCTTGTACTTTTGCCCCCCAAATCCGCCTCTCGCGGATTTCGGGGATTTTCAGTAAATTCGCGGGAGTTCGCTGATCGCGGATTTACCGAAAATCCGCGAAATCCGCGAGCGGAACGGCTTTTGCGCACATGCTTATTCCAGATCCTGGGTGTATAAATGGAAAAAACTGCTGCCTTGTTTGATCTTTTTTTGCATTTCTTAGCCTCCAGTCTGATCGTGCCCTGGCTGTTGTTGTGGCGACATCTGCCGGAGGTGGTGAGCTGGTCTGCGAGATAAGCTGACTCCTCGTAATGATGACTTCATAGATGCAGCTGGTTGTGAAGATGGTGCAGGATGGCAAGCAGAGCCGATGGAGTTTCACCAGGAAGGGGGGGGGGGCGGGGGGGGGGGGGGGGTTGATCACATGTCTATATGCCCAAAATAGGATGTGCTGCGGCATGACGCAAGCCCTTGAGGTAGAGCAATGTAGAGTCTGGAAAGCCATGGAGTATGTTGTTACCACCATTCAGTTGCAAGAGTACAAGGGTTTGAACAGCCGTTCTGCAATCACATTCTGGAATAAAAAACATTCTCACTTTCTATAATAAATCCTTTGAAATTAGGCATTACAATTTTGCAATTTTCCAGCTGTAGAGGTGCATAGCATCCTCATATTAACATGATATGGAAGAACGTCTGAGAGATGTTTGACACCCACCCAAGATGCATCTACAAGATTTATACAGAGGGGACTCCCAGAGCACTTTTAGTTGGTCGAAGCGAATACATTTGGTGGCAGCCACGCTGCATGTGCAGAAAGATGTACGAAGATGACCTCATATTGACTCCTCCTCAAGAAAGCAGCGGATCCCGTAGGGAGAACTCAAGAACCCTGGACAGGAGAAACAAAGGCAATGGTTTCCCAGAAAGTCTAGAAAAAATGGAGAGTGGAAACCGAAGCAGCATAGTTTCAAACGAGGCATGTGCAAAATCCACGCAATTGATTTCACAAAATTTTGCAAAGTTGTGTGAGAATGATATGAAATCACTATCATTTAGTGCTATATTTTAGCACAAGATGAGACTTTGTGCACATTTTTGTCATGAGGACTCATTTTGCTGTAAAAAAACATATGCATGTGAAAGAGCTGCTCACCTTCTGGCTTATTCCTGGGAACGTAAAGTTATGCGCGGAATGGCACGTGAACAGCAATGTGGCATAATGGTGGAATTGGGGAATTTCTCTTAACAAGTAAAAATTTTAAATTCCCTAATTTATGCAAATTACTAGGTCATAATTTAAATTTTGCCCGTGCCCGTTGTGACAGCACCCCATCATAGGAGAGGTTTGAAACTTCAGCACTTTGTGGCATGAAGCTAAAAATTTATAAAGCAATGTGTTGATAATTGAAGACCGTTGACTTTCTACATTTCCAGATTTTTGCAACTCACCTAGAGGAAAGCTGATTTTGAAGACCCCTGTCCTGTAAGCTCTATAGTCAATAAGATAGCAGCAAAATACATCTGGCAGGTTGTATTTAATTTGTTCCATATGATGCACAAACTGGTACTCAGGAATTCTTCAAATTTCTGCCCCAGATAGTCACTCCTCAATTACATAGTAAATTCATACGCATTCTTAAAATAACTTAAATGCCAAAGGAATATCCATAACTCTCCTATATTGAGCACATATTTCAGAATACAGCAGCATTGCTAAAACAAAAAGCTAGCGAGCTCTCAAACGTTAAAAACAATAACTTTAAGTCTACTTTTTTCTTGTTTATGGGAATTACAAAACTTACATTTTTCTTGGGAATAGACACTTTTGAAGGAAAGCAATAAAGGCCTGCAAACTTTAGACACTGCCACCCAAAGTGAGTTTTACAGACACTGGAACTGAAGCCAGCCTTTTGATCAGGATCTGGTAGCTTGCACCATAGACACCTCAAAGATGCAGAAGAGAAGTGATCAGGTCATGTCGAAAGTGGATGACCCAGCAGAGAAGCCCTAGAGGTAACATGGGTAAATTGTATGCGATTTATAAGAACACATTAAGTAATGCTACCCTTTCTTGCTTTCTACTAGAGTAATCAGTGGCCTTCTGCTTGCCAAGAGAACAAGTGAGGACAAGGAATAAAATATCTAAGGTCATCGATGAATATTTCTCCGGGAGGTTCAATGAAGCCATCCTGGATCAATGCAACACATATTTATTTTAAAATGTATTTACTTGGCGCTGGGAGCAGCACTCCAGAACATACTGGCCCGCCGGGACACTGACAGGAATCCAACACACCAAGGCTGGTTGGCTAGGTTATGGACTGTGCTGGGCACGAAGCGCATTACACTCACGCTACAGGGGGAGGGGGCCTCATTTGCAAACTACTGGCCCCATTCTTATTTATACTTCGTACTAAGCCTGGGTGGTGAATTTCGCTTCGTTCATGGAGTTTTCTGCACTCCGCACTCCGTGGAGCTTGCGGAGTGCAGAAAACTCTGCTTCACGATGTGCAGCAGAGTTTTTTCCCCGCTTGCGATTGTGAACGGTAAGTTTGCGAGTGGTAAGTTTACGAGCGCGAGCTGCCACGCGGGTAACATTTCTACCCAAGTGGCAGAAATACTAGCACAAACTGCAGTTCGCATTGCACTCCGACAATTAAGTGTGAGCGTAAAATCCGTTCCGCTCGCGGATTTTTGGCAAATTCGCAATCCGCAAACTCCCGCGAATTTGCCGAAAATCCGCAAATTCGCGAGCGAACGTATCTGGGGGCAAAAGTTCAAGCTTCAAGCTTGTAACTATTTTAGGATGGCGCCAGCAAGCTGCCAGCGTCATCCTAAAACAGTTACTAAGTTATCTTCATCAGGAAGCACTAATAGATAAAATAAAGCAGGTGCTCGAGCACCTGCTTCATTTTATCTATTAGTGCTTCCTGTTGAAGCTAACCTTCTGCCCTCTGCCCTTCTGCCCTCTGCCCCACTCCTGTTTTACTTTAGGATGGATGCACTTTTTTTTTTTTAATCTATTAGTGCTTCCTGATAACTTAGTAAGCTAGCAGCTTGCCGGCGCCATCCTAAAATAAAACAGGAGTGGGGCAGAGGGCAGAAGGGAACAAAAAGTAAAAACGAAAAAAAAAAACAGCGAACACACACAGCGCCCCGCGAACATGCACAGCGCCCCGCGAACACGCAAAAATTAAAAAATTCGCACAAATTTGTGAATTTTGCGGATTGCGAATTTGCAACTCTGCAAATTCACGAATCGCGAATTCGCAAAATTCGCCCATGCTTACCGACAATCGCAGTTCCACATAGCAAAACTCCACGAACTACGCCCAGGCCTACTTAGAACAGAGATGAGGGAACTAAGCTGCCGTAAGATTATGCGACTGCTGTGACTTGTAGAAACCACACAAGACCCTACTCCATCCGCTGCCCTGGACAAAGAGGCGGAGAAGCCACAAACTACCAGCTGAGTCTCTAAGACAGGGGGCCGGTGCGTAGGAGTGGAGAGGAGGAAGTGACGACACGTAACAGAACACGACCCAGGAGAATTTTTCCTTGTCCCTTCTTCTTTCCTTTTGATTTTTGTTTCGCCCGTCAGGGGGGAGGGCGGGAGTTGGGACTCTTATTTTAAAATGTACTTTGTAATTTTGTTAAAGGCGTTGCATTGTCTCATTGCTACTTCTGCTCTGTTATCAACGGCACTGTTTGATTATAATAACTTCAATAAAAATGTTTTAAACCCAAAATGTATTTACTTATTTGGAGGTTTTGATGAGCTTGGTGGAAACCATTTCAGGCCCTGAGTATGTTCAGTGAGCAGCAACAGGCGAGGAGCAAATTATTTACAACTAGTACTTTCTCTAGTTTAGTCAGCGTACAAAGAGTTTAAACTAGCCTTGCTCCTTATCCATTGGCTACCAAAGTATCCATGAAAAAGGAATATTTCCCTCTATAATTGTTCTGGCTCTTTTGTCATTTGACCAAAATAGAAATATAGTACAAAAACAAACAAACAGACAAAAACAAACACACACACGTGCCTTGTATTGTCTTTGAAGCTTTTGTCCACCTTCGGGCTACCGTACATTTAATTATTAATTCAATGGGTCAGAAATTTAATAGAGGAAGGGCAAAAAATAGTTTTATGAGTCTATACAACAATGTGACTTCCATACTTAATGAATTACAGTAGTGTCGACCGCGTGACAGTTCTCTTGACCAGCGTAGAGATGATTATACATTCCTGCGCTCGACTTTCATAATAGTTTTTAACGTGAGGGAGTCATCGCGAGGCGTGACGAGTAACCAGGATTTCTTAGAATCGGACCTTCTCGTCTGAACTCACTCACCCAACAAGTAAAAGAATCCACCTTGGTTTATTAGACCATGGTTGGTGGCCACCTCAAACCGGTTCACTTGCAGGAATGCAGGGTGTTACGTTTGGCTATTATCCAGTTACACATTGGAGCCACTCCAGAAAAATACGTGAGAATAGTGAATTACTGATGTGGGTCAGCATCGCAGCATGCTGCTGGGATGAAGGGCCGACAAGTCCAACCGGACAGCAGGCAATGTAAGGTGACCTTGTCAAGGGACGAGTGACCCGCTGATGGGCAAGTACTTAATAGAGATTTCACAAACATCCACCAAAAATACTAAACATATACTTCTTGCTCAATATCCCACAATGGACATTAAGAGAACTATGTAGTGAGCTATTTAGTTTTAGGCTAATAATATAAGCCCCATTGAAATATTTCTATGAAAAAATCTTCAAGTGCACATGGATAGGGAAGAAAATGGTAAACAGCCAACGTGCACCCTTACGACTATACAAGACAGCTACAGATCTTCAATGTTCCAAAATGTGCATAAGAAGCATTTATTTTAGCAATTCCCAATTTGCACTGTAAGTACATTTCCTTGATTTTACTTTTTTTGTATGTGCTTTGTAATTAGTGTCCTAACATCTCAATGTTTTCTGTGTGTCAGCGGTATGCACAAAATGGAGTATGGGTTGAGGAGGTAAATTTTTTGCATTCCCCCTCCCAGTGTTTGAGGCCTGTCCTTCAAAGCGCTCTCTCATCGGGCCTTCAATTATACATTACGGTGTGCAGGAAAGTAGGATCTGCTTCTTATGTTTACCAGCACATTTTGCTCGATGTTACACTGTTTTTTGACTCGCCTGACTGGGATCCTGCTAATCAGTACCCCAGTGTATCTGCTTCCTCCCTAAAATGTTATGCATGTACTTAGGTACACTCCAGATTGGATACTGGGGTACCCTTGTCAGCCCCTAGTATATGGTACACATGTACCAAGGGCACAGTTTCCCCAGAGGCCTCCCTTGGGCCGAAGCATGTATTATTCCATCCAAGAAAGGCCAGGCAAAATGGAACCACAGGCCTGCCAATGCGGCCTGTGTAAGATGGTGCATGCGCCACTTACTTTAGATTGAGGTATAGTCACTTCTCTAGCAGACCTTAACAATCCTGAAGGCAGGGTGCTGGGTTTTACGTGAGAGGGTGCCCCTGCATGAGCAAAGCACCCCTGCAGCCTTCGGAGACCATTCTCCTGGGTTTTAGGTGATGCAGCGAGACATATAGGCAGAGGTGCATTATATGGCGTGTAAAATGCTATCTCGAAAACTGCTACAACAAAACATTTTGTGTTTGGTATCAAACACCTTGGATCATACCTTTGCACTGGTAACAGGTGTGGGAGGTATGATTCCACCCTTCTGAAGCGGGCTTTGTGGGGTCATTGGTCTATACTGTGCCAGCCTTCTCGACCCGGTCAGCACAAAATGGATTCTGCCAACCAGAGACACATTTCTGCCCTCCTGCTGCTGAGCCAAGCTCGGGCAGGGGAAGGCAGGGCAATAGGCCTTCTGTCACAGGGAGATGTGAGCAGCTCCCAGACAGGAATCAGTGTATTGGGTCTGGGTGTGTGCACTTCCAAAGTGTTTGAAAACCTGCACGAGGGGCACATTTGGTATCCCTGTGCATAGTCTAGTTCAAACCAGTCCTGGGAGTCCTGCTCTGGCTGCGAAACTGGACAGAGGACAGAGGAGTATCCTCTCCATTGTCCTGACCCGCCCCTGAGAGGGTCCCCTGAATCTGTACAACCCTCTGCCATGGGTACAAAAGGGCTTATATGGCTGTCGGACCCTAGATTCGATGTGGACAAGATTTTGAACAATAAACCACCGACCTTCGACTGTCTGGACACTCTGGACTTTGCTGGACTTCGACTGGACCCAACTTAGTCTCCCTCTCTGTCCAAAGCATTGTCTGTGCCCGTGCACCATTCAGGCTCCGTGCAGGACCTGTGGAAGCATCAAGGACGACTGAAGTATCTCCCTTGGGGTGAAGGAGTCCCTCTCCTGCATTCGCAGGCACCGCAACACAACTGATTGGTCTGTTGATCTTGACCTCCTGCGGACTCCAAAGGGTCCAGCAACACAGAAGGTGGGTTGCTATGTTCCTTGATGTTCAGCTACTCTCTCACCAAGTCTGAGGCCAGTATCCCTAGTGGGGACCTTATAAACCGAACCCCTGTGCACTGTGTACTTTTGCAAGTGCATATGCTTGTTGGCATGCCCCAACTAAGTGCATTGGGCTATCAATAGCCCCAGCCTCTGCGCACATTTTGTACAAAGGACTCCGGCCTCCTCGCACCCTGTGCCGTGCAAGCTGTTACTTTGTGGCACTGCCAGAGGTCCCCTCGTGACTCCTGTGCCTCTGGCCTGTGGATCCATTTGTGGGACAACACTGCTTTACTTGGGTTCTCCTGTTTGCTCCAGGACTGCCCTGACTCCTTGACACTTGCTGAGGTGAGTCTCCTGTTCCTTGCTGGACCAGACCATAACCTTGCTTGAACTTCTTCGTGGGTTGCCGCTGCCAAGGCTTGTTGGTGCTCTCGGCAGACCCCGACCCCTCTGCGCTCGACATCCTTTGTGGGACAGCTCGTATCCAGCTCCTGGTCAACCTCGACGTCTCCTGGTCCCCGTTGCTGCAGAGTCATGGTCTACATCATCACACCTGAAGCACCCGACATCAGTGGGCATTCGTCTGTCAAGCCCCTGGTCACTCCTGAGTGACCCTGACTCTGTCCCCTCTGCTTTCAGGTTCCCTCCATCAAGAATCCACCTGTGGGTTCCACCGGACACTTTTCCTCTTTCCAGCAGTGGCATTTCTTTGAAGACCAACTACGGTTTCTGACGCCACTTCAGCCCTAACAACCCGGCTTCCCTGGGATGGGTAACTTTGGTACTTTGGTATCCACGGGTGGGGTGGATCTCCAAACTTCTATGTTCAAAAGGGTTTCTTCATAATCCACTTGAAAGGGTCCTTAAATTTTAAAACTGCAACCACGACTCTCCCATTGAATTGTAAGTAGCACGTGGTCATGTTCTCACACTGCACCTATCCTAAGTGGGGTCCCTTCTTAATCACCTTGGGTGGTTCCTTGGGGTCCCAACGATTCTACAACCTCTAGACACCGTCTTGACTCGAGTTGTGGTTCTTATACCACTATTTTAGTATATGGTTTGGTCTCCCCCTGGAGCCCACTGTGTATTACTGCTACTTACGATTGTATCTGTGCTACAGTAATGTGTGCTATGTGTTTATCTGCGTGTAGCAGATACTGTGAGGTATTTAAGGTGTGCTATAATAATAACTACATATTTTTATAACTACTGTGTGGTTCTCCTTTCATTTAACCAATACAATGAGTTTGCATTCAGGTAAAACAAGCTGCTTAACATTCCTTCAAGACTAAGCCTGAAGGCTGCTCTCCACAGCTACCACTTGGATAGCTTTCTAAGGTTATCTTTGACCTCTTAAATCACCATAAGGGTTGTCTCGACTGCTGCAAGGTGCCCACTTTAATTAGTGGACATAATATACCAGGCCAACTTCTCACAGTGAACTTACAAAAATACAATGTTAGCGCAGCATCTAGAACCCCATATTAACTTTTCTTGGCGTGGGTCAAGAAGAGGTGCTTTAATACAACAAGCATTAGAAATGCAATAGGTCTCGCAGCATTAGAGTTAGTGCTTTTAGAATTGTTTATGGGTTTTTTTGTAAATCTTTAGCATGAGGTTGAGGGTGAGTGAGGGTGAGGGGTTGAGGGTGAGTGAGGGTGAGGCTGAGGTGGTGAGGGTGAGTGAGGGTGGGTGAGGGGTTGAGGGTGAGTGAGGGTGAGGGGTTGAGGGTGGGTGAGGGGTTGAGGGTGAGTGAGGTGAGGGGTTGAGGGTGAGTGAGGGTGAGGGTGAGTGAGGGTGAGTGAGGGTGAGGGTGAGTGAGGGTGAGGGTGAGTGAGGGTGAGTGAGGGTGAGGGTGAGTGAGGGTGGGTGAGTGAGTGTGAGTGAGGGTGAGTGGGGGTGAGTGTGGGTGAGTGTGGGTGAGGGTGAGGGGTTGAGGGTGAGTGAGGGTGAGGGGTTGAGGGTGAGTGAGGGTGAGTGAGGGTGAGGGGTTGAGGGTGAGTGAGGGTGAGTTAGGGTGAGGGGTTGAGGGTGGGTGAGGGTGAGGGGTTGAGGGTGGGTGAGGGTGAGTGAGGATGAGTGAGAGTGAGGGTGAGTGAGGGTGAGGGGTTGAGGGTGAGTGAGGGTGAGTGAGGGTGAGTTAGGGTGAGGGGTTGAGGGTGGGTGAGGGTGAGTGAGGATGAGTGAGAGTGAGGGTGAGTGAGGGTGAGGGTGAGTGAGGGTGAGGGTGAGGGTGAGTGAGGGTGAGTGAGGGTGAGGGTGAGGGTGAGGGTGAGTGAGGGTGAGGGTGAGTGAGGGTGAGTGAGGGTGAGTGAGGGTGAGTGAGGGGGACTCTGTAAATTGTGATATTTTAGCTATTTGGCACACGAGTTACCATGGCTACAACAGTATTGCAACCCTGCATATGTAAAATGAGAAACAGTGTTGCAAGAATGTATCTGTGACTTTGAGACTTGAACCCGTTTTTTTTTTTAAATATACTTTTTTGGTTGTTAAGAAATGAGCATAACAAAAAGACAACTGTTTGGCAGGGTTATGACGTCACTTCCTTAAGCTCACTAGAGCAGTCCAGGCAACCAGAACAAAACAGTGTGTTTTTCAGGCGATATGAGAAGGGCGACACATAACGAGAGGCACATGTCCGCGCTGATTGGGCGGAGGTTTCCGCCCATCACGTGCCACCGCGACATCCGAACACAGGGCTTGCAGTGCTTGGCGCGCGGCCGGACATGGTGTCAAGCAAAGGGCGGGCTGGAGCTGCGCAGGGAGCGTGCAGAAAAAAACATAACCCTGCAGGTTTATTTTTTTTATTTAAACTGATGTTGTGGAGCTATATTTCAGCTCCTGCGTCCAAAAATCTTCTGGCACGCGGCCAGCTGTAATGAGGAGCAGTTGTGCGCTTTGAGCCTGCATGTTAAAACTCCTCGTTAACAGACACCACAAATGTCGAGCAAACAGCGTGTTTTGCAACCACCGGATCAGCTTTTCTTACATCGGTGAGCTTGTCGTGCAGGCAGGCTCCTCCCCAAAAAAAGTAGTTAAAACCATAATGTGTTTACCAGAACACAGCTGAGAGAAAAAGTGCTGAATAGCAGGGCTGGGGAATGACATGGCTGAGAGTTAGTATACACAACACTTTTAAAAACAAGCCTTTCACCGTAACACGGCGGGCAGGGGAGGGGGCGGAGAGGGGAGAGGTGCGACACGGCAGGCAGGCAGGGGAGGAGAGTAGGAGGAGGAGGGGGGAGGAGAGTAGGGGAGGCACGGCCTAGCGGCAGGCAGGCAGGGGAGGAGAGGAGGAGGGGGAGGAGAGTAGGGGAGGCACGGCCTAGCGGCCGTGCAATCAAGTAGTGAGGGGGCGGAGCTGGGGGAGGCTGTGAGAGAGAGTAGGCAAGGCAGGCGGCTGGGGGCATGTGCACGCGCATTTAAGCTCAATGCGCATGCGCATTGAGCTTAAATTTCTCGTGCACTGCAAGGAATCGCCACGATTCCTTGCAGTGTGGATAAAGAGTGGATAAGTGCCAATACTCTCGCCTTGCTCGATGCGCATGCGCATCGACAGGCGAGACCTAAAAAGGAGAAGTGAAAATAGAAAGGATGTATAAGAGGGCTCATGAATAAAGAGCCAATGAAAAGGAAGAGGATGAGAGGCAGGAACGTGTGTTGATAAGATAAGAGAAAGGAACTATGGCTAAAGAGATAGGGACACGTTTTGAGGCTTGTCCTAATGTGAACCATGCAGCACTTTCACCAACCTTTCCAACATTATTAAGAAGTGAATCTAGAACAAATTCTTCAGTGAGGGTTTCAGGGGACATCATTTGTTCTGAATATTTTGCCATTGTCACAGAGGCCTGTCCACTTTTTATATAATTGTCCTGTTTAGACACTTGTCCCAAATATTCCTGGACAGACACAGTATACGTTTGTGCTGATCAAGCGTACATTGATCGGATAAAATTAGCTGCCCGGGACAGAAATTGATATGGGGCAAGCCTCACTTTGGTTGCGATTTACAAAAGGTTTTGCACATCTAAATGCGACTTACATGTGGACAAAAAGGCATTTGTAATTCTAATTTCCACCATTTGATTCAAATAAACAGGAAACGTAATTTCAGGATTGCAAAAATCCTCCAGTAATTCTAATAAGTGCAAGGGCAGAGAAGGAGAGAGGGTTCTGTAGCCAGTGACACACACTTACAGCCAAAAATGTAAATGTCTGTAGTAGATATTTACAAAAATGTTGTTTGGCTAGCCCCAATCTACAAGCACTTTAAGGTGTACTCCAAAAAAGTTTGGAGTGAATGTTCTAGATTGACAATGATGACTGACACTCCACCTTTCTCTAAGGCATCACTTAGAGTTCGTTAGAGCAGGAGTAACGCCTTAAATTGGCAGCTGTCCCGCTGTCCCAAGTCTGCAGTTGCCCACTCTCATTACATATGGTGACCCGCCAGGTTACCAGTAGCGCAGCCGCACCTAGCTACACCTTCTGAAACTGGTCACCGGAGGCCTGTCCACCACTGGGTCGCAGGCACAATACGTCAGATCCTGGAAATCTACAATTTGGTCAAATCTCAGAAGAGCCGACTATATGATAGAAACATAGAAAAAAAATCTAGAAGAATGGATTTTCAACTTTTTTTTAAAGAGTTCTGTGGATCTGGTCCATGGGTAATAGGTAGCATAGTGGTTACTGAGAAGGCAACCCTGAACACAGAAGCTAGACGGATCCATTTATGTGCAAGAGGTCTTGCAGCTCCAAGAATTGAAGCAGTTTGTTGTATCTGAAGCCTGCAAGCAAGCTATGGAGGGGTATCCATCTTACGCCATGAGCCATGCACCAGTTCTACCGTATGGATGCGTCTTCAGTTTTGCACAACACCACCTGCATGTCAAGGCGGCTTCATTCAGCTGGTAGGGGAATGAATCATGTGTCTCTGAGCTTGTGCCAACTCAACGCCCTGTCTAATAGATAGTGCTTGTGCCTTGCAATCACCAGGCCTAAGAAAAGTAGCATGTGCTCCTGATTCCAAGAACAAGAACCTAGGCACCTCCCTTCCTACCTCCACTGCACAATGCCAAGGTGAAGTAATCAGAGGCGGAGACGCGAGTAGGAAGCCGATGGAAACATTCTGGCACAGTGAGGGGAGTGGCCCATTTACACTTCACTCCATGAGTCGGCATTGAAAAATCTGTCTCCTATCTCGAACAAATAGAGACGTCTTGTGTACCCAAATATGTCGTCGGCAACAGAGCCACACAAACCATTGGTCGTTCCGTAAATCAAGAATATGTTGTGTAGCCATGACGAATGTGGACCCGGGTATCCCAGCAACTGCCAGTCTGGTTCCCAATCAATAATCAATAAGATGGGCGGGTGTACAGAGTATTGCACCCACTTGTGCATGAGTGTGGACGCTCTGTTGTGGACAGACTTGATTCAGCTGCCGATGCATCAACACATTCCTACTTAGACATGGAATGGTGAAAACTCTTCGTTACATCAGGCTATATTATCATTATTGTTATTTTTGTTAGTTAGTATTGCTATTTTCAGGTCTGTACAAACCGGTTTAATATTTGTTCCGCCAACTTCGTAAATAATTTTTTTGTTAAATTTCAACAGCTTTGGTAAGTTGGAGAAATGTATAAAAAATTGTTAAGTAAATCCACCTCGAAAATGTACAAAGTTCCCCAATACTCAGGTTTTGAGGGAGAATAAAGCCAATTAATCAAAATGTACAACTGTGATCATTTATTATGTAGAACTATTCCTGTAATATAATCTATAATTTTAGATAGTGTAATATTTGTATTTTAGTATTAAAGGCATTGAGTGCTAAACCACTTTCAAAATCCTTGATTTGTCCAAGCAGAAAGCTGTTCTCTCAGCTGGTGCCTCTCTTTCCCACTTCCCCATGACCCCAGAGCTCTAAGGTGTTGATGATACAAAATCCTAGATCAAGGGGTGGTAGAGACAAAAAAGCTTCTGGCTTCTGACATCCCTGCAGTCTTGGTGTGTCACAACACATATATGTATTAGGGGTGGGCAGAACTTGCGTAGTCGTGCTATGCAAAGCTCCGCGAAACGGTAAAAAATCTCCACAAGCACGCAGAGTTCCACGAACACGCGGATTTGCTTGTTCCGCCCGTTCGCTGTGCTTTTTTACGGTTCGCGAACGCTGTTTACGTGCTTGGGGAGCAATATCTCACGAACATGCATTTTGAAAGCACGAACAAGCAAAAAATTCTGCTAAGCCGCATAATTTTTGGCAATGTCACGTTTTCTGCGGAACGCAAAATAACCCAAATTCCGCGAGCGGAACGGAATTTACTGCCCAGGCCTATTATATATGAAAGTCGCTTAAGGTACCAGAAGCATTGCAGGGAGATACAACAATTAGGGTGGTGTAGGCTGGGAATATCGAATCCTAAATATCGATGGAACAGAAGATTGTTACAACAATATTGTAGGACATAATATTGAAAGGTCAGTTTCAAAAAATGTTCTATACCCAACTCCTAACTTGCATACCTAACTCACATATACATACCTTGGCGAGATTATATATATATATATATATATATATATATATATATATATATATATATATATATATACATACATACATACATACATACATACATACATACATACATACATACATACATACATACATACATACATACATACATACATACATACATATATATATATATATATATATATATATCTGCGCAAACTCCAAAGACAGCCACTACTGGTTCTAGCAAACATCAGAACCCTCAAGGCAATGAGGAGACGGACCACGGACTGGATACACAGATGAATTTATTTATCCATGGGTTGAAAGTAGCGAGGGCAAGACGCGTTTCGGGCTTACAAAGCCCTTGTTCACATGCAACAATTCAACGTTAGTTTTTCTTTTTTATAATGCAGTGCAAGCCCGCCTACCCGCCCTTTCTCTCTCAGGTCACATGATCATAGACATAAACAAAAGTTTTGTACATAACGTAATGTTAAACTCAAAACTATAAATCTTATTTTGTTATTAATGGTTCAATTATTTTCTAGTGCATAATAATTGTAGTAATGTTTAAATATTGCTGGATAAATCCAAAAAGCAAATATCAGCTATATATATATATATATATATATATATATATATATATATATATATATATATATATAAATATATAACTATCTTCTAGGCAAGTAAAGTGGATAAATCCTTACCTCCCCCTGTGCACTTACCTTTCTATGTTTTATTCCTTGATATTGTTGTAACAATATTCTGTCCCGTTAATGTTCGGATTTGATATTCTCCACCACAATCATTGGTGGTCCCCACATTCATCACTAAAAGTACTTACTCAAATTAACCACACAGATACACTGAATGTGGTCTGCATCTGTATATTGTTCTATATATTTAGAGATTTATGTTTTTGATAAAATCAGAATCAGAGATTTCCATTAAAAGTGAGAAAATCAAAACTCCTATATTGAAAATTTGACTTTCCACCACCATTTTTTAAAATGAACATTTCTATGCATTCATTAAAAATCCAGAAAAGAATTTTGTAAAATGAGTTCTCTCAATATATATATATATATATATATATATATATATATATATATATATATATATATATATATATATATATATATATATATATATATATATATATATATATCAGGAGGACCAGGCCCCAAGTACATAAGAGAATATTGCAACATCTGAGGGCTATCACCAACGCAGACCCCTCATATCCTGTGGCCAGACATTTCGAACAAATGCATGGTAAAAATCCAACAGGCCTAACCTATCATGTAATAGACAGCGTCCCCCCTCAAAGAAGAGGTGGTGATAGAGAAGGGCTTCTGCGCAAGTTAGAGACCAGATACATTATCATGCTGGATAGCAAGATGCCTAATGGTCTCAACAATAGTGAGGACTGTCACACGTACCTATAAACCAGTCACTCTGTAGAGAAGTAAATCCTGCACTGAGTCTGTCCCTGTAAACCTGTATTTCTATTTTATATTACCACTCTATGAACTTCCCTTGTCCTCCACACTTTAAATCTTTGAATCATGAGATATTTTATCTATTCCTTTTATTCATTATGCACATCTTTGTTTTATCACTGGTAGCACTTTGATTTTACTGTTGCGTGATGTTGCACATTTAGCCAATTTGCACTGAACTTATTGCCCATTTGCACAAGAATTAACATTGCCCACATGGGCAGTACTGTAGTTATGGCTTAGAACCATTCTCAATGTACTTTCCAATTTGCATGTTTTGCATTGATCTTACTGTTGTTATATGAGCATACGGTTGACAGCTTGACATGTTTACAACTGGAGCATCAACAAAGTTTTGTTGTGAGGTGATTCTGGCACGGATTAGGAATATTTATATATTTTTCAATACATTTTTAACTATTTATGTATTTTAATGTATTTTATTCAGAATGGCCGGTTCACTCCTCCTTTCTAACCTTGTGCCCTAATAACGGATGCAATAACAGTTTCAGCGACAATGAGTGATTTATTATTTGTATTTATACAGTTATAACCAATCCAGCATGTATTTTACACATATTATTGCGAGCTAAGTTTGCTTCAAGACACTAATGCATTTATGCATGTAGTATGTTTTCCATGTTTACTACGCAGCAGGCACCTAGCACTTTAAAACGGGTGGCCAGCCCCTATGACTGCGTCATGTGATCAAGGCTTTTGGTAGCCGAAACGCGTCATGGCATACTGGTGTTGGGCAAAATAAACGTTTGAACACCTAAGAAACGGGTCTCGTCTCTTCCTTATTGTTTGGCTGGGCATGCTGAATTAACAGGACGACACATACCGCATATATATATATATGTGTATATATATATATGTATATATATATCTCAATGACATTTTTTTACCAAGTAGGCGCTCATTCAGGGGAAAGTTTCTCCAGCAAAGGTTTTACTGTACAGGTAACGCATTTTGGAGACCCTCGTCTCCTTGCTCACTCAGGGAAAGTTTATCCAGCAAAGGTTTTATTGTACCAACGCGCTTCGGAGACCCTCATCTCCTTGCTCACACCAAGGAGCAAGGAGACGAGGGTCTCTGAAATGCGTTACTGGTACAATAAAACCTTTGCTGGAGAAACTTTCCCCTGAGTGAGTGCCTACTTGGTAGAAACGTTTCATTGGATGTTCGGTGGGCTTTGCCAACACGACGCTCCAACTGCCGCGGTCGAGAGAAGGGCAGCTGAAGCAACTTTGTATTATATATATATATATATTAATATTATAGAAGGAGAATACCATCACTAAATGTTCAGCAGCCATGGTTTATCTGTCCAATAACTCAGCATAACTTTAACCACATTGCTGCGGCTGTAATTTTTCCGCTGTGCGGCAATTTACAAAAACCCGCGTTACATGACGAGCTCAGCTCGTCATCAGCACACGACCACCGTGGCTGATGACGAGCTGAGCTCGTCATCAGCAGCGAAGGGGTTAAGTTAGCCAACACAAACTGTACCTATGCGCTTAAAATCCCAACCTCGCAGTTAAACCTACTTTTTAATAAAAGGGTGTCAAACCTAAAATTTGAATGGACATTTAGATGTCTTTGGCTTTCACCTGTCAGTAAGAGTCAATAATTTAAAACAATCAGTGCTTGCAGTCTTCACATGTAACCTAATTAATTTCTTGCGCATGAGCTACCCTGGACAGATGTTTGGCCACTTGGAAAGTACCAATTGGGATGCTAATTTGAAGGCAAAAGTTAGGTCCGTGTAGAACTGTGAGATGACAATACACCTAGAGCACCAGACTGCATAATTTTTCTGAGAATTCAGGGATGTCCACTTTCATCTTTGAATCTGGTGCCAGGTGTGTGCGCTTGGGTCACGTCTATGGTGCAACACTTGCCGGTCATCCGCTCCACCAAGACTTCACGTCCTTTGATAATGCATGCACATAGAAGCTCATGCCGAGGAGCTGCGTCATAGCGGTGAGGTGTAGGTAACAAGATGACTCATCTCAGCTGATAAATACAATTTGAGGTGGAGCTCATACCTGTAGGAGGTTGCGATGGCGTTAAATGTTCCGAGTTCTAAAAAAAACATGAGTTTGAGCCGTCTGGTCCTCCCAGTCCCTATATTTAGTTCACTAAGTAGATCAACATCTTCCAACATAGCAAGCTAATGCCTATGTTAAGAACACACTTGTTATTAATAGAGGGCAGCCACGCATAAGTCAACTAAAGAAACTGAACTTGTCCAGCCAGTGGCGGATTCTTTCCACCCCGGCTGGTCTCCACCAGAACCAATGCATTGGGCCTTCTCAAGGGTCAATGCTTCCCCAAGACAAAGACAGGGGGTTGACAAATAGACGCATAGACTGTGGTGCAGTGGTCCCTTTGAAACATCCATCTTAGATTTCAAGATGTCCTCCGAACTCACACTGAAGTCATGCAGGTGAGGTCTCTCACCTCCTTTGAAACTGATCCTTTTAAAGCATTCCTTTCCCAACACAGTCCAGTTATTCTGGACACTGAGTATAACTGGTATTGAGTCAAACACAAATGAGTCAAGAATGTAGATTGACAAATAGGCTTTGCGGGTGGCTTTTCGACGCATAAGATCGTTCTGGGACTATCCTTAAGAAGCTATTCAAAGTCTTCGATCTCTGATGCTTGACTGACCCTCCACCTGCCCCGAACAACTTAATCCTGGAAAGAGTTATCATCCAGTGAGGTGTTAAACTTCAGGGTCCTAGTAGTAGTATATTCTCGCGATGTGTCTTTCAGTCCTGGTCATTTACCACCATAAAATACACCTGGCATTAAGCATGAGCTGTATCCTCTTCCTGATGGGGAGCCAATGAGGTTTAATCACTTCAGGTGGAATAGGAAGATCAGTTGTTTTTTTCTGCTACACTTTCTTCGCTTAATACATTCTTTAGATTCCTGTTTCACTTTATTTAATTACTCGTTACATATTTTCAATGCGTCTGACATAGGACATTACACTCACTCAAGATGGCTGCCATACTGAGACAGGAAAGGTTGGGTTATCCCTATCCAACATGGCACATGAAATCACATCACATTTCCTATGGCGCGGGTCATTTTCAAGCGTATATAGAGACACCAACACAGAAAACAAATACTTCCATACATTTTGACTGTGCTTTGTGTCATGGCTGAAACTTCCAGAACGAAAGTTTTTTTTATGGATCTCATGATAGTAGGTACTTGAAAGTCTGTGGAACTGCCTGAGCGGTATATTCAAGTCGGTATTTTGAACTTGTACATAAGTATTGAGACATAGCTTGTTTGCTTGCTCTTCATTACAAACTCAACAATGGGGATAAAAAACTACTTCCATTAGCTTTGATGGGAGTATATGATATTTTGAGGTTACAGTTTTCTATCAACTTTTTTTTACAAACCAAGTTTATAACATCTGAACATCTTAAAATCCAGTATAATGTCATTTTATGTATGAGTTAATTTCCATGCACGCATTTCAGTAATAATTTAACTCAATCTCACACATTTTGTTTATTTTCAGGTTATCTTATGAACATTAAAACACAGAGGACACCAGCTGAAGATAAAGCCAGTTATTGAAAATGATCCTTTATTATGTAGAAATATTCCTGCAGTATATTGTATGATTTTAGATGTTGTTATTTTTGTTCTAGGATGAAACTTCCAACAGGGAATTCTATCCATCAGCACCTGGATGGCAAGCAATCGCCTCAAATTAAATTCTGACAAGACGGAGGTGATGATCTTTGGTAATCCCTCCCCTGCCTGGTCCCCCTCAAGGTGGCCAGCTAAGTTAGGATAACCTCCGTCACATGTATCAAAGGAATGAAATCATGATGTCATGTCTGACAACAAGCTGTCATTAAAGCACCATGCCAACACATTCGTCTCAGCATCCTTCTACATCATCAAAATAATAAAGAAACTTCTACCCTTCCTCCCAATCAGCGCTGGTGGAACCCTCATCAGCACATTAGTCTTGTCCAAGGTGGATTATTGCAACCGCCTATTCATCAATGCCCAAGGAAGAGTTCTAAACAAACTACAACTTGTGCAAAACACAGCCGCTAGACTTCTGACAGCCACCCCCAAATTCAAACCAATATCAAACGTGGTACGACAGCTCCATTGGCTGCCCGTTAGAAGCAGATCCAAGTTCTAGGCGCTATGCATTGCCTATAAGGCAGTCCACGCCAGCGGACCAGAGTTCTTAAGGAAATCGCTCTGCCCCTACAACCACACCAGACTTTTACACTCTTCAGCAGCAAACCTCCCCGCACTAAAAAAGCCTTCTGGTGTGATAGAACACTCACGTTCGCCACCACCAAGCTTTGGAACAGTCTCCCCCTCCATATCAAGACAAGTCCCACTCTCCTCACTTTTAGGAAGCAACTAAAGATCTGGCTCTTTAACCAATAGTCAGCCGTGTCAGCCTTCCTCGGTCTAGTCCACAGCGCTGAGACACACAAGGGAATTTGCGCGCTTTATAAGTTGCATAAAAAAAATAAAGACTAGGAGTGCTAAACCACACGCAAAGTCCTCAATGGGTCCGAGCACAAAGCTGTTATCTCAGCTGGTGTTTCTCTTCCCCATTCCCCAATGCCAAAGGAGCGCTCAGGTGTTCATAATGTAACACCCTGGATGGTGCAGTGGTGGAGACACATAAGCTTTCGACTCCTGACATTCCTGCAGACTTGGTGAGTGATAGCATATTCTAATACTTGTGAAAGTAACTTAAAATGCATTACCTGAAGGATTTCATGGTCATAAACATTCGGGGTGGTTTAGGCTGGGAATGGCGAGGAAACAAAACATTGTTACAACAATATAAAGGGACATAAAATCGAAAGGTAAGTTTCAATTACAGCACTGAAACCGCTCTTATCGCCACTACTGATGACATCAGAACCCTCCTCGACTGAGACAAAATAGCAGTTCTGATCCTTCTCGACCTCTCATCATTAAACACCGTATCCCACCAAACCCTGATCAAAAGACCACATCACAATCCAAGGAGAGGCCCTCAAGTGGATCACCTCCCTCCTCGCCAGGAGAACCCAGAGAGTCCGGCCACCACCGTTCACCTCAGAACCCAAGGACTTCATCTGCAGTGCTGCCAAGGGCTCTTCCTTGAGCCCTGCTCTGTTCAACACCTACATGAACCCCCTGGCCAACATCGTTGGAGCTTACCGATTAAACATCATATCCTACGCAGACAACACCCAGCGCATCCTCTCATTCTCAGAAGACCCCACCACCATGAGAGCTAACTTCCACTGGTGTATGACGAGCGTCGCTGACTGGATGAAAAACAACTGCCTGAAACACATCACAGACAAAATGCAAGTGCTGATCTTCAGCAACAACACCTCCCCGTGGACTGACTCCTAGTTGCCATGGGAACTGGGAGCCTCACCCACACCAACAGACCATGCACGCAATCTGGGCATCAGACTGAACAGCAATCTCATCATGAAAATGAAAATCAATGCAGTCTCTTCTGCCTGCTTCCCCACTCTTTGCATGCTCCAGAAAAATCATCAAATGCTCCCCATCAACACCACAGCCCAGACACTCAACCCTATTCACCAGCCGCCTGTACTACGGGCAATCCGCTCTACACAGGAATCCCCGCTTGTTGTGAAGTTAGCATACCAGTAGTTGGGAGTGGGCGGAGCTAGGGGGCCAGAGGAAGAGGAGGAGTGGACACAGGAAGAGGGCAGTTAGAGCAGGGACAGGGCAGGAGTAAGAGGTACCAAATAAAGCTCCAAGTTATAAAGTGAGAAGTGTCTGTGGTCATTGTAGCAGGATGCTACAACTGGCGACGAGGGTGGGATATCACTAATTACAGCCCACAAGATCACCTAGAGACACCCTGTCCCTTGCAGCGTCGAGAGACGAGCTCCGCTGCTGGAAGAAGCTGAGGCCGGACGAGGAAGGTCAAGAGCAAGCGACCACGGCCCCAGAGACGCTGGGAAACCCTGAAGAAATCCTGACCTGGGAGCGCTGAAACGCTCGGTCGAAGAACCGCCTGAGCGCGAGTCCCGCCGGGGGTGTGTCACCCAGCAGTTGTGAAACAGGAGTCGGGAGCCCTCTCCAACCCTGTCCAGTGCCCCACAGCAAGTAAAGAGGCGCCCTGGTGGAAGGGGCGCTGCCCCGAGAAACTGCCGTCCAGCGCGATCAAGCGCGCCAGAACCGGAGCCTGCGCCGGTGAAAGTGCCGACCTTACGCCTGATGAGTGGGCTTTGGCACGCGATCGGCCGAGAAGAGCAGGAACGTGCCGAGCAAGGCGGGAGCCCACCCCAACCTCACCTGGTTGCTGTGGTGGTCAAAGAAGAGTGATTCCTGGAGCGCGCTGCCCTGAAGCTGCTGGCCGGTGAGTCTGGAGTGACTGAATCCAGAGAGAGAAAGCCTTGTGTGATTGCAGTGACAGCGGCCATCTTAGAGTCAGGCGCTCGTCAGGACAGACCCCTTGAGTGTCATAGAGCGGCCATCTTGAAGTCAGGCACTGGGAAAGAAACAAGCATTGGCGATTGAAAGAAAACAAGCATTGGCAAATAAACAAGCATTGGCGACAGAAATAAAACAAGCACTGGCAAATAAACAATCATTGGCGACTGAAAGAAGACAAGCATTGGCAAATAAACAAGCATTGGTGACAGAAATAAAACAAGCACTTGCAAATAAACATGCATTGGCGAAAGAAACAAAAAAAGCATTGGCAAGGAAACAAGCATTGGCAAACCCAAGTGAGATTGCTGCAAAATGTCCGACGTAGAGAACGCTCAGCCTCCACCAAGTGGGTCGCTCCTGCGGGCACCCGCACCTATCAAGGTGACAACTGGAGGGAGCATGGGTCCCAAATGGCAAGAATGGCTGGAAGAGTTTGAAGATTACACTGAGGGTTCGGACATCCTAGAAGACAAAAAGAAGTTGATTGCTCTGCGCAACCTGGCGGGGCGAGAGATAGTTAAAATACTCAAGGACCTTCCTGCTACCGACGTGGATACTTATGTTAAAGCACGTGAGGTTTTGAATAAAAAGTTTCTTCACAAACGAAATGTAGATTACGAGCGACACACATTCCACTCCGCTCGGCAAGGGAAGGATGAACCCATGAGTGCCTTCATGATGCGTCTGCGGAGACTAGCCAAGTACTGTGAATTTGATAATTTCTCTACAGATGACGCCATCAAATCACAGATAATAGACGGATGTTATTCGGATCAACTCAGGAGGCGCCTGCTGAGAAAAGCACATGGACTGGATGAAATAGAGGAAATGACACGAGTTTATGATCAGGCGGAGAAGTACGCAGCCAATATTGAAACGGAACACAAAGGGAGTCACGAACAGGTGCGACGTGTGCACGCCAAAAGCGACAGTCGAAGAAGCTCAAGAGACAAACAATGGAGGTCGCACACGTCTTCCCGTCAAGAACAATCAAGATATCAATGACGAGAACCATGGAAGAAGGAGAAAAGATCTGAAAGAGCGAGAAAATGTTACCGATGTGGGTATGATTACCCTCATGTGGACAGCTGCCCTGCCATGGGCCAGAGATGTCGGAAGTGTGGTCGAACTAACCACTTCGAAGTAATGTGTGGGGACTACAATAAAGAGAAACAAAGTGGTACCACAGGGACAACACGGTCTGACACACGAAGCAGAGCCCCAAGAATGTCTCGGTCCGACACTCGAAGACACCACGCGCGAGCTGTCCAAGATCAGACGGAACAGTCCTCTGGATCGTCACATTCTAGCAGAGAGTCACGTCGGTCCAGGTGGGAGCGGAGGTCACCTTCCAGAGAATCCAGACCGTCGTCCCGAGACTCGGCATACACCATTGAATATCTGAACCTGGCAGCAGATCCGGACCAGCTTAAGAGATACCCTCGGCTGGATATCAAACTTGGAAATCTTGACACAAAGTTTGTGCTAGACTCTGGTGCATCCTTAAACTACATTCCAGTCACCGAATACGAAAGAATGAGCCCACGACCTCCTCTGACATTCGCACCCGTGAGGGTTTTCACGTGGATGGCCAAGAAGCCACTTCCCTGCCTGGGGAAGTTCTCGACGACCCTTACACACGACAACACAACTATATCAGCGGTCATCCATGTCATCAAGGGCCCCGAAGCAGACTGTCTTTTGAGCTTACCAACCGCTGAACAGCTTCACCTGGTAGAAATTCTTTTCGAGGTCAGCGACAACCAAGATGTGACTCGCCAGTTTCCCGGATTGTTTCAGGGATTGGGCAAACTGAAAGACTGTCAGGTGCGATTGCATATTAATGAACAAGTCAGGCCCGTAGCTCAACACCCTCGACGGGTACCGTTTCATCTACAGACTGCTGTTGAGGAAGAACTCCAGGATTTGTTAGCTGCAGATATCACCGAGCGCACTGATGGCCCAACCCCATGGGTATCATCAGTCGTTATCGTCCCAAAGAAGGGCACGGCCAACAAAGTCAGACTGTGTGGACATGCGCCTGCCCAACACTGCAATAGAAAGAGAACGACACCCGGGGCCACATTTGAGCGACATGATCGCAGCGCTTAATGGGGCCACTGTGTTTTCCAAGTTGGACTTGAATAAAGGTTACTATCAATTGGAACTAGAAGTGGGGTCCAGATATATCACCATCTTTGCAACCCACCTGGGGTTGTTTAGATATAAAAGACTGAGCTTCGGCGTTTCCTCAGCGGCCGAAATATTTCAAGAAACAATTCAGCAAGTCATTCAAAACATTCCTAACACGCTCAACTATAGTGATGACATCCTTGTCTATGGTTCTGACGTCCGAGAACACGACATCGCACTCAATCGTGTCTGCCATGCCCTACTGGCGGCAAACCTGACTCTGAACAAAGAGAAATGCGAATTTCACCAGGCCACGCTGAAGTTCTTTGGTCATATCTTTTCTGGAGCCGGCATGAAGCCTGACCCTGACAAAATTGTGACCTTAAATGACACCAAGAGTCCCCAAGATGTCAGCGAACTCAGGTCGTTCCTTGGAATGGCCAGCTATTGTGCTCGTTATATCAGGGACTACGCAACGATCAGCCATCCCCTCCGCATGCTGACCAAACAGGGTCAGCCATTTGAATGGATTCCCCAATGTGAGCAGTCATTCAAGGAAATCAAGAAAGCGGTGGAATCAGCGGATCACTTGTCATACTTCAACCCGAAGCGAAAGACTGAAATAACCGTGGATGCCAGCCCCGTGGGGCTTGGAGCGATCCTGGCACAATATGAGAATGACTCAGATCAACGCCGTATCATTGCCTACGCGAGTCGTAGTCTGACCGACCCGGAACGGGCCTACTCACAGCCCGAAAAGGAGAGTCTAGCCGTAGTATGGGCATGTGAACATTTTCATGTTTTCATTTATGGCAAACATTTCACTTTAATTACAGACCATCAAGCTCTCATCACCATCTATGGAAACCCAAAATCCAAGATGCCCCCAAGGATTGAAAGGTGGGGCTTAAGGCTACAGGAATATACTTTCGCCATAATCCACAAACCGGGGAAGTCTGAAAATCCAGCGGACTACATGTCCCGAAACCCCCGTCCATCGTCAGCTTCCAAGTCATCTATCGCCGAAGAGTACATTCATTTTGTAACTGACCAAGCTCTACCTCCAGCTATCCCCATGGAGACCATTCGAGAGAGTACAGCACAGGACAACGTCCTGCAGAAAGTCATTTACAGAGTCCGCAACAATCGATGGAGACACGACCCTCAGGACGAGAATGCCGACTCCGTAGTCCAACGTGAAATGCAGGCCTTCCGGCATGTGAGTGGCAAGCTGTCGGTCACTACTGATGGCATACTGTTGCGAGACCAGAGGATTGTAATCCCCACTCAACTGAAACAAGGAGTGGTTGCTCTTGCACATGAAGGGCATCGGGGGATTGTGTCAACCAAACGAGCACTAAGGGAACGAGTGTGGTTTCCATACCTCGATCAACTGGTGGAAGCCACCTTGAAGGATTGTCATCTCTGTCAACTCACTAGCAAGAGCGATCCTCCGGCACCATTACACATGACCACTCTACCCAGTGGTGTGTGGCAAGAGATCGCCATAGATTTCTATGGACCCCTGTCATCGGGCAAATATGTACTGGCCATCATCGATGAATATTCCAGATACCCCATCGCATGCTTTGTATCGTCCACGAACACCTCCAATACTCTTAAAGTACTTGATGAAGTCTTTGCAATGTGGGGGGTTCTCAAGACAGTTAAATCAGACAATGGGCCCCCGTTCAATGGAAATGACTTTGCAGCCTTTGCGAAACACCTAGACTTTCATCACCGCAGGATTACACCCCTTTGGCCACAGGCAAATGGGACAATTGAGAGATTCATGGCCACGCTCAAAAAGACCTTCCAACATGCTACCGCGGAAGGGAGGAATCTGCAAGCAGCACTCAATTAAGTCCTTCGAGCTTATCGCATAACTCTTCACGCAACGACTGGCCAATGCCCAGCGACCCTTATGCTGGGACGTCCCATGAGGAATCGCATTCCAACGTGGGATGGAGCCTTGAAAGCATCATCATCTGCAAAAGACCCGCGTGAAATAAGAGCAACTGACGAACGCAACAAAGGAAAAATGAAGGCCTACGCAGGCCACCGGAGAAGAGCGAGGTCATTATCATTACATGAAGGGGACCATGTTATCGTCAAGCAGGAGCCGCAGAAAAAGACCGACTGTCCATTCAAGGACGAACCATTGGTGGTCACGAAAAAGAAAGGAACTATGGTGACAGCGGAGTCCGAGCAGCGGAGAGTCACGAGAAATATCTCGCATTTCAAGAAACTGCCATAAGATACATCAAGAACCATGATGAGTGAAATGGACAATCCCAGATCGGAAGAACTGCGTTCAGATGATCGTGAGAGCATTGCTCCGATCATTGAGACACTGAGTACTAATAGTCCGAGAGCCAGGTCGCCACGACCTCATCGTGACGTACGTCCACCCAAGAGACTGATCGAGGAGATGGACTGAAAAGTCAGTATGTTTTGTTTGTTTTGTCACAAAAGGGGGAGATGTTGTGAAGTTAGAATACCAGTAGTTGGGAGTAGGCGGAGTTAGGGGCCAGAGGAAGAGGAGGAGTGGACACAGGAAGAGGGCAGTTAGAGCAGGGACAGGGCAGGAGTAAGAGGTACCAAATAAAGCTCCAAGTTATAAAGTGAGAAGTGTCTGTGGTCATTGTAGCAGGATGCTACACCACTCACCACCTGAAGAGACTGCAAACCATACAGAACTCCGCAGCCAGACTCCTCCTCAAACTCCCAGTATGGACCCATATCACCCCCACCTCAAGAAACTTCACTGGCTTCTCATCTGGAAGAGATGCCAACTCAATATGCTGATCCACACCCTGCACAACCAAGGACCAGTCTACATCAACCACCACCTGAACTTAAACCAACCCTCCAGACACCTGCACTCCACCACCCTCTCCCTCGCGCACACCCCTGCCTACGCCGAAGCAACAGTGGAGGACGCTCCATCTCCCAATTTGCAGCTAAATCCCGGAACGACCTCCCCCTGCACCACTGGACCACCACCTCTCTCCTAGAATTCCGGAAGGCACGCAAGACGTGGCTGTTCAACTGAACCCACCATAGAAAAATAACCGCTAGTGCCTGGATTTCCTCACGGGTAATTAGCCGTGCTTTCGCACTTGTGATTGATTGATCTAAGACATGTTCTGTTTACATAACTCCACATATACATACCTTGGGAATATATATATGTTCGCGATATGTATACATGAGGGGTTAAAAATACCACATCCATACCTCCCTCTTAGCACTGATCTTCCATATTTGTCCTTCAACATTGTTGTAACGATATTCCGTCCCATTGAGATTAGAGATTCGATACTCCCAGGCAAAATCACGGGGTTGTCCACACTCTTCACTTAAAAAATGTGTTCATCTTAACCACACAGATCCACTGATTGTGGCCAGCATCTGTATATTCAAGATTAATCTTTTGAAAACATTTGAAACACATATTTATATTACAAACTTGAGAAACTAGAAATTAGACTTTAAACCACTTATTTTTAATTAGAATTTCTATATTAATTTCAAAACCTGCAAAGAATTGTGTTAAATGAATAACTTCTTTAAAAATGTATACATATTATAAAAGGAGAATTACATCACTCCAATTTCAGCACTGATGGTTTATCTGTTTGATAACTTAGCATAACATTAAGGGAGCCCAACACAAACTGTCCCAATGCGCTTAAATTCCCAACCTCGTCGTCTTTTCAATAAAGGGGGGCAAATTTAGAAATTTGAATGGACATTTAGATGTCCTTTGGTTTTCACCTGTCAGTAAGAGTCAATAATTAAAAAGAATCAGTGATTGTACTCTTCACATGTAACCTAATTAATTTTTTGTGCATCAGTTTCCCTGGACAGATGTTTGGCCAATTGGAAAGTACCAATTGGGATGCTAATCTGAAGGCAAATGTCAAGTCAGTGTAGAACTGTGAGATGAAAATACGCCTTGAGGACTAGACTGCATTATTTTTCTGAGAATTCAGGGATGTCCACTTTCATCTTTGGATCTAGTGCCAGGTGTGTGCGCTTTGGTCACGTCTACGATGTGACACTTGCCAGTCATCCGCTCCGCCAAGACTTCACGTCCTTTGATAATGCGTGCACATAGAAGCTCATGCCGAGGAGTTGCGTCACAGCGGTGAGGTGTGGGTAACAAGATGATTTATCTCCGCTAATAAATACAATTTGAGGTGGAGCTCATACCTATAGTAGGTTGCAACGGCAACAAATGCTCCAGAGTTCTAAGAAACATGAGTTCGAGCCGTCTGGTTCTCCCAGTCCCTATATTTAGTTCACTAAGTAGATCAACATCTTCCAACATAGCAAGCTAATGCCTATGTTAAGAACACACTTGATATAAATAGAGGGCAGCCACGCATAAGTCAACTAAAGAGCCTGAACTTGTTCAGCCAGTGGCGGATTCTTTCCACCCTCGACTGGTCTATACCAGAACTTATGTATTGTTCCTTTTCTAGGTTCAATGCTTCCCCAAAATACATTCAGAGGGGGGACAAATAGATGCATTGACTTTGGTGCAGTGGCCCGATATACCTTCTGCTCCATTGCGAGAGGAAAAGGGGTCACCCACCCAGAGTCTCTCTGGAGGCGAGTGCCTTAATCATTGGACCACAATCTTACCACAACTATATGTGTGCTAGTTCCCTTATGAGTGTAGCTAGTGGCTCCCAGGTTTTAATTCTATTTGATGAGCCACTCAGGCAATCAGAATTACTCGTACGTTCTGCAGTCGCAAGCCATTCTGCCATTCGGCACAGGTCAGAGGTAGTTTTGAAACCCTCTTGATACAGATTTTCCTACGAGCTATAATTATCAATGTGAGTAGAAGTTGCTCTTGGAATTTCCTGGCTCTCCCCTCAAGGTCATTTACTTCCAGAACCCCAAAAACAATAAGTGGCAGACTTACCTCGATTCTTCTTGTCATTAGGGTGGACAGTATCTTACCCACTTCTTGCCGAAAGATTTGAATTGCCGGACATTGCCAAAACATGTGGATTCATCAGCATTGTCGTTGTCGCACTTTGGGCAAAGCTTGGTCCCTTCCCCTATTTTGGACAACTTCATGGGAGACCAATATACCCTATGGGATGTAAACAGAGGGTTCTTTCTTAATGGAGCATACCTGACAAAGGACCATAAAGTAGCCATTGATAATGGCCACAAGGATGGTATATTGGCTGCTGGGAGATCTCTCTTCCGGTAAAGTATTGGGGCCATCTTCTGCAAGGAGAGACTATGATGCAGTGGTCCCTTTGAGACTCTCCTCTTAGAATTCAATATGTCCTCCGGCACAAAGACATTATCTATACTCATTCTGAACTCATGCAGGTGATATTTCTCACCTCACCTCCTTTGAAACTGAGGCAGAAGGTTCCTCCTGCACCATGGGGTAATGAACCTTTTTAAAACATTCCTTTCCCAACTCATTCCAGTTATTCTTGGCACTGAGGACAACTGGTATTAAGCCAAGCACAAAGAAGACACAAGAGGATAGATCAGCAAAGCGAATAGGTTTTGCGAGGGGGCTTTTTTAAAT
Source organism: Lissotriton vulgaris (assembly GCF_964263255.1). Classification (NCBI taxonomy): domain Eukaryota; kingdom Metazoa; phylum Chordata; class Amphibia; order Caudata; family Salamandridae; genus Lissotriton; species Lissotriton vulgaris. The sequence continues at coordinate 41,666,456 of NC_141700.1, forward strand.
ACAAGACGCTTCTACAAGGTGTGAAGATGCTCGGGCAGTCCTTTCACGTCTTCCATCACAGGTGGCTGCCACTGGACCACTGCCTACTCTTAAAAAATGTTTCTGCTAAAGTTCATAAAGTGGAAGGGGTCAAAGATTAATGTTTGGCGACTGGATTTAGTTGCAAAACATTAGTCCATACCACTGCAAATTGGTATTTGGAAGTGATTCCCTAAAACACGCCCCTTCCAAAGATTGATTCAAACTTTTGGCGGAAACCCAAATTGTAACTCGATAGCCGAATTGCAATTTGTGGTTTGTGCATACAAAAAATCCTATTTGAGATTTTTCATGATCAGATTCTGCAAATCAGACCTTTTGAGACCAAAAAATGCTACGCACAACAAGCCCGTAGTCGCTGTATTATTTGTTTTAACTTTTTTCATCTTTCTACCTTGGTCGCCTTTTTCATATCTTCTGCTTTCTCCTTTTGTCTTACTTTTCTAACGTTCTCTCTCTTGCTCTGGGTCAAAGTTTCATGATAAGGAATAAGTCCCGGACCCCCTGCCTAATTTGTAAAAGAATAAGGGGCATATTTACAAGCCCTCGCCGCCACCATAACATCGCTTTTTATTGACGCACCAGTTGCATAGCGCCATTTTCCATATTTACAAGGTGGCGCTAAGATTCTTTGCGTGGCTTAACGCCATCTTGTAAATATGCCCCTTTCCGCTGCAGTCCTCTGCGGCAAAGGGGCGTGCAATGGGTGTGTTGTGGGCGTTCCATCTCAACACCCATTGCTTTTTGAAGCTGTTCCAGATTTATAAGGCTGAGGCAACACTAAAACCGTACGCCATGGCATACCAGCCGTTAGAATGGAGATATAAGGAGGAATTACCAATTTTACCTTGTTTTTTTGGTCTTTCCACGTGTGCTGCATTTTGCAGCACACATAGATGCTGCAATTCTCCATTAGTTATTGTTTATGTGCAGGAAGGTGTGTGCCTTTCTGTACATTAAGAATTGTTCTTGCAGCGCAGGCACCCTTGCAACATGGCGGCAGGGCGGCTGTGCTGGCGCTAGGCAGCTTTTTTTGTGCCAGTACTAGAGGAAACACAGGGGTGTGTCATATTTTTATGAATATGGCGCATCCCTGTGTATTTAAAATGCCAGAGTGCACTGCTGCCAAATTTAGAACAGCGCCGACATTTTATTGTAAATATGCCCTAAGTGTTGCCGTCCAAAGCTCTGCCCAGAAGCCCATGACCGGTGCTATTGCATATCGACACAATGAATACCAAGGCTGTGCAGTCTTGAATCCACCTCATGCCTCTTCAATCAACTGCCAAACACCCCCTGCCCTTTTGTCTCACTCCTGTCGGTTCCTCTCCCTTTGTGACTTTTTTTCTCTCTTTCTCTTTCTTTCCCCTTTGAGTGCTTTTCCCTCTCCTTCAGTCAGTAAATGTCAGATGAGGAAAAATATGTGCCTGTCCCGAAACTGAGTGCAGGTGGCCACCCACCTCCTCAAATTAAGCACTGCCTAGTCTCCAGAATAGAATCTCAGTGCCACCACGTTCAGTCACCGGTACAAGTTAAGCATAAGTCCATCTGCATTTTTACATTTATCTACCTAGGCAGGAATTCAATGCTCGGCCGGTGTTTTCTTTTTATTGATGAGGACTGTGGGGATCAAGAGGTCACAGGAGAGGACTGTGGAGACTTTCAGGACTGAAAAGGATGAAGGTGTGATGAGTGCATCTCACATTTGAACAGCTCATGGGAGCCCCAGATGTGGCCACAAAGGGGGGCCTGATCCATTAATTCCAAGAAATGCCGGCTTTCCTCCACTGGAAGCAGAAACGCTGACCTCATGCTTCTTATCCACTATGATTCCTTGGAGACACAAGTGCCCTTACTCACGGGTTCAGGGAAGACCTGGCTTGGCAGCTCGGTCTGGACTGTTCCCATTGGGCACAGGGTCAAGACTGATTTGCATATGGCTGTGTCTGAACTGGGGTGGCAGAGTGAGACAAAGAACGATGGGTTTGGATGCAACCTGAGCAATTGTCAGTGGTTAGATGTCAGCAGCATCTCATCACCTTTTCTGTGCATCATGTACCCCTTTAAGTGGCATGGGTATGCCCACACGTGTGCCCCATACTCACTGTGTCACTGGAACCAAGCTGAACCCGGCTGATGAGCCCACAACTAGGGTGCAGCCTGTCCTGAGTTGCTTGAGCTCCGGTTGAGGGAGGACCTGGCCTGGCAGTTCGGGTTGGACTGTTCCCTCGAGGAGCAGGGTCAAGACTGATCTGCATATGGCCAGATCCAAACTGAGGTTGCATGGTGAGCAAACGATGGGTTGTGATGCTACCAGAGCGATTGACAGTGGTTAGACTTATTGCAAGCATTCCTCCCATCACCTTCTGTGGGTTTCACACTCACAGCACAGCAGACTCCTGCTACAACGGTCTAAATGCATTCCCACAGACACAGCTGGAAGGCTGCACCATCAGATTTCCATGCATCTGGCTTGAATGTCAGGTGCCTCTCTACCTCTGGACTCCAATTTACACTCTGCCGAGTTCTCCATAGCGGAGAGGTACCTATAGGTGGAATGGAGCCTATGTGCAAACGTACCCTTTTTTACCTCTACAAGAAAAAGAATTTCACTGTGTAGAAAGCACACCCCCTATACCCTCACCACCAAATGTGGTGGCAATCTGCACTCCTTCCCACTCTGGAAGGGTAGGAATGCCATCCCATCAGGCCCAGTTTGGTGTCGTTCAGTTCAGTCGCTGGAGGGAGAACAGGCGGTGAAGATCATTGGTAGTGACAGTTGTCTCAGGGTCTATTGAAATCTATACTACTATTATAAAGAGAGAACTGTGGCGGGGGCCATGAGTGCTCGGAAGCCTTTTCCTCAATGTCGGGACGTCAGGGGAAAAAGCGGACACGAGCGAGGGCAGAAGCGGCCAGGAGCAACAAAACCGGAGCAAGGAAACACTGTAAGTACGCTCTGCTGCTCCCGGCCGCTCTGCTGCGCCTCTCCTGCTGCGATGCTGCCCCCAGCCACCTTCTGCCCCGGGCAACGCCGGGGCGGGCTGCTAGTAAGACATAAAAAGCATTTTGCAGACTACAGAAGTTAAAACCCGTGTAGATACACAAATAGTAAGTAGTAAAGGATAGGCTCAATTTTGATGAGAAATTGGAGGCCTTTCTTAAACGATTCAATCTTGGATGGTTGATATCCCTTGCATCAGAGACTAAAAACCGAAAAATTAGAATAGGAGCTGAAGCTGAACAAACGTTACTTGTCATTTCACTTGGCTTTTTTTTTATAAAGTTTTTGATAAGAGTGATTTACCCTACAAACAATTTGATCATCTTGTCCCTTCTTTTCTTTTGAATGGATGGAAATTGTGTTAGATTATATGAGGAGAATTTAACTATAGCTTTTTTCAATCATGATTTTTCTACACAAAAATATCTTCAAACTAATTTTAATGAACACAATTCCACCTGATCCCAGTTCTTGATCAATTTGGGTAGTAATCAGACGCAGCTCACCTACCAGGATCTGCGCTTGGCTCTTACTGCGAATGGCTAACGCACTCTTGAATACCTTCAAGATCTACAACGAGAACTGACAACATTTACGTTTTCCAGTTATCTGCTCATACCTAGTTTCTAACTCTATCTATTTGATGTAACATTTGTAAAGCGCCCTGATACCTTTCTCAAGTCTAGATTGTGCTAAATAAAACTTTATAAATAAAATAAACCCATTTCAAGGGCACCAATGGATCATATTGAAGTTTGAGAATGCCCACATATGTGCAGGTTTGTGGGTGATCTCAAACTTCTTAGGTTAACAGTGCCTTGGAACGGGGAGGAGTCCGAACCTGTAAAACCATTAATGTCTGCCAGGAATCCATATGTGAATTCAAGACATGAATATGAATTGTAAACGTGGTTGTAAACTTGTGTTCACGCCCAAATAAACCTTTGTGAACATGCCCTATTATGCCTGCTACACAGTTCTGCACATCAGGTGTTGTTTGTTATAGATTGTTGTATTCTGTTACTGTGGTCCAATTGGTTCATTTCAGCAAGTCAAAACTGCAACTCCCAGAATGCATTACGTTGTTAAACGGAAGCCAAGAAATTCAGTTTGGTATCATTGGTGATACTGAGCCATTCGTTTTTCCTGTATTTTATTTTTGTTTTCTATGTACCTGGTTGATACAAATATTGATGCAAATTTGCACTCCAGCAGTGCAAAGAGCACGCAACATGCCTGTGCACGTAAATCACCTTCTATTGTACGAAATTACAATATCTTGCTTTGTTTTTGGTTTTTGACAAGATACTTCTAAATTGTGATGTGGTTTAGGGGAAATGTTTAAAACAAAAATTGGCTTTTCAGATTATTTTTCCAATTTCTGTAGCTCAATAAACAAGCATTGCCAAACCGAAAAGGTTGCGCCTTTTGGCTCACATAGTAGACCTATCAGCTTTGCTGCCGCTTTGAGACAATGCTGTGCAGCATCAGTAAAAACAGAAAAAAGATTTTTGTCAATGCTGTACAGAATTCACAATAAACAAAAGCACAATGACGTGTACATGCGCACGTCATCACTCATGAGTGCGTATACACCATGACGCTACAATGCCTCAGATTGATGATGAATAACCACATGCGTCACAATCTGGACACACACAGAATGTGTGATGTGGCCGCCATTTTTTTAGCTACCTTTCCAAGATGGCAGGCACCAGTATTGGAAAGGTAAAAAAAAAGTGTTAAACGTGCAAAAGTATGTTTTCAAAAAGGAGCAGCCAGGCAGAAAATTGCAGATGGCAGGCCCTTCAAAAAAGGAAATAAAAACAAGACACAACTTTGAGGGGTGTGGAGAAATGAGTGAGTGGACAGGGGAAGTAAACACTGAGAAGCAAGAATAACAAGGATCAGTATGGAGGGAGCAGTGTAGGAGTTTGGGGGCTTGAATTTAATAAATAATTTTAAAAAAGCAAAATATGGTAAAACATTTGAAAGAGATGCTACCAATAGCTAAAGTAACAGAGCTTTAAAATGGAGGGCAGATGTGCAATGATGTGAGGGGGAAAGCAGCACATTGGAGAGACAGTAAGAAAACACATGGTCATGCCAGTGAAACACTAAGGTGAAAATAAAAAAGTAGATCCCTGAATGTTAGCAGTGGAAGGATACATGGTGATTCAGTTTAAAGGATGGTTTAAAAAAAATCTGTGCTCCGGGGGGATACTACCTGAGGAAGAGGAATGAATGCCATCGGACGAGAAGTAACCAAAAGAGATTGACAAGAAAGCCAATGAGTAGAAAGTAAGGGGCGGGTCCAAAGCCCGCTGTAAGTACGCATATTGTCCACAACCGGTCTTTCCCAATCAACAGCTGTCTCTATGCCAGACCTAAATGCAGGCATTTTTTCAATTCCATATTGGCCTATAAATTTAATTCCTGATGAAGGTATCAGGCTAAAATTGGGGTTAGCAGTATTTAAAACATTAAAAATAATTGATGAATAAAGTGTCAATGTTGTCTGGCATGTGTAGGCAAGAATAGAGCAATAAGCGTCAGTTGCAATGTCTGCAGAAGGTGTCATGATTCATTAACATATTCTAAAATGTCATCGGATAAGAAAGCAATTTACACCTTAGATGAAATTGACATATAATTTAATATGTTGCAACACTGTTAATGTGTCACAATGGAAATGAATGTGTTATTGTATCGAACACTACCTTAAACCATATATTAACAGAAAGAGACGTGGCGTTCTCTCATTAAGGTTACAGCCCGGAACATATCTTACGACTGATGGTGGAACCTTGTGTCTTTAATAACTTTTTGATCCACGCGCACAAAACGTTCCCAAACACTTGTTCGGCTCGCTGTAGGATATTACCCATTTTTAGTCAAATTGGCACTATTGTTCAAAAGGGGATGGGCAATTACGTGTATTTTTGATTTGTTTCAGATAAAATCCGCAAAGGGATTGCTTCATTTAACTTGCATTTTGCGTCCTGAATAAAACATTTTAAAATTGCCTACTGCAGCGATATTAAAAACAAAAAATAATTTCCTTTTTTATGTGATGTGCCTATGAGATAAAGAACTTAATACGTGATAATTCAGTATACTTTTTAGATGTAGAACAGTCCCTTGTGCATTGCAATACACTTGCAATAGGAGACAGACACATCAAATAGCCAATAGACTAAGGTGAGATGAGATAGCAATCTCTTCTGGGTAAGAGTCCAGACCTACTCTAGTACATTTTAAAGAACTGATAGCAATAGGTCTGCAGGCAGCAGCACTCTAAAGCCAGACCTAAAAATAGATGTTGACAACTTGATCAACTTTGTTAGAAGTCATTGCTTACACCGATTTGTCCCAGTCTTTTTCTGAACTATTCCGCCATAGTAGATATCTCTACCAATCACATGCTAGACATAGATAGCTTTACTTTCTGTTTGCTTGATAACTGCTAAAATATACCCAACGGTGGCCATTTTGACTCTGCAGATCCTAATTTGCACACGTGTATTACAGAAAATAAAAAATACTCCTAAATTCCTGGCAGACGTCAGTCATGTGGAGAACTCCAAGAAACCACTGATGCTGGGTTTTTCTAAAAATTGCGGATTCTGCAAACCTCAGGGGCTGGATTCACAGATTGGAGTCAGATCAGATGCATGCACTTCCTACATACTTAATTATGCCTACTACCCCTCATAGGGTGCAGGCCATCAACTAGGTCTCTCCAACCATCTCTGTCCTGGACTTTTCTTTCAATCTGACTCCAGTGTAACCCATCTCCTTGCAGTCCGCCTCAAGGGCTTGGCGCCAGTTGTGATACATTTCCAGTACCGTGAAATTCACTCAACATACTTCAGGAGAGTGATTTCAATATCACAAATAAAGTCTGTGTATTGGTCTAGAATTTTGTGGCCTAAAGATCATCAGACCAATATGAAGTGTTATAACTATCCGTTACAAACTTATTACCACATTATAGTTACGGCTCCCTGTTTTCAGTTTTTACGGATTTTTACAGATAAATACAGACAGAAAACAATGTGTTTCTGTCTGCATTTATTTTTAAAAGTGGATACATGCAGAAAATGTTGCTTCTTTTAAGTGACACTCTGTGCTGTCTTTCATGAATTATAGCCCAGCGGCTGAGCAGATGGACAGCATGGGAAACTAAAAAACAGGATGAAATTTCTTTAGATCACGGCATATGTCAACATACATTTATGGTATAATGAAAGTATTTACCAGTGGATGTATTGTTATGCAACATTTGGCAGATTAAATAGCTAAAATAAGACATGCCTTCAAAGTATGAGTGCGCGTCCATCAGTTAAATAGATATGGAAAAGTATAGTATTACAACTTCATTTATATGCAAAACATAAAATAAATATGGATGAATACAGATAAAATGGGCAGAAATAAATATGAATAAATACAGATGGAAATGGGCAAAGAATAAATACCATAAAACCGAGAGCCCTAATTATAGTTAATGAGTGAAAAACTACACCCAATGGGAAAATGTTTTTGCAAACAACGTGTGGTACATGATATTTATGTCGTACAATATTTCTGATTATCACATATATGATAGGGCTCTCTATAAAATATCTACATTTTTGCTAAAACCAGAAGCAAATGTGTTCCATTAAATGTCTGTATGCTGAGCTAAGATCTTGAAAATTCTATCTAATAAATCTTAAAACTACCTCGATTTTATCTCATTTTTCTTGTGAGTTTATACTAAGGCCTGCAAAGATTCGTGAGAAATGCGATATATTTTTTTGAGCTGTTAAGCTGTTGTGTGACCGATACCACACTATACAAATCAAAGCTTAAAAGGATTCCTAGTTTCTGTGCTTCACACATAATTGAATTAATTTTTGAGCGTACAGCTGCCCTGGAGCCATGTTTGGTAGATTTGAAAGTATAATTTGGAAGCTCATCTCTAGTCAAACATCATGTCAGGACAATTCTGAGAAGTGTACACAACTCCTGATATCTCAATCGAGGATCAGGCGGCATCAAATTTCTTCGAATTAAGGGGTGGGTTCACTTTTCTCTTTAGAAGCCTGTGCCGGATGTGTGGACGTGGGCCACGTCTGCGATCTGACACGTGTAGCTCATTCCACTCTTCTCGCCCATCACCCAAGGCATGCTCATAGCACACAGGAGGTAGGCTGGAACACTGCATGAAGTTGGTGAGGTGTGGATAACAAGATGATTAACCATAGCAGCTAAAGCCAACTGGAGGTGGAGGCCTCTTATGATAGGTCGTGACAGTGTTAAGTGTTCCGCAATCTCTAAGAAATTGTTGTGTTCAAGCCTTTAGGTCTCTCATTCCCTAGATAATGCTTACAAAATTGCACAAAATTGCCACACCAGGCTACCTGGTGACTACCATTCAGAAAACATTCAATGTAAACAGAGGTCAGTAAAGCACATTTGAAAAACCATGCATGTCAAAGTGGAACCCTTGGAAGGAACTCTCTTTTATAAACTCTAGCTTACCCTGCGATCTCAGAAGAAAGAAAATTTAAGGAAACTTGTTATGATAACATTCAATTTACATTGTGTCATTTTTATTGAAACTTATTCATTTTAATATGGAAAATATTTTAAAGTGTTGTTTTAATTCTGTTTATTTGTTCGAGTGCTTGTGGATACACGGTATTTTGTGTTTTTCCGTCCGGTGCGTACACGAATAAATCAGAAGGTTTTCAGATGCGTGAGCTGGCCACATACAGATGTCCATGTGAGAAGCACGGATTCCCCAAATCTAGTCCACGCACTTGCAGCGATTGTCCTTGTGCTTTGTTGATGGTCATTGCAAAAGCGAGTCGCACCGGAAACTGTAAACGTTCAGTATTGGAAAGATTATGAGGGCCCTGGGGGGCCGATATTTAACACATTTTTCTTTTTCTTTTTTGGCCAGAAACCTTTGCGTGAGTGTACTCAACTTTTAACAATTTATTATTATTATTTTATTTTTATTTTTTTTGCCAGAAACCTTTGCGGGAGTGTACTCAACAACTTCCCAAAGTTTCATGGCGATCAGATGAATGGTGTAGTAATGCATAAAGGACAAACAGACAGACATACATTTGTTTTTTTATATATAGATACCATGCTCTCTGGAGTCCACGCTAGGGAGGTAGTCGAGAAACCCACAAGAAGGGGCATTGTACGAAAAGTAAATGCCGTTCGCTGCCAAAATTTAGAGCAAGTGCATAGGAACCACAGATCTGACCAGAACACATGTGGTTGCTTCTCATGTGTTTTTTAGTAAAAATGTTTGCAAGAAATGCTTCCCCAGGCATTTCATGGAATTACCTGTAATTTTGCATAATCTTTTCCTCAAATTTTCTGTTATTACACAAATACAAATTAAGCAAATTTCACACTACCTTAAATTAAGGCAGTCTTATTGGGAGTCAAGGGCAGCCAAGAAATTTGGTTACACTGAAAAGCAAACATATACCACAGAAACAAAAGCAAAATGTCTTCCAGGTTTCTGTAACTCAACAAAACAAGCATTTACAATGCAATAGGTCTCCCAGCTTTAAAGTTTGAGCTATTGGCATTGTATATTACAATGTGTTACATTAATTTGTTATCAAACTCTGAATTGTTGTATAAAGATGGTAAATGCTGCAAGAAAAAGCAGCACTGAAATTGATAGCTTTCGCAATCGCTATTGAAATGAAGCTGAACAGGCAGGGACAAAAGCATAGTCATAACAATCGATTTAAAAAATAAATGAAAAAAAACACTCACTGAAAGTCTGCTTTCGATTCTGCGACTGTCCGCAAACCCAAAACAACGGCCTCCTCCTCCCCCGAGGGCACCTCACCACGCACGAGTACAAAAACAAGCATTTGCAGTGCAATAGATCTCGGAGCATTAAAGTTTGAGTTATTGACATTGTGTATGACAATGCCAATATTTTTTAACTTTTGCAAATGTGACACCTATAGCATTTCTATTGTAATTTGTGTTGTATTTACGGGACTTAGATGTATTGTCACATCCTGTTGGTCATGTAGACATTCCTGCCCTGAACCCTTTGTTCTAAGATTTGAAAGGCATCTGCCTGCCCCGACTTACATGAGAGTGGTAGGAAGCGTGGTTAGGTAACTATACTGTACATTTATATAGCTCTCTCACAGCTCCGGGAGACACATGTTTCCAATCTTGAGCCATGTTTACAGCAATGACAGCCAGGCCTGGCTCTCACACTCTGTCACAGTGCCTACAACTAACTGTAAGGAAATTGATGTTGCTGTGCCGTGATATCTGCAGCAACACCGAGCAAGTGACTTTATCATACCATATTTCACCCATATGATACATTAAATTGTCATTTTGGGAAACTATGGCAAAGTCAAAGATAACATGGTGAGTGTCACCACAAACGTAAAAGAGTGACTAGAAACAAGCATTGTGAGGGCGGGAAGTGTTCAGCTGCACAGTTACACAATTGTTTTACAGTACGGTCAGTTTGCAAGGTTACTAGGTGAGTGCCCTTTGATTTCAGCTGCTTCAACATCTTACAGTTTTTCATTGCATTTATATATATATATACACAAATATCATAGAAATAAAAGTCAACGCCTGTAGGCTCATAACTGCCAAGGTGATTGTTGTGTGTGACATTTTCATAATTTCAGGATAATAATGAGTGACATTTCAACAACTATGAGTGACACATTCTCATGAGCAAAATCAAGCAATGAAGATGAGGGAAACCTATAATTATTAGAAATTACGCCCATCTGAGCAACGAGAAACTCTAATCAGATCTTACAACTGCTGCAAAGTGCCAGAAATGGGAGGGCACTAAGATGTGAGAGAGGCCCCAGCGTGGAGCCTGAGCCTGCCTCACTGAAGCTGAACTCAACTTTGCACAGACAGTGACTGCAATGCAGAGCTCAGCTGTACATTTGCTTACAGTAGCAGGGCTGAATGATGAAATCACAATTAATAGGTAAAAGATGTGCGACAATATGACACTGCAGCATTGTTATTATTTAGAAGCTAAGGAGGGCGGGGGGGGGTGCTAACAGACAAACATGGCATACACAAATTAGGGAAGCTCTCCCTCTGCGCCCTTAATATTTGACCACATCTGCCCTGCAGAGACACACAAGGAACAGAAAAGACACAGCATATAACTGCGAAAGATGAAGCAAACACAAACTAGCAAGTTTTGAACCATAGTGCATCGGAGGGATTTGGAGGATCGGAAACCACAGGCCCGCCTGATTGGAGCTGATGAGCCTGGAGCTCTGCAGATCCTGTGAGGGAAACGTGAAGAATGGGACATGAGGGGGGACTGGCGGCCCTTCAAGAAGAGACCACGTGGCCTGCTTCGATCGGGACCTGCTCTCAGCACTACGGGAGGTAACATATGGTAGGTAAGCTGCAGCCAAGTGGGGGACATGCAAATTAGAGCTGTGCCCTCTGCAGGAGTCAATTAAGTACTGGGGGAAGCGGGCTGGCACAGGTAACTTTCAATTGGGTGACCCTGTGGGTCATGGCCTGAACTGCATAGTGCAATAGTCTAGCGGTGTGATGCAGTGAGAAGTGCTGGAGAGTGACCTCATATGCATATTGGAATAAATCTGCTTTGGACATGAACAGCGGAACAGAGGAATTGGGATGACAATGGGAGTGACTGGTGGCCTACATCTTGGGTTAGGCTGGGAAATCGCGACCTGCTCATCAGCCTAAATGGTGCTGCTTGACATTATCTAATCACGGGCCTCTACCTGACCCCATTACAATAGTAGTGCACTAGCCCACATAAAATATATAAAAATAAATAATACACCTCTACAGCTGCTACAACACTGGGCCAGGTCAAGTTGACATGCGAGGAGAGGACCGGAGGCAGCCGATCTCTTAAAAGTTTTATAGCACAGAACGTTTATTATGCGAATGTGCAGACTGTAGGCAGTGTAATTATGCAGAGTTCAACGGCTGTAACTCACTTTACAGGTTAAATGATGATGCGCTCAATTTATTAGAAGAACCTAGTTGAGTGAGACTTACTGTAGGTCAGCGAACGAGCTCCCGGCCGGATAGATTGTAGGAGACAGCTGCGACGTCATACGAGCAGGCAGCACGGCTGCGGTCCAGAAGCCTCAACATGAGCCTGACTCGACCAGTAGTAGCGTTCAATTTACCCCCAGGTTGCACTGGACTGTATTAGGGCGAGACAGCGGCTGCCATGGTCCAAATCATTAGGCCGCACTGGGCCCCGGCGGGGCCTCATAGCAGAACGCATTGCGAGCTGGGGGGGGGGGGGGGGCCTCCTGGCTGAGCTGGCTGCCAAATTTAAACTGTGCCGTGGCAGGGCCTGCCTAGAGGTGTGTGTCCAGCTGACCTCACCAGTAACTACTGGGCGAACGACGAGCATGCCACTGGCGCCGCCCGCCTTCAGTTCCCTCATTACTCACTCTGGGTCATGTCACTCGTTTCCCCACTACATGTCTGTGCTCTGTGGGATTGGCAATGCACCCCTGTGGCAATGTAAACGCGCCGCGTTCAGAACGCGGCCCGCGGGGGTTATTGCCGCGCTGCGCACAACAGAAGACAGTCAGCACCCGGCGACTCCCTGCGCGCCTCCGTTCGACTTCGAGGCCTGCGCACGCAATGCTGCGCTCATGTACGCCTACGAAGGGGAGGTGCCAGCCGGGGCTCGATCGTTGGAGTCTTTCCCCTCTGACCTCGGGGGTGACCTGGTCGCGCACGCACCACAGCACCACCACTATGCCGCCTGGGGAGGTCCGCCCCCCTCGCCCCCCCTAGCTACGCGGGTGCTGACGCATGCAACCGTCAGGGAGGACACCCAAGTGTGAGGAGGAGCGGCCGGGGATCGAACCGCGGGCGCACGTGCCCACGGAGAGAAGCCGCGCCCACGGAGAGAAGCCCATGCCCTAGAGAGAGCCTCGCGGTGGCAGCTGAAGACCGGAGTAGCGCCGCGGTAAGTGGCGGGCGGGCGGGCGGGGGGGGGGGGGGGGCGGGGGCGCTTGGTGCACGTGTGTGTGTGTGTGTGTGTATGCGACAGCAGGGGGTGAGTTCTCTTTATGTGGGGGTGCATGCGTGCATGGGCGCTCGTGTGTGTGTGTGTGTGTGTGTGTGTGTGTGTGTGTGTGTCTGCGTATGCGCATGCGCATGCATGTAGGGTGTTGGAGCTTCCCAGGAGACGGCAGCTGCGCGTGTTCGCGCGCGCGTGGCCTACGCCGATCGCCTTTGCGCGCGACCTGAGCTGTCTCCTGGGAAGCATAGTCAGCAACAAAAGATCTCCTGGCGGACACAGCGCTGACGCGCTGTTAAACGCCAGGAGACCTAAAAAGAGAGACCTCCTTTGTCAATGACACATTGAATGCTGTTTGAAAAATATTTGGCGATTCCCAAGGAAAGTTCTTATAATGGAATTTGGTTTAACAGCATGTATGGGCTTGCCAGAAAAAAATGTACATTAGCCACGGTACCTTTTAAAGGATCAATTGTTAAATCATTTCTGAAATTGTTGGCAATCGACCCCGAGTAAAAATTTGCATATCAATTAATGTGCCTCAATGACACTGTGCTAAAATGCAAATGAATATGTATCATTTTAATGAACCCGTGGACTAAATTGTAGATATTACAATATTATCTATACTACCATTATAAAGAGAGAACACAAACCTTTGAGCCAGGTAAACTCAAAAAGTACTGCACCAATCACTACACCCAATACACCATTTGAAAGGGGAGATGTAGCAGAAGGACATAGGCTATAGATGTGGACACCATATACATTAAAAAAGCAAAAACGCCAAAAGTGGGAAAGTAGTCCCTTGTGGGCGTTAGCGTGGGCGTGTCAAAGAAAAGATGTGGGTGTTTAGAGGGGCGTGTCAAACAAAAGATATGGGCGTTTACAGGGGCATGGCCCAAAGTACAAACAAACATAGGCCAAACGATTTCACTGATTTCACTGTGCAAGGCACACACTTTACCACACACTTCAATGTGCATAACGCAAATGCGATTTCCATGATTTCACTGTGCAAGGCACACACTTAACTGTGCATCCCACGCAAGGGCCGCCTATCACTCGCCCTAACATTCGTGCATTCGTCGGCGTTACCCTTCAAACATTAACGCCTTCGTGGGATGACATCTAAAAAGGGGCGCGCCTTCCATAATAATACAGTGCCACAGGGGGCAGGCTTACAAAAAGGGCCGCCTATCATTCGCATTGCTTCGCACAGCCCACCAATCACGACACACAATGATTAACACACACACAAGTTGCGATACAAAAATATAACATATGTTTAACCATTTGACAAACGACAACGTTGTCACAGGGGGAGTAACGTAAACAAATAGGCGCCCATTTCTTAGACAAGAAAGCCAATCAACGGAACATGAACGAGACTTTACTCACAAGGCTCCGAATAATTACGTATGCTGCGGACAAAATTTAAAACTTACACAAACACTTTCGAATTTCAAACACTCTGCGTTATCAGTGGAACACTGCCAGTACTTGCGCCGATAAAAACAACAAAAAAAACATTAGTAAAGGGATCGAAAACGTAAACAAGGAAAGCCCCTTTCACAGACAAGCAATTTCAGGCCAAAACATTTGAGCGACCACTGTAACACTTGCTGCACTTGCGGTGCAAATTACAACATTTGGGAAACAACAACATTCACGCACAGGGGGAACACTCTCAACAAGGACAGCAAAACAAAATTAGGTGTGGCTCAATGAAAACCTGCGGATGAATTAAACACACATTACTACGCAAACAAAAAGTAAAGGCAACACTGAACATCGGCCATCCCCGGACAACGTCGGGACGGGCTGCTAGTTTAATTGTATAAATTAACAGTGAGACACAGTGTTCTTCATTTAAGCGGACTTCAAAATGACACATAGTATTAAGTGTCGCAAAGACTTTGTACCGAACTGAAAATGAATATGTATTAATTTAGTCAGCGCATAGACCCAACCCGTAGATGATATAGTTACGTAACTGTGTATACAGCCGCGGCCTGTGCTGGTAATAGTCGTGGGACAGTAGAGCCAGGTGAGGGGGGTTTCGACAGACAATCACAAGGGAAAATTAGTTATTTCATTTTTTCTCGTGGTCGTCTGTCGAAGTCCCACCAACCCAGTCATAGCTCCTTACCGCTCTTACGTGCACGGGCCGCAGTTGTGTGTATATTAACAGAAAAAGAGAGACAATGTTCTCTGTGTACATTGAACACCAATAAATCAATATCTCAGCTGATGTTAGGGAAACCTGTTTGCCTCTTTTTGATGTTTTTGCCCATTGTTAAGTCAACCATTAGACGTACAGGGGAAGTTATAAAAGCGGCGTGGTAGGAAAAAGTCATTTTCGATTTGTTCCAGTTAAATCTCCAATAGGAAGTGAGAGGGACAGTATAATTCAAAAATGGGCCTAAAAGAACCTTACCAAGTTGGGCACAGGTAACAGCTAACTTGTGCTGTATGTTTATAAGGAACTGTGAAATTCAATTTAACCTTTGTTTTTTTGGTTTCATACCGTATTTTCCGGCGTATAAGACGACTTTTTAACCCCTTAAAATTTTCTGGAAAGTCGGGGGTCGTCTTATACGCCGGGTACAAAATGTTATGGTATGTTTTCATGCGCTTTTTCATAGCGAGGACTTCACTCGAAGGTGTCAGACCGCTTCACAATAGGAAATAACAAGAAACAACACACCTTATGTTAAAAAATACAGCCACCGGCACTGGCAACGTCCACACCCAGCCCCCGCGCCATGAATTGTGCAAGTATCGAAAGCGAGCGTTTTTTTTTTTCATAGCGAGGACTTCACTCGAAGGTGTCAGACCGCTTCACAATAGGAAATACCGTATGTAACAAGAAACAACACACCTTATGTTAAAAAATACAGCCACCGGCCCTGGCAACGTCCACACCCAGGCCCCGCGCCATGAAGTATCGAAAGTGAGCGTTTTTTTCATAGCAAGGACTTCACTCGAAGGTGTCAAACCGCTTCACAAGCGAGCAAATGGCGCCATGAGTCTTACCTCGACTGCCGCTGCCGCTGTACACGCGCCTCCAACCGCTTGCACATCCCCAGGCAGACGAGGCAGCAGGACGAGGCAGCAGGACGTCCGAAATACGGTATATGGTAACGGGCAGCCAGCGCCGAAGATGGCAGCGCCCAGTGTGTTGACACGTTTGGCACGTTTGGCACGTTTTGGCACGCGCCCCTCTCTGCTTGACATGGGCGTGGGCATAGAAAGGGGACTGTAGAATGTTCCCGAATGTTACCGAAGGCAGTAGAGCACTTGCCGTGATTGGCTGGTTGTTGCGAAGAGGAAAGGCAGTCTGGTGAGCACATGCCGTATTTGCCGTACCGTACGTGTGGTGTTGAAGACAGTCTCTGCACCTGTTCATACTGTACAGCACCAGTACGGTACATCCAGTGCAAATGGCAGACAGTGAAGAACCCGGCAAGGCTCCAGCAGCGCATCCAGTGCAAATGGCTGGCAGTCAAGAACCCAGCAAGGCTCCAGGAGTGGCAAGAAGAAGGAAATATGAAGCCAGTTACAAACTTAAAGTTGTGGATTTTGCCACGGAACATAATAACTGTGCTGCTGCAAGACAATATGGAGTGACAGAAAAGATGGTTCGGGCCTGGAGAGCAAATGAGAAAGCATTACGGAGTATGCCAAGGGGCAAGTGTGCATTAAGAAGAGGCACCTCACATTGGCCAGAACTCGAAAAGCATGTAGCAGACATGGTGGCCGAGCATCGGCAAAGCGGTTATGTCGTGACCCGAAATAAAATCCGATTGGTTGCACTTCAGTGGGCCAAATCTAATCCAGATCTCAGCCACAGATTTAAGGCCACTGTATCCTGGTGTACCAGATTCATGGGAAGGCATAATCTGGTATTGCGGCAAAAGACAAAAATTGCCCAGAAATTACCTGCGGATCTTGATGCCAAAATGCATAGCTTCCATCGCTACGTTATTAGGCTGCGCAATGAACATGGCTATGCGCTAAGTAGCATCGGAAATATGGATGAAACTCCAATGAATTTCGATATGATTGCCAACAAAACTGTCCATCAAAAAGGCGAAAAGACAATTTTAATAAAAGCAACAGGACATGAGAAGTCCAGTTTCACAGTGGTACTAGCATGCACAGCTGATGGTGCAAAGCTGAGACCAATGGTTATTTTCAAAAGAAAAAAAATGCCGAAACTCAAGTTCCCTGTTGGTTGTTTTGTGCATGTGAATGAGAAAGGATGGATGGATGAAGAAGGGGTAAAGCTATGGCTTGATAATGTATGGAGCAGGCGACCAGGTGGACTTCTACAAAGACGTAGTCTACTGGTGTGGGATATGTTCAGGGCTCATTTAACTCCAAGCACCAAGCAAAGGCTGGCAAGAATGAAAACAGATGCTGCAGTTATACCTGGAGGATTGACATCGTTGGTGCAGCCACTGGATGTGTGCCTAAACAAGCCATTTAAAGATCGCATCCGAGAACAGTGGAATGAGTGGATGGCTAGCGGTGAAAAAACATTCACAAAAGGAGGAAACATGCGTGCTCCACAGTTGGATGTTTTGTGCAACTTTGTTATAAAGGCCTGGAACGACATTGATGCAGAAACTGTAATAAAGTCTTTCAAGAAGTGTGGCATATCAAATTCATTAGATGGTATGGAGGACGACTATTTGTGGGAAGGTGAAGAGGATGCCGAAGAAGAGACCACATCATCTGATACGGAATTGGTACCAGATCCATACGATGACTGCCTTACAGATGTACCACAAGATCTCATTGACTTACTTATGAGATCAGATGACGAAGAGGAGGATTTTGAAGGCTTTTAAAGGGAACGTTGTAAATCCTGTAGAAATCCCTTGGATTTATGGAAAGTTATGGGAAGTTTAATCCACTTGCACTGTTTCATGCACTAATTTATGTTTACCGTACCGTACCGGTATATTCAGAAGTGACAGTTTTTCATATGGTTCTAAATAAAAATATTGCGAGTAAAGCAAGATTGTTTATACAACCAATTAATTTGTTTGAGTTCAGTCTTTGAGTTTGTAAAATAAACGCTTAGGTAACACTGTCCACTGATGAAGCCTTACTGCTCACCCACAGGGAGGAGGACTAGACTAATACGGTAAGTTCAAAATACCGGTACATTCTCGGAATGGCTATGCAGGACTGCGTTGGACTGCGCTGGAAATGGGGGTCGTCTTATACGGCGAGTATAGCACAAAACCTAAAATGTTTCAGGCAAAGTAGGGGGTTGTCTTATACGCCGGGTCGTCTTATACGCCGGAAAATACGGTAATTTTTTCAGAAGAAATTTTTTATAATGAATGTAAAAGGTTAAAAACATAGGAATAACATTTAAAAAATGTAAACTCAAAGAAGAATATTATTAACAAAGAAAAAGAAATAGAGAGAGGAAGAGTTACATAAGGGGTCCTATACGGATAGGGAATGAATTGTGTAAGCAATATACAAGAGGATAATAGATTATATGGTTAGTCAATAAACACATATATTCGATTATTTAAATATTGGTAAAATAATTATGAGTATGATATTTAAAATACAGAAATTGATACATGAAATATAAAATGCATTAGGTTAGGTGAATGTTGAAAGATATAAGGATAGCCGTTGTAGAATCAACGTCTTTGTGTTTTAAAATCACCAAAAGGAGAGTGTCTTTTCTGAACTTGTGAGGGAAAAGAGAGATCTGTACTTTTGATTGGCAAAACGCTGCAGAGGATAAAATATTAAAAGTGACCATTTAATATCCACAGAAAGTCATATGCAGACAAATATATATTTGTATATGAAACACACCACCAAACACTGTGTTCAGTTGCAAATTTACTTTTTTATGCCCATCTGCAAGATGTTTAAATCTGAACCCACTATTGTGTTGTTTAAAATTTTAATATTGTCTCAAAGCTTTTTTTAAGAATAGGAATTTACGAATATCTGAGTTTTACTGGAGCTGAACGTATATAATCCATCCTTGTATAATTCATCAGTGGTGTTCTATGATAAACAGCATTACCGACACATTCACATATGTTACATCACTCTAATGATATGCAATATGTGATGATAAAGCAAGATTCGAAAACTCTTGCTTTATAAGGCTATAAACCCAGACATACTATTTCAGCATTTTCAATTGCTTCATATAGAAATTTGTCGAGGTCAAAATGTACGTGAAAGTTGCCATTTTTTTCAGAAAATTACATTTGATTAAGGAGAAAGTAATCGCTATCTTTTCAGCTTTCACGACTTCTCTTTCGAAGTATATAGAGGTTAAATCTAATATAGATCAAAATGTAAGGGTTATTTATCAATTAATCCCCCACGGTCCATTTGTGCATTACCATGACAATTTCCGCGTGATATTCAAGAGTGTCATCCCTGGCAATTTGAAGGACACTTGGGGCCTTTTTTTAGAGGTTGATGGAATCGGTACTCCATCAAAACGTGACAGCTATCCCATACCAAGATTACAAGTGCAAAGTATATAATACACTTTTAATAAGGTGGACGGATATCCCTTGTGCTTGCGACAGAGGGGCCCGCCAAACCCTAAATCAAGCCGTAAGACTGAAGCAATTTTGACCTTACTGTGTAAGTCAAAGCCGATGAACATTCAATACTTCTTCCTTTCCCACGATGGCCATACCTAATCAGCGTATCGTGCATAGGCTCACCCAGCAGGTTTATTGACAAATTTGAAAGTATAATTGAGGTGTTTCGCTGAATGTAAAGGTCCTGTCAGGGCTATACCCGAGAAGTGTAACTTGTCCTCAATCCTTAATCATCTACCAAGTGGCATCTACTTCCCCTGGAAGGAGGGGTGTCCACTCTCCTACAGGAAGTGTTACCTGTGTACGTGTGGCACGTGCAGGTCATACCATTCCGCTACGCATCACACCCATGAGCAATCAGCACACGGAGAAGCCCGGATCAAGTTGCTGCGTCATGGCATTGAAGTGAAGGTAATGAGATGATTTGCTTCAGTTGATAAACACAATTGGAGGTGGAGTCTAAGAAACAGTTGCTTCCATTTATTTATTTTTACTCTATTTCCCTAAATATAGCTCTTTTAGAAGCAGAACATCTGTGCACCAGGCTACTTGGCAGCTATCTTTGGCAAAAACATCCAACAAAAACAAACATCAGTATTGAGCAAGGAGCTTAATGGAAATACAAATGCCATGACTGTGGTGTTTTCCTGCTGCGCTTACTGGCCTTCCACAAAGCCTTTTGTGCCGAAAGTATTAATGCTTCACCACCGTCATAATGCAAGAAACAGGGGGGAAGGTGACATCTTAACAGGTATTGAACCCCCATACAAAATGCTGTCGGCACTAGGGAGACAGAACGTGTTTTTAAACTGTTATGGTCCGGCCAAGATTTCCATCCCAATCCAAGATGTCTTCCTCATTTCGATGGTAAAAAGGTGATATCCAACCTCATGGGGTAGAAGCGAATGTATGACGTTACAACGAATTCCGTTGCAACGCATGCCTTTACCACGCATGCGTTACAACGGAATTCGTTTACCACGCATAACCTTTACCTCGACTATTTGCGTGGTGACGTCATACGTCGTTAAGAGGAAACGGAATTTCTTTTCCGATTTCTCTTTAACGACGCTGATTATGTGCAGATTCCGTCGTGACTTCTGGTGAGTTTTTTTTATTTGGGGGGAGACCCCCCAAACCCCTCTTTTTTTACTCTTTACCTTTACCACATATGCCTTTACTACATACATCGTAGTAAAGGTATGCGTGGTAAAGGCTTTAGTGGTAACCACGCATGTGTTGTACTGCATGCGTGGTTAAAGATTTTGTGGAAACGGCTTCGTTGAAAAGGCCGTTTCCCGGTAGAAGCCACAGTACAATTCCTGTTTCCCAATCCAAAATGTCCGCCCTGCTAAGGTTGTAGAGAGGCGACTCCCACATCATGGGGTAAAGGTGACATCATGATTTCCTTCTATCAATCTAAGATGTCTTCCTTGGTATGGTGGTAGAATGGCGACTCACAACTCATGGGACAGAGACGACAGTACTATTTCCAGAATCAATTCAAGATGTCTTCCTCACTACAGAGGCAGAAAAGGGACATCTCATCTCATGGTGTATGTACTCAATCAGGCAAGACGGATATGTTGTCGGCAATGTCTGTACCATGGATGAGTGACAGCCTTCTGGGCTACACGTAAGGTGGTCCTTTGCTTCGATGCAATATTTTAGCCGCTTTTACGTGTACAGATCCCCCTGTCAGATCTGAGCAGCTCTCCAGTCCTGTTTTACTTTTGTCATTTCTTAAATCCTAATTCAGAAATTCACACAAACCTACAAGGACCAGCTAGAGAGTTCATGCGTTCACATGAGGTACCTTGAAAAGAAGGCTTCATTGAAATATTGAGTAACCCCTGATCAACCGGTCTTGGGGAAATGGAAAGCAGCTTTGAAGGTCAAACCAGTTCACTCTTTGCTCCAAGGTCACGCAGATCATGGTACACACCCAGGACCCTCTTTCTGATAGACAGCACCACTTGGAAGCATCTCTCCCTGAAAATGATGGGGCAGTGGTATGAAAACCCGAGGCTCTGGAGTGGCAGCTCAGCAGAGACGTGTTAAGGCGTGGGCAAAGTGGGCTCTGGCCCAGGGCCCCAGGGGGGCCCCTGATGGAGCCAGCTCTGTTCTGCAGAGAGTCTTGCCCTGATGACCTTGAATAATTCTTAAACAGATTGTTTTAGATACCGTTTCCCTTAATTTATTTTTAATGTGAGCGATGTTACAGGGACTATTACAGACATTTTGCAGAGAAATGTGTTTATATTTCATGCAACATCCATAAAAAGAGTTCATTTTAGATCAAAATAGGCCCTCACATATAAGAAATGGCAGTGTCACAGAGTTTATTTGCAGTAATAGTAGTGAGCTGCTGCTGTGTTATATTGAAAACACGTCTCTATCCCTCAATATAGAATGTAAACACACTTAAAAGTTACAAGTCTTATGGGCGCCCTCCATAGCATTGTCAAACAGAAAACTCTGTAAGGAAGCAGGTGAGATAGCTTAGCTGGTCATTGGCCCTGCTGCAGACGGGGGGGAGGGGGGTACAAACAGAAAATCGCAGTCGTGTGTACAAACAGCAAGCCACAAACAAGTCTCTTGGTAGGCAGGACAATCTTGTGTCTCTGCAGTAAAGCACTACTGGAACCGGAAATGGTGATATCTAATCCCACACTACCAGCAGAGTAATACAATGATGTACTATAAAACACAGTCTCCAATACATTTATGAAATGTAGTTATGCACGTAAGCACAGACTCATACTTGCAGAGGTATCCAAGAAGCCATATTTCTTGCCATATTAACTGGGAAAACCCCTCTAACGTTTTTAAACATACACTGTGGTTAATTATCAAAGTTGAGCTGTTTGCCAGCACTCCCTGCTTTTGCAAATAAGGAAGTTGGTATCCTCACCGTTAACTTGTTCTGCCCAAGATCACACCATGTGGGAAGCCGGAATTAGAACCAATGCCTGCTGGCGAGGACGATGGGAACCGTAAATCTTTTCAGCGTTCATATAATCAGATAAAATGTCTTATTTAGTCATTGTGAGGCCAGTCCAGGGGAAGATTTTGATTGGAATATGAACCGCCGGTCGTAGTTCGTTTATGCACTGTGTATGTTTTTTAAATGTCACATTCCAGCAGTTTCTAGCTGTTCTAGATAACACTTTAATCTGGAGTACAGTTTATAACTGCTCAGGGGCCAGCCAAAAACACCAACTCATGTGGTGACCCTGATGATCCCACTCTCCCAAGAAACGTCGATCTCCCACCCCCGGAAGTAGAACAGCGGCCCGCCTCTTGTCTGCTCTGACGTGTGCGGATTAGGACAGCACGCTCTGCTTACACTCTGCACAATGTGAATCTTCGTGGCATTCTCACGAGGTCAGATTTTCCACAGTCCTGGGCTTTTCGTGCACAGATCATCGTAAACCTGGCACGTTCACCAAATTGCTACAATTATGTTAGGACTACTACTACCAGAATGCATTGGGCTCTTATGCGGAAGCCAAGATCTTGAGCATGGAGGCCCCAAAGGCAATGAGTCGCCTGGTAACGTCATACGTGATACATTCTCGATTCCCCTCACTTTTTTTGCTATTAGATTTTGTTGGCATGTTCTCTCATCTTTTTTTGCCACAGATGACAGAGAATTTGGTCTGGTCCCAAATATGCTGGGACTGGAGTTCAGTAGTTTCGGGTTGTATATCCTGTTATGATTCACACACCCTGGCCTGGGTTTCAGCTTGCCACCTTTCCTAGAGAAAAATACTGGTCATTTGCTTATGTGTAAGATTCTGCAAAGGCCAGGACATGAGGCTTCAAGAGCTTTGTATAAAATCCTTTATTCATTTTTAACATGGACTTTCGGTCTTTGTTTACTTAAATTATCAGCCAGGGATCAGTAAGGCAGCTGTAGAACACTTTAAAGTACTTTCCTTTTATATTTGCCATAATCACTTGAAAAAATACCTGCTTTGAGTGATTGTCCTAATTGTTGTATAGGCCGGGACATTAAAAGACTGGTCATGCTGATGAAAACGAGCCTGGTGGCAAGTCTCACTGGATTGCAAGTCGCCCAGAGCTGAATTCCCAGGTGGAGTTATGTTCCACATGGTTATCTGAGGTCCAGTGTTCCATCAACTGAATTTTGCTCGTGCGGGTTGTCAGAACCGATTCCAGCAGCCAGAAAATCAGCTTATAAAATAATTTTGGGGACGGGCTGTATTGCATTGGTTCCCGTTCCTGGGCCCCGGCAAGGCATAGGGAGTGCATGGAATGCCCACATCCAGCCAATCAGCACTCTGCTCTACTCTTCCAATTTCCCACCCCCTATCCCATGCAGGAGTCCTTGCTGACATTTACCACCTGCGACGGCATGGAATCTCCACGAAGAACTCCTCACAACTTCTAATCGAGCCCTTAGTGCAATGTTTCACACTTGGATCCATAGCGGTGTCTGGAAATTTGATTGAAAAATGTATTCCGGCTAACATTTCCGTGAAGGTAAAATTTGGAGAAGAAAACCGCGTGAAGGCGTTAATGCCTCTGATCTCTGCCAGCTCGTGTATTTTAACGCCTCAACCACATCCACCTTTTAGATGCACCACAAAATCACGGCTTCTGTTATGGAACCATACCGGATAATGGTCGATTTTTGAGAAGAGATCATTTGAGGCAGAAATCCAACCACCAATTATCCTGGTCTACAAAATGGACCTTGCCTGACACACCGAGCATGCCAGACTATTCCAGGCAGTGGTGCCTCACTGGGACTTTGACGTCTGTGCACCGCGGTTAGATGGTTCTACGTTACCGCATATATCTCTTGGCGACCAGCTTTCATAAATTTCCCAGATAAGACATCTTGGTTGCTGCGCGAGGTGGATCCATTCTGCAGTGCTTGCTACATGCCAATCACCTGTCATCAACCAACATATTATGTAAACGAGGGAGAGAAACATGTCAGCACATGGCGGAAGGACCTGACAATACCTGAATATATTATGTGACGCACTCACTACTACCAGCTCCTGCTTGTAAATTTCCATCTCCTCTACCTCTTGTGTGGTGCTTCATTCATCTAACAAGAGATCCGAGGCCGTGTTATGTAACGGGCCCCAGGGGTGAAATGCCGCATGCACCTGCTTTCTCTGCCCAAGGGCCACTTTGGTTTTACAGAAGGGGTAGTCAACACTTTCACAGCACCTTCTGTAATACAGATAGCGCTGGTGCACATGTAACCCCCCCCCCCCTGTTAAAAAGGGTTCCAAAGACAACCGGTAACCAAAAACCCTTTTATGTTGCCCGGCGGTATCGCCTCTATGACCCACCGATATTAATTAATGAAGAAGCAGGCGCTGGAGACTGGAAGGCGGGAAACGAGGATTTTATTCTCTCCGGAGGAGAACACATCAATTCAGACAGCAAGTATCGTCACGAGGTGCTCTAACCACATCTCTGAGGCCTGGCCTCTTATACTGGAGTTTACGACCTTTATTACACATAACACATTCTCGCAATACTTTAGTACTAGAAAGAACATCCTCGGAATCTCCCCTTCAGACCCGTTCCCACATACATTTACAGTCGGATTCCCCACCCCGGTCACAACAGGTGATAGTTGTCACACAGCAGGGCATTCCGCCGATTCACGGAATGCATGGGGTTGATCGGATCTCATGGGGTGGGGGCTTTGATCGGTTCGGGGGTCTTTTGATGGGGAGGGGAGGCTTCCTACTGTACGGGGTAATAAACAGTATCCGTAGAGCCAGGTGGCGGCCTGGGAACAGGGAAGACAAACGGGGATACAGGAAAAGGGGGTTTGCATCAAAAGGGTTTGAGGCCATGAAAGGAATGAGGGGAGGTGTCGCGCTGGGAACAGGATGAGATTCAGTGGTGAAACTGCGCTGGAGAGGGGTTTATGACCCAAGACATGAGAGAGCGGGGGTTGTCAGTGTGCGGGGGAATGCTTGTGAGGTTAAGAGAGAGAGAGAGACGCGCTGGCTATCAGCGAGGGGCAGGGAGGCCATGGCATTCAAAATGGCTGCCGCTTACGCGCACGACTGGGCTCGAAAAGGGGGCAAGATGGCGCAGATAATGTTCACCAAGATTGTATTCATTTTTCACAGTCCTCCCTTTAACATTTCCAAGACATCTTGCTGGCCTATTTCCTATCTACACCTATATGCAGCAATCACAAGTAAGGGAGAGGGGACTTAGGCAAAGGAACTGCGCATATACATCATTTTATAAACATCACATTGAAAAATCTCATCATCTAGTAAGCGGGTTCATTGTTAAGTTGGTTGCAGGAAAAATCATCATAATGCAATATCAGACTAGAATTACACAGTGAGGGCGTCGGGTACAGATCATAGAATAAGAACTGGTGAGTTATCATATAAGTAAGTCCTTTGTATACGGCGGGTGCATAGTCAGTCCAATGGCGATTGGGAGAGAAAGGAGATACAGTAAAAAATGTCAGAGTTCTCGTTGTCCTTTGTCGTCTTCTGTCAGCACTGTTGAGCATCTGGATTACCTATCAACAGAAATGTTCATGTGGATTGAGTCGTTGGAGGTCTGCGGGCAGGGGTACTTTTTGTTTTGTTTCGCCAGACCCCATAGGAGCAATGCGTTACGGTTTTGGAACAGGTGCACTTTCTTTTGTAGCGCAGAGCATTGATTTGCAATAAAAATGCGATTGTTCCAGAATTGTGAGATCTGTTCGTGTCTTGAGTCTCTGTGATGGGCATTTCCTGTTGCTTCCATCATCTTCAGGGTGTTTGGTAGCGGGCAGAACCACAGACTTTGTTTATCTTTTCTTCGGGGGCGACCCTTGGTGGAGTTCTAGGTCACCGTTCTGGGGTTTAACATAGTTCGTGGTCTATTTAGTCGGAGCTCCCTCCCTTCTGACGCAGGGAGTACTCTTCTCTGGGTAGCTCAGTAGGATTTGAAGGAACTTGGGAGTTCGGATGGAAAGGTGCGGGTGTGAACAGTCCTTATGGTAGGTCGGAGGAGGAGGGGATGGAGCAAGGCCAAGTCGGGAACAGATCAGGGGGAGGCGGAGAGTTTTCGACAGGCGAGTCCGTAACCATGTTCAGAGAGCGGGGGCTTTTGGCACACGTTGATCATATAGCAGGGGCTTCAGGTCAGCCCTTTCCTTAGCTTTGTCTGAAACCATGCCCCGTCCGGCGTCTCCTTACTGCTGTGGTCTCGCCTCGGCCTCCGTCGCTGATGTTCCACAATCCGCTGTCGGGCTGCGTGCTCCCACATCCGGTCTCTTTCTCCTCCGACAGTGATACCCTTAAATGAGTTTTGAAAAGACAGTCTTTAGAGATATTGCAGAAGAAGGTAATTACATAAGTCTAATTCTCTCCCAACACCAAGCAACTGGGGTAAGCACTCGCTACATTGGAGATTCTTGCGGCTAGCGTATAAGCAATTGATGATGGGTTTGCTGGATTCCTTACAACTTCCTTTTGTGGCTAATTCTTTGGCGCTATGATGGTTATTACGTTCATTTGTAATAGGTACGAGGTCTGGTACTCATTTATTGCATAAGTCTATTATAGTTGATGTCAGTTCTTCTGGTAGAGACCTATTTCCCTAGTACGAGTCTTGCAAGGCTAGGCTGGTCTTCAGGGCTTTGTATTTTACGAAAAAGTGTAACGTGCTAGTCACCGTAGTCTGATAGGCACCCTTCTGGGGGGTGAACATAGGCTAAACAAATCTGCATTTCCAAAAAAAAAACATTTTATTATCAACCAGGCTTACTGCAACAAGTTCTTTCGATTTTCAATCTAATTTTCAACTTTGCACACATCCTTCTAACTTTCTATATAAATCCTCGCAACCTGGTTACTACAAAAAACTCGGGAGGGGTGGTTTGAAACAATAATTATTAAACTTATCCTCCGGGAAGGAGGGATCTTATGGAAAACGATGAGGAACACAGCGAATCGGAGCAAGGGGCATTCTTCAAGTCCTCGTTCAGGGTGGCTGATACCAAACTGGGGGCATTTTGGGTAGATGGGGGTGTCTCGGTCATTTCTTATAGCTTGGGGTACGGGGACAATTTGCAATGGGGATGGTCGCATTACTACAGACACATTTTATCATAGAAACCACTGACAAATAGGTCCCTGAGAGTGGGTCAAATTTAGAGAACCTTTGTCGTCTTACCTGTCCCTTTCCTATCGGCCAATTTAAATTTCATCCATATTTTAGTAGAAAAGGAGAGGTAGTAACGTGGTGCCGATACAATTTTATTTAGGACAAATTTGTGCAAATACTTGTGGTATTTGGGGCCAATTAGGAGGTGCACCAGGTTCGCCAATTAGGTGCCAGTTGCTAGGAAGAGGGAAAGCGTGGAGGGTGGAAGAGTGAGCGAGAGAGAGAGAGAGAGAGAGAGAGAGAGAGAGAGAGAGAGAGAGAGAGAGAGAGAGACAATAGGCCAAGCAGTACACGTGTGGCATGGGGAATGACCGTGTATTGTTTGGGCTATTTAGTGCGTTACCTAACGTTTTAGACGTTTCGGGTCTGAGTTAGGAGGTAGAAGGCATGCAGTTTTGGGACAGAAGAGAGTTAGGTCAGGTAAAAAGGCAGTGAAAGCGTCCTTGTTGCGCCATTTCGCAGCGCTAGTCCGTCTTCATGCATCGGGCGTGACGTGGTTCCAGGTCCCTTATGATACTCTGATCGGGATTCTAACATAATCTGCAGAGGGAAAAAGGGGGGAAAAAGGGAAGGTAGGGGGACAACATTCGAACACATCAAATGTATGGGCACGAAAGTCCTTTACTTACCACATACTCGTACTTATCTCTTCGGGATATAATCCCTTAGGGTTCTGGTTTCCTAAGGTCCTGGGGGCAGGCAATGTGATAGGTTGTTCATGGGAAGGTTCGAGGGTGGTATTAAGGATCGTGTGTAGGGAAACGTTTAAAAAAGAATCAGAGGTGCCTAGCGTGAGGTACCCGGGTTTGTAGATGTATCCGGCCTTCGGGATCCCTAAATCATTCCCAAAGCTGTGATGTTCTAAGGCATATCAGTTCGTCGTTCAACCCTGTACCTTAGTACCTTCGATCACCATATCTTTATAACAATTTATCAATCACCCGCTTTACTTTACCCATTCTCAGAAGTCGAGGTCCTTCTTCATACGTTAGTTCCTGGGCTTAGTCGCATATTTTGGAGGCAACGTATCACACCTTTGAGTCGATCATTAATCCAGGGCCGAACAACCATTTCTTCAGATAACCTTAAAAAGAGGAGCAGAACGGTTGCGCACAGAAAAACCCTCCCACCGATACCCACATTTACAAAAGTATGCGATGCTTATTCATAGTTGTTAAAACCTTTATTTGCTGAATTATTCAGTACGTGAAATGTGAGAGCGCAATTCATATTTTGGCCTGATATGTCGTCGATGGAAGCACATACAGTAGGGGGTTATTTTGTAGCACAAGAACATGTAAAAAACCTTAATTTAATTATTTGCAAGTAACCAAAAATTATTTCATTGCGTGACGAGGGAATCAGGGGCATTTCAGTTCATAAATGGAAACACAGTCGAGCTCATCGTAATCACATTTCCTAGATATATATACCGTGGGTATGTATCATAAGCGACGTTATGTATCAGTTACAACAAATATCAAAAATAGATTGTTCATTGAAATCAACATTTTACGGAACCCTTCTTAAATGTTCGCCAAGTGAACCCTCCTCCCTTTAACATCGAGTGCGCGATGGTTCGTACATATATATATATATATATCTTAGTACATCAAGTTTCATTAGCTAAGGAACACCACGAGGCATTCGTTAGTTTCCATTGATACCAGCGCCATTTTGGGCGAGGCCGGTTTAGTCCGGAAGTAGCATCAGGGGCAAAATATCCCCGACAATTGGCGGTTGGGCCAGAGTCCCTTTCGGCAGTTCAAAAGAAAGCTGTGCTAACAGAGGGGCTGGTGGTGTGGACTGTCAATCAAGAGAGGGAGGGAGTAGAGTCTTTCTTACCGGGTCATGTTGATGTTCAGCCGGAACTTACTCAAGTTCGTTAGCCCATAATGTTCCTGGGTGGTTCAGACGGAAGCTGATGCAGACACGAGAGCACCGCCATCTTGTTGCTGTGCCGTGGTTATTTCATTTGAGATCAATGCAACTGTTCCTCACCGGAAGCCTGAAGGGGTCGAGGGCCCTTGGGACTTTGGTAGAATCTTCAAAGTCGAGGGGATGTTTGTCGATGGTGGGGGCTTGCGCCCAGGTGGGCAAGTGCCCGAGTTGCAACTTTGGACAAAAGTTATTCCAGCGGCCTAGACCCGCCTTTTCGAGGGCCCAGACGCCATTTTGAGATCCTTGTGGCAGCCACCTTTGCCGTATCCATCAGGAGTGGAAGGAACTTCTTGTGATGGCGGAGGACAGAGCATCATGCTGCTGGAGCTGGACATTTTTGGTTCGGGGCGCCAGGGTGCAGCAGTGGAGCCTTCATCTGGGGAGGTGAGGGAGGCTCACTCGTGCCGTCTCCTTCTCCCGGCGCATCCTACACCGTCCCTTGGAATCAGGGGCGCACATGATGACCACCCTACACCCCTGATTCCGACTCTTGGGGGACCACTGTACATCCGGTGCTCCGTAATTATGCCCGTCGGACATCGTATGTCCTGTACTGTGCAAATATACCAGCCGGGTCTTGTATGTCCTGTGCTGAGAAAGTATACTAGGCGGGCATTGTATGTCCTGTGTTATGGAAATATACCAGGCGGGCATTGTAGGTCCTGTGCAGCGCAGGTATATGGCCATCGTCCGGCTGGAGGACATCGGCGCCGGACCAGGGCAGGGAAGCCTCCTACCTGTGGAGGTGGAAGAGGCTCGTCCGCGTCGCCTCTTCCTCCCTGCCCACCCTGCATCCGTTCGGCGGAGGAATTCGTGATGGCCGGACCAGAAGATACGAGGGAGGGGGTCATTTGCAGCCGCCCCCTCCCTACCTGCGGCCCGGGGGACGCCATCCCTGGAAGGGCAGTATGGGAAGACCATTTCATTGCCTGCTTTGTGGAGTCTCCGGTACCTCCTCGCCGGCAATCTCTTTTTGGCCCCTGGTTGCTGGCAGGCCCCGCCCCACACGTGCTAGGTGTTCCGGATGGGCGGGACCATCGAACTGTTACATTGGAGGACTTCCGGAGTGAGCATAACACGTTTTGTATTTTTCCTATCAGTAAAGTTTGTTTTAGTGAGAGTTCTACTAGTTATTCTATTTACCGTTGGTTGTGTGTTTTCTTTACCGTAATTAAATCCTAAGTTTATATAATAGACGCTTGGCTTCCTTGAGTCTTTTCTTTAACGGGGGGTTGTTTACACTGACCTGCAGTTGTGTTTGTTTTTCAGAGTGGGGGAGCAACAGAGAGCAATCAGTCCCAGAATTCTAACATGTCGTTAAAATTGGCCTGACGAAATCTGTGCCACCGGGCATAGTCAAACGGGGTGGTCCTGTCTATTCTGTCTGCACTAGTCTGATTGGTTTTTATCTCACGTCTTTTTCCTTTCTGTCGGTCCGTCCTTTCTGTCAACCCTCCATTCTTATCTATGCTTTGCAGAGTCGGGCATTGGGCTTTCCAGTGTCCCAGACATTTACAGAAAGCACATTGGTTTTGTTTTAAATCTGTCCGTCCTGTGCGTAATGTCGGGGGATTACCTTCAGATCGTTGTGTTCCGGGGTTGGCTTGTCGGCACATCCCTTTACACCATTCGCTTTTCATGTTTACTCCTCGGGACTGTGCCATCGCTGGCCCTTCCCTTTGCCTACTAGACGTTTGGAGGGTTGTCCGTCGTGTCCCTTCATCCTGTCTTAATTCGTCACCTTCCCTTCGTCGTGTGGCTTCTTTGCGCCACATACCGAGACTATCGAGCATAATAGGTGTTGTTTCATTCCTACGAAGGGCTATTTCTACTGTTTCTATTTTGTCGAGATCGAAGGATCCTTTCAGTGGCCACTGTCTTTCTCGATCCCTTTTCGTATATTTATGCCAGAGCTCACTATAGACTATAGCAATTAATCCATGCTTCATGAACATGTCCTTATTAGGGGTGCCTTCCAGCGGAGCCGGATGGTTCATCTCTAATAAGCGGTCCGGGTTAAACAGGCTACTAACCAGTGGGGAGAAGACAGGCATGACGGATCACAATGGGATAATAGTCAGCACTACCTATCTTATCACTGCGCGCAAAGACTAGATAGAATATTTCTATTCTACGTTGTTTGCACGTAGTGAATACCTCATGAATCAATTCTGAGCAATCAATCAACGTTAGGTCAAAAATAAAAAATCAATATGGTCAATGGGGAGAATAAGTAGGCTCGCAAAGGTTCGCGTCACCTACCCTTTCACTATCTGTAAAGAGGGGACCTAATCTTCCCTGTTTTCAGACAGAGAATCTCCAGAAAACAATCTATAACAGTTAATCAATGTTAGGTCAAAAATAAAAAATCAATATGGTCAATGGGGAGAATAAGTAGGCTCGCAAAAGTTCGCGTCACCTACCCTTTCACTATCTGCAAAGAGGGGACCTAATCTTCCCTGTTTGTAGACAGAGAATCTCCAGAAAACAATCTATAACAGTTAATCAATGGGGGGGGGGGGCAATTGTTCAATGGGGAGGGGGAAAATAGGTCCGACGGGTGCGTACCTATCCTTCGCTGTTTATAAAGGGAGAGCCTGTTGTTTCTCCGTTTGTAGACAGTGAATCTCCAATAAATTAACAAAGAGTAATACTAGTATTTTCTCAACAATTATCAATTATTTTCAATTATCTATCACTTTCGCAATTCGTCGTGTTCACACGACCTTACCCGGACCGCATGGACAGTTTCTCGTCTTCCGAATCCAGCGCCCGATTGTCCTCTTCTCTTCGTACTTCTCGTGGCACTCCTGAGGGTTCCCAGTCA
The DNA here is from genome assembly GCF_964263255.1 of Lissotriton vulgaris. NCBI lineage: Eukaryota > Metazoa > Chordata > Amphibia > Caudata > Salamandridae > Lissotriton > Lissotriton vulgaris. The sequence goes on from NC_141700.1 coordinate 41,699,116, forward strand.
GGACCGCAGATCACTCGAGAGAGGTCTGTTCGGAACCAGTGAAGTTCGGATGATCGGCTGTCAGACAAGGGTCTATCGGACAGGGTACCTTCCGATCGTTGCAGTCGTTCACTCTGTCGTCAGGACCTCTCCCACTGGATCCACGAGTCGCTGATGGGCCCCACGTTTGGGACGCCAATTGTTAAAAAGGGTTCCAAAGACAACCGGTAACCAAAAACCCTTTTATGTTGCCCGGCGGTATCGCCTCTATGACCCACCGATATTAATTAATGAAGAAGCAGGCGCTGGAGACTGGAAGGCGGGAAACGAGGATTTTATTCTCTCCGGAGGAGAACACATCAATTCAGACAGCAAGTATCGTCACGAGGTGCTCTAACCACATCTCTGAGGCCTGGCCTCTTATACTGGAGTTTACGACCTTTATTACACATAACACATTCTCGCAATACTTTAGTACTAGAAAGAACATCCTCGGAATCTCCCCTTCAGACCCGTTCCCACATACATTTACAGTCGGATTCCCCACCCCGGTCACAACAGGTGATAGTTGTCACACAGCAGGGCATTCCGCCGATTCACGGAATGCATGGGGTTGATCGGATCTCATGGGGTGGGGGCTTTGATCGGTTCGGGGGTCTTTTGATGGGGAGGGGAGGCTTCCTACTGTACGGGGTAATAAACAGTATCCGTAGAGCCAGGTGGCGGCCTGGGAACAGGGAAGACAAACGGGGATACAGGAAAAGGGGGTTTGCATCAAAAGGGTTTGAGGCCATGAAAGGAATGAGGGGAGGTGTCGCGCTGGGAACAGGATGAGATTCAGTGGTGAAACTGCGCTGGAGAGGGGTTTATGACCCAAGACATGAGAGAGCGGGGGTTGTCAGTGTGCGGGGGAATGCTTGTGAGGTTAAGAGAGAGAGAGAGACGCGCTGGCTATCAGCGAGGGGCAGGGAGGCCATGGCATTCAAAATGGCTGCCGCTTACGCGCACGACTGGGCTCGAAAAGGGGGCAAGATGGCGCAGATAATGTTCACCAAGATTGTATTCATTTTTCACACCCCCATACTAAAGACTCAAACCATTTGCCTATATGATGGACGTAGGCGCAGAGGCAAAGAGGGCGTCAGGAGATGCTCAGATTGTGCGCTACAGAGAGGTGGCATAATGTCAGTGGGCCTCCCATGGTCAGCCCTCGGGAGGGTGGAAAGTGACCCCCGATTACAGTAAGGGTTCACTGTCCCGGTTTGTGCTAGTGCACTCTTTAAAATTGGCATGCTGGGTGCAAACAGGGACACTGCACCCTATTACATATAATACGTTGCTCCTAGGGCACCTGCGAGCTTGTACGGTCACCCAGCAGCCTTTAGGGAGAGGGACTGGCTTATTGAGCCTTTCGGGGTGCAGGTTTTATGGACCTGTATTTCAAAGGGCTGCACCTGCCAGCAGGGAGAGGTCTGTGGGAACCCAAGGGTTACCCTCAGGGGGTGTATTGAACACGTGCCACCTTTATATGGCGCACAGTCGGCGCACTTCTTTGTCTCGGCATCCACATTTACTCGCGTTTGCTGCTAGGTTCCCCAGGTATTTGTGTACATGAGGGATCTTTCAGAATGTGTTTGCCAATCATTGGCTGTTGTTCCTTTTAGGTTGAGTAGATTTGAAAGTTTTCTGTTATAATTTGTATCCAGACAGGGGGACGGATAGGTTGGAGGGTCCCGTCTCCGTGGCCCCCATTGTTTGGAGTGGTATTCATTGAATTATGGCATTTTATAGGGTCTTTATCCTTATGTAAAGTTCGACAATATGTCCTGAGGATGGTAAATTATGGTTTATGTATTGTTTCGTACATATCATTGGTTGCTGCTTTTAATGCTCGCTGCAAGTAACAGTGGGTAGCGGATAACCTTACCGCATCCATTAAAAGTGTGTAATGTTTATCACACTCATAATACGCCACAGGTGCAGAGGCAAAGTCTTTCCTTCATTTCCATGGGGGTCACACCCACATGCAAATGAGGGAAGTCTCCTTTAGGAGAGGTGCCGGCACTACCTATGCACCAGTGCGATCTGTACTACAGAATGTTATTGTTAATTGGTTCTTATATAGCGCTGGTTCACCATCAGGTCTCTTTGCGCTTCTAGAGGAGAATATTACAACAGATAGTGCGTGTGAGCTAGTGTGGGCAGGCTTATTTCGTGGTCAGTTCCTCCAGAAACAAGATAGTCTTGAGTTTTTTTCCGAACGAAAGGAGGGCACGTTCCTTGCGCAAATTTTCAGGTAGGTTGTTCCAGAGCTGTGGAATCAAGGTGGAAAAGGCTATGCCCCCTTTGTGAGCCGAATGAAACCGGGGATTGACCAAGCGGCAGGCTGCAGAGGAACGGAGGGTCCGAGCAGGGATGTAGCTCGTCAGGCGATCCTTGATGTAAGCTGGGGCCTGTCCATAGATGGCCTTATGGGCTATGCAAAGGCCCTTGAACGATGCTCGCTGCCGGATAGGTAGCCAGTGCAATTTAGAAAGCAGTGGGGAGGCATGACTCCGTCTGGGTAAATCAAAAATGAGGCGCGCCGCATCGTTCTGCACAACCTGCAATCTTCTTATTAATTTCCTAGGGAGGCCGATGTAAAGGGCATTCCCATAGTCCAACCTGGACAATATTGTGGCAGAAACGATAACCTGAAGGGAAGTTGTAGTGAGGAGGGGGACAGGTTTTCGCAAACGCCTCCGTAGCCCTGTACAGGTACCAACCTCTGCCGACACTTGATTGTTCATAGACAGGTTGGCGTCGATTTTGATGCCCAGGCTTCTAACCACTGGGACCAGCACAAGCGTCACCGCCACGTCTGTAATACCAAAGTGCTCCAGGGGGGTCAGAAAGTGGGTGCATATGCCTGATGCACCTCTGGGGCACTTTACTTAATACTGCCCCCTGGTTTTCATCACGTGAAGCAAAGACGGCCGCAGCGGGCACAAAGATTAAAGTTAAAGAGCTCGGCCTTAACATCGCTTGAGAATCCATTCGTTGGTTTTCAACTCAGGAAATCGGTCCCCTCGTATCGTTTTTCTTCAGCACCAGGTCTTGATTAAGAGCTCTGATATCAAACCTGAGGACCTTTTTTTGAAATTCATAATACGAGGGGATTCATTAGTAGAATGGACAGCTGGCACCAAGGATGTAGATGGTCATTGTCCAAACGTAAATGAGGTATGGGAGTTCACCTCGAAATAGCCGGGCCCCTTTTCAGCAAGGAAACCCCCGTGACTGGAGCAGATGCTCCAGATAAACAAACCACATATTGTTTTATGGACCATCACTTGATCTGTCCTATATTGACATAGAGAGTTGTGATGCGATTCTCATAAAGGTTGGGCATAACCATGCGGTTGATGGTCTCCGTTATTGTGGTAGGGGCCTGATTTTCCCATCAGATTTTGACCCAAAGGAAGAGAAAGTAAGGCAGAAAAGAGAGAAAGAAAAAAGAAAGAGACAGACAGCAAAACAGTGATACACGGAGATGGCAGGGATACGAGGAGCCTGCAAGATTGAGAAAAAGATATAGGAAGCATAGGGTGGTAGAAGAAAGAGGCATGAGGTGGAATCAAAACCAGGCAGCCTCGGTGTTCAGGAGATAAAGAGACAGGAGGTGTAGGGGGTGCAAGAAAGAGGCATGAGGTGGAATCGAGACCAGGCAGCCTCAGTGTTCAGGAGATAAAGAGACAGGAAGTGTAGGGGGTGCAAGAAAGAGGCATGAGGTGGAATCAAAACCAGGCAGCCTCGGAGGGAGGAGCCTAGCGACGAACGAAGATGGCCGCATAAGCTCTCGGCTCCGTTGACCTCCTTCTGCTTCTTGAATATCCTGCTACAAATCCTGATTTTTCGCCTCACCCCCGTGTGGGTGACCCGTTGCTGATACTGGCGGTGTGGTCCTGGGAAACTTACGGCCCGGATTGCCGGAGTTACATCGAGTGGAAGTTCTTGGCCTAACGCTGACCGAGAGCCGGGACCTCGAGTACTGACCCTGCCGGGTTGCAGTGCAACAACGGCGGCCGGGGGATCCAGACACGGTCCGGTCGATAGAAGTGGAGAGCAACCCGCCCCGGGATTGGTGGAGAGCCTGCGGTTCTACCCGCATTGTGGAGGTGTAATGATCCTGTGAGTGGCTGAGAGGTCGGGGGTCCCCTTCTCGGTGTTCCCTTCCCACCGGGGTGGGGTCCCCTTCCGAGGTGCCCTATCGTTGCTGGACTGTGTGCCTCCTGCCCCCGCCTGCCCTCATCACACTTCGGTCCCTGGGGGAATCGGGTGACCCGAAGGGCGCATTGATGTCTGGAGTCGATCAGTTCGCGGCGGTGCGGGGTGAAGAAGAGCCATCATTGCAAACCATGATGGCCGCCATTGAGGGTCTGTGCTCTTACATGGTTGCTCTTTCACATAAGTCGATCGTGGATGACACCGAAACTGCCCGATCGCATAAAGACTCTGATCTGTCTGGTCCCCCTAAGCGAGCCGTTTCTCCCACTTTGATCCCGGAATCTACGACTCGAGGCCCATCTAGTGTCGAAGCCTGGATAGCAATGTCTGTACCGCTGTGTGTGGCTGAACCCGCCGACATGGTGTATCGCCCGCCCACGTTGGCGAGTCCACCTGTGGTCGTGTTCACATGCTCGTCCCCCTATGACTTTATTGAACCTGTGACCCGACGGAAACAGCGAACATCTATCGATCGTGTGAGCTGTGCAGTGTGGTGGAGTATGGAACGGTCGGGATCTGGTCGTACTGTGGCGAGTGTCATGGCGGCTGAGGATTGTGGTGGACGGTGGATATCCGTTGGACTCGCCGCACAGATTCTTGGACTGACTGAACTTTTGATTTATCCTGTGAATATGCGGGTGCGGTGTGCGGAACTCATGGTGAACACTCGTAGAGGTCAAGGGTGAGACTGGTGTTCGACTCGGATGCTAGGGGTCTGTGAGGGACCCGGGATCCGCCATTTTTCTTGTATCAGGGGGCGGGGCGGTGTAGGACGTCTTTCCTGGGTTCTACCGAATTTACTTTGCTTTGCTGCTGATTGTTAATGACCAGGACTGTACGTCGCAGGAGGGGGGTAGTGCGACCGGGGATGCGTGGTTCTCCTCCTCCCTTAACTTTTCTTTTCTTTCTTTTTCTGTGTTTCCTTCTTTCATAAATCTCTTTTCTACTATATTTCGAGTTTTTGGTCGCTGGGCGATAGGCACGCTGCTAGGGGGGTAGGCCGTAGCCATCTGCAGGGGTGCAGGGTGGGCAGTAGGGGGTGGGGTATTTTTGTTTTTCCGTTCTCTGTTTCTATGGCCTTTTTCTCTTCTTTTAGTTTGACTGGACTTCCTTTTTTCTCTCTTCCTGGGTTGGGGGTCAGTTTATCGGGTTACTGTTTGGACTTTCTGGGCGGTGGTGGGTCTGTGGCCGCTCAGTCTCTCCTGTCATTGGATTCATCGGGTGGGGCATTAGTCTGGAGTTTTCAGAAATGTATGCTTGATTATATCGTTCGCTTCAAAATGTTGTCGCCTCTGCAGTTGGACATGCTTCCCTGCCCACCCGGTGATTGTATCTACTTTAGATCCCGAAGCCGGCCCCCTCCTGTTCTCTTTTCTCTCTTTCCATCTCGTTAACATATGGAACTGTACTACGTATTTACCGTGCATATCCTGTTTTATTTTAAAAAAAATTGACCTCTCTAATCCTGAGATGCTCTCCTGGGTGTGCCGAAATGGTCCGATTTTCTATTTTTTGCTGCCATGCCTCCGGGATGTTTGGCTGAATAGCTGTGTGCACCCTTTTCTAAATAAAGGTCCTCCAAAAATAAAAAATAAATAAAAAACAGGCAGCCTCGGTGTTCAGGAGATAAAGAAACAGGAAGTGTAGGGTGGGGTAAGAAAGACTCTGAGGTGGAATTAAGACCAGGCAGTCTTGGAAATGGCCAACCTAGGCATTCAGCAGCACCAGTCATGAGCTCTTACAAAAAACGTGAAGCCCCCGGCATTTATTTAGTTTTTGCAAATTAATCTTTGTGAACGCTTAAGTCCCAATAGTGAATCTGCATCAGCTTGTTGCTCTCACTTGACTTTCTTAAAGCAGTAGAGTTTTTAAAGAATTTCCTCTTCCAACATGTTAACAAATCAACTTGGCCCAAGATCACACGTAACATCAGCAAGGAACCAAGACTACTACAAACACATTGATTCAATTTCTAGAAGACGTCTTGACTACCTCCACCTCTAGGAACAGAGATCCCATTTCAAAGGTGAGAAATTTGAGCGTCGTCAGGCAGCAGATTTCCAACACGCCCGCCATTGGGGTAATTTCCATTTCCTGGTAGAAAATGACAACTAAACTGTAAGCGTTTCAGGGCGTGCGGGATTCACAGTGAAGGGCAGCAGACGGGTTTTGGTGATTACGGGTTTTATTGCACTCAAAAGATGATCTGAACAAGTCCTTCTTAAAACGGGGGTTCTCCTGGGGGATCTGCTCCTCGACCTTCGCCTTCTTCGGATCTCTAGCAGGGTCGTCCTCCGATGGCCTGTCAGGCTCCGTCGGGTCGGGGTTGCTTCGGGTTCCGTCTTGACCTCGCTTCCTCCCAGGTATCAAAAGAAAACAAACAAAAGGGCACTCGTGAGAGATGTGCTCGGCAATCCGCCGTATCAGGGAAAAGGGGGTGAGGACTCCAAAAACCACGCGTGCTCCCGCTCTACGGTATCAGGGAAGTGGCGTGAGTGGATAGGATTGGTGCTTGTGAAGGGGAGGGGGTGTACCGGGACCCAGGGAAGTTTCACGGGACAGAATTACCTCCCTTGCGTCCCACCCAACCCCGGAGACGGTTACGCACCTGTACTAGCCACGCACCTCCCCCGGGTGAGTGGCTGGGCGACACGTGGGGTCGTTGGCCTCCTGGAGTCTCCAGGTCCGTCAAGGCTCCTCGTCCGCTTCCTGTCGCTTCCTTCGTCTCCTTCGTTTCACTCTCTCGTCGGTCTCTCTCTGCGTCCTCGCTCCAGGTGTACAAACACACCTCGTCCTTTCTCACTTCCTCTTTTGACGACGGACGTTTGTTCCGTGACTCCTCCCACTCAGCAGCTCCGGGGCAGTTAAAGGGCCAGTCACTATCATCCTCCTGTATCACGGAAAAGTCCTCTCCCGACCCTCGATAGTCCGACTGCTGCGGGATAGAAGAGGGGTTAGTGCAGTCATCGTTCTGAGACAATCTCTCCTGTACATAGTCCGAACCCGGCACGGGGTGCCAGGCCCCAGGCGCCCCGTTACATACCTCCCCCCTAGGACGCTCACGTTCGGGGAGCAGATGTCTATACAAGAAATCAGCACCCACGTTATCAGTCCCCTTCTTGTGCCTCACAGTGAAGGAATACGGCTGGAGGGACAGAAACCAGCGCATCACCCGCGCATTATTGGACTTGTTCCTGGCCATCCACAGGAGTGGGGCATGGTCAGTACACAGGGTAAACGGATGACCTTCCAGGTAGTATGAGAGTTTTTCCATCGCCCACTTAACAGCCAGGCACTCCTTTTCTATCGTGGCATAGCGCAACTCGCGCGGGAACAACTTACGACTAACGTACACTACGGGGTGCTCCCTACCATCCTGGCCTATCTGGGACAGCACAGCCCCAATCCCATATTCAGATGCGTCAGTATGCAGGGTGAATGGTTTCGTGAAATCAGGGGAAGTCAGCACCGGAGTGGAGGTGATTACATGCTTGAGGCGGGAGAAGGCAGCCAACATAGACTCAGTAGGATGGAGGGGCGTGGAAGACTTACCGGGGTGACGCAAGGCGTCCGTAAGGGGTGCAGCTACATGGGAGAACTGGGGTATGAAGCGACGATAATACCCCACCAGACCCAGGAATGCTCTCAGTTGTTTTCTGTTGGCAGGGAAGGGGGTGTCGGCAATCGCTCGGATCTTCTCTATCTGGGGCTCGATAAGCCCATGACCCAATACATAGCCCAAGTATTTCACTCTCTGGTAGGCGACCTTGGATTTCTTTGCATTCACCTTCAGCCCGGCTTTCTCCAGGGCCAAGAATACCTCATGCAGGTGGCGTAGATGATCCGACCAAGACGGGCTATGAATGACGATGTCGTCGAGGTAGGCCGAGGCAAACTGGGACACGTCTTTCAGCACCGTGTTCATGAGCCGCTGAAAGGTGGCCGGGGCTCCATGCAGGCCAAAGGGTAGGACGGTGAATTCATAATGTCCTTCATGAGTACTGAAGGCCGTTTTTCGTCGATCCTCCTCCCTCAAGGGCACTTGCCAATATCCCTTGGTGAGATCGAGCGTCGTTATATATTGGGCATCCCCTAGACGCTCGATGAGTTCGTCGACTCTAGGGAGTGGGTAGGCATCGAAACAGGATATCTCATTCAGGGCTCGGAAGTCCATACAGAACCTGCGGGTTCCATCGGGTTTGGGGATCATTACTATGGGGCTAGACCAATTACTCTTGGACGGGCGAATAACCCCCAGGTCTAGCATGTCCTCCACTTCTTTCTGTATCGCTCTCCTTCTAGATTCGGGCACTCGGTAGGGTCTTATTTTCACCGTTTTCCCAGGAGCCGTGTCGATACTGTGTTCTGCTAGGGTGGTTCTACCTGGTAGGTTGGAGAAGAGCGTGTCATGGTTTAACAACACGGTATGTATATCGTCCTGTTGTTGCTCCGTCAGTTCGTCATTGATCTGTAGTTCCTCTCGGGTGGAGTGTCCAGTTCTTGGGGTAACCACATGTACCTCTGAGGGAGCCGGTCCTAGCCATTTCTTGAGAATATTGATGTGGTAGACCTGCGTCTTGTGTGGCCCCATCTGCAGGCGATAACTGGTGTTCCCTATAGTGCCAACGACTTTGTGGGGGCCTACCCACTCGGCCCGGAACTTCTGGGTAGATGAGGGAAGTAGGATCAAGGCCCAGTCATCTACTCTTAGCCGTCTCCATTTCTTCCCTTTGTCATAACACGTTTTCTGTCGCTGTTGTTGAGTTTCCAGGTGGGAACAGGCCAGGTCTCGCAATTTCCCCAATCTTGACTTCAGACCTTGAGCATACTCTAGGGTGCTAGATGTCTCTTCAGGCAGCTCATTTTCCCAGGCGTCTTTCGTCATTTCCATCAACGATCGCGGTTGTCTCCCATATAATAGCTCAAAGGAGGATACTCCTAGGCTGCTCTGTCTTTGGCCTCGTATGACATATAAAGCCAGGGGCAAGAGGTGGTCCCATTCGGCGCCGCTAACCTCCAGCATTTTCCGCAATGTTGTTTTGAGGGTACGGTTATACCTTTCTACAAGGCCGTCCGTTTGCGGATGATAGGCCGAGGTGCGGATCTGGGTGATGTCGAGGTTTTTACATACTTCTCTCATCAGTTTGGAGACGAAGGGGGTGCCTTGATCCGTCAGGATTTCCTTCGGGAATCCGACTCGACTGAACACCTCAACCATCTTCTCGGCCACTTGTTTGGTGGTGGTGGCAGTTAGGGGGAAGGCCTCCGGAAATCTAGTCGCATAGTCGACCAGGACCAACACATGCTGATACCCCTTTCTCGTCTTTGGGAGGGGGCCAATGATGTCCATGCCAACCCTTTCGAATGGTTTCCCTATGATGGGAAGGGGTTGTAGGGGTACCTGCGGGGGCCGGGTCATGTTTTTCTTCTGACAGATGCTACATTCCTGACAGTACACGGCCGTGTCCTTGTATATGCCTGGCCAGTAGAAATGTCTTAGGATATTTTGAGTAGTCTTTTCCCCTCCCGTGTGTCCCGCTAACAAGTGGCTATGGGCGAAGAAGAGCACTTGATTACGGAAAGGCACGGGTACTAGCAGTTGGGCCTCCTCATTGGGATTTCCTTCCCTGTATAATAGGTCGTTTTTGATGGTAAACCTGGGAAACCTGTCCGGGTCATGCCCTTGTCCCTGATGGGCCTGCTCCCATGCATTCAAAAGAGAGGGGTCGTTTGACTGGGCATATCGGAAGCTCCGGTCTAATAACCATGGTTCCGGGGTGAGCATGGCCGGACAGGGGTCGAGGGGACCATTCGTTGTACCAAGGTTTCTATCTAGACGGTCTGTGTTGTTCCTAAGCAGCGACAGAAACCGGGGGTTGTCAGTGCCAATGATGAGGTCCTCGGGCAAAGAGGATAGCACTCCCACCCTCACTGTCTGGGTGTCCCCTTTTCTAATCTGTATCGGAATGTTGGCCACGGGGTAGGGGCGTACATCACCACGGACACACCTAATGCTTACCATTTGCCTGGGGATATACTGGGAGAGAGTGACATGCTGGGTTTGAATCACTGACTGCCTACACCCTGAATCAAGTAAGGCAGAAATGGAGGTCCCGTTTACCCTGACACTTACTCTGTAGGTGCCTCCCATCTTGGCGGAGAAAAGTACAGGCTTTGGAAGGTAGCCAACTTCCATAGGTTCGTCCGGGGGTCTTCTCTTGGGGCAGTGTCTAGCGATATGCCCCCAGTTCCCACAGTCAAAACACTGTGGCCCCGCATTACCGGTAACCATGGGTTGCCAGGACCTAGGCCTGGCGAGTTCTCCTTGTCTTGGCGGTTTCTTCTCTGGTTTGGGGGGGGGGTCTCGGGGTCTTCTCCTGTTCCCAAGCTGGATTCCGGGGCTGGGCCCTGGCGAAAGAAGAGGCCATGTCGATGGCTTGTGCGGTCGTAAGGTTGTGGTGTTGCCTCAGCCACCTTTGAGTGGGGTAGGGGAGAGCCTCGAGATACTGCTCCAAGTAAATGCGGTCCATAATTTCTTCTTTGGTGCTTACCGTGGGAGTCAGCCACTTGTCAGCAGCCATTCGGAGACGCACGAACAACGTTCGGGGGTTCTCCCCAGGGGCGCCTCTCTCCTTCCGGAACCGCAGGCGATACGCCTCCGCATCCAAGCCCAGGTGTTCCAGGATTACCTTCTTTACCTCCTGATACGAAGTGTCTCCCGTGGGGTTAGCCACCTGGTAGGCGGCCTGTGCTTCCCCCACCAGGAGAGGGGCCAAAAAGAATGGCCATTTCACCACCGGCCATCCGCAGGCCCGGGCGGCGCGCTCAAAATTTAGGAGGAAAGCGTCCGGATCCTCCCCCGGCTGATACTTCTGGAGAGCTATGGCGGCGGACCCATGGGGAATGACTCTCTCAATAGTGCTGCTGGACTGTACAGGATCCACCCAAGGAGCCGGGTCCCTCGCGGCCAATGCCTCCTTCAGCAAGTCTCTGTTGGCTTGGGCTGCGGTCAGCTGCTGTTCGGCTACCCATCCTAGCCTTTCCTGGCCTTTGGCAAGTTGTTCGAGTACAGATTCCATCTTCTGTTGGCAGACGGCTTCTATGCCCGCATTCTCCACCACTGTAAGCGTTTCAGGGCGTGCGGGATTCACAGTGAAGGGCAGCAGACGGGTTTTGGTGATTACGGGTTTTATTGCACTCAAAAGATGATCTGAACAAGTCCTTCTTAAAACGGGGGTTCTCCTGGGGGATCTGCTCCTCGACCTTCGCCTTCTTCGGATCTCTAGCAGGGTCGTCCTCCGATGGCCTGTCAGGCTCCGTCGGGTCGGGGTTGCTTCGGGTTCCGTCTTGACCTCGCTTCCTCCCAGGTATCAAAAGAAAACAAACAAAAGGGCACTCGTGAGAGATGTGCTCGGCAATCCGCCGTATCAGGGAAAAGGGGGTGAGGACTCCAAAAACCACGCGTGCTCCCGCTCTACGGTATCAGGGAAGTGGCGTGAGTGGATAGGATTGGTGCTTGTGAAGGGGAGGGGGTGTACCGGGACCCAGGGAAGTTTCACGGGACAGAATTACCTCCCTTGCGTCCCACCCAACCCCGGAGACGGTTACGCACCTGTACTAGCCACGCACCTCCCCCGGGTGAGTGGCTGGGCGACACGTGGGGTCGTTGGCCTCCTGGCGTCTCCAGGTCCGTCAAGGCTCCTCGTCCGCTTCCTGTCGCTTCCTTCGTCTCCTTCGTTTCACTCACTCGTCGGTCTCTCTCTGCGTCCTCGCTCCAGGTGTACAAACACACCTCGTCCTTTCTCACTTCCTCTTTTGACGACGGACGTTCGTTCCGTGACTCCTCCCACTCAGCAGCTCCGGGGCAGTTAAAGGGCCAGTCACTATCATCCTCCTGTATCATGGAAAAGTCCTCTCCCGACCCTCGATAGTCCGACTGCTGCGGGATAGAAGAGGGGTTAGTGCAGTCATCGTTCTGAGACAATCTCTCCTGTACATAGTCCGAACCCGGCACGGGGTGCCAGGCCCCAGGCGCCCCGTTACATAAACACTTCAAGGGAAGACAAAAGGGCAGGTGATATAGGTGCACCAACAAGCTCTGCGAGCAGTACTGCGAAAAATCCTATTTTGCCAGGTTATTGGAACGGATTCAAATCTTGTGAATAAATTAGTCACAATGGCCTTCTTGTGAAAATAGCAATGAAGTCACCTGTTGGCACGAGACTCATGCGTGGTGTGCTCTGTTGAAGATGAATCAGACCCTCGAACAATTAAAAGCAAAGGCCTGACTCAAAAGATCACCATCTCCCGGTTCGTGGAAATTGAACTATTTTTGAGATCTAATTCCAATCCAATTTCATCACCTGAGGGTTCTTGCTGCGGGTTAAAGGAATACACTTCCTGTTCCAGCTCACACTGGAGCCAGCTGGTTTTCTGCTGCCATGGCCATTTGTCTGGACAAGAAATTGAGGACAGAAATTTACAAAGATTTTGAGTCCGGTTTTTCTCTCTTTTTTGATGCGGACTCGACGCTAAATCCTTTTTTGGTATTTACAAAGGAATGCAAATTACCTTATCCCACCCACCACACCCTAGGTACAATGTTAGCTTAGAATAGGATTAAAAATTGATGGAATTTTGGGCAGTGTCCAGTTGCCCAACCGTGTGCATCAGGAGCAGCTCTGCACCTGCGGATGACTTCCAGAGGGTGGAGTGCCCACGTATGGTACCAGACTTCTGCTAAACATGGCCGCTGGGCACATACAGCAGGCACCCCAGCACTTAATAAAGTTTGAATTACAACTCTGTGATGGGAATTTCACTCACTGAGCTGTCAAAAACAAACACGCCTTGTGTTACAATAGGACGGAAGTCCTCATCCTCAGCTCCACCCCCTCCGCCTGGGACGACTCCTCATGGCCTGCCACACTGGGAGCTGCACCGACACCTACCAACCACGCACGCAACCTAGGGTTCACCCTAGACTTATCGCTATCAATGACCCAAAAAGTCAACGCTGTCTCCTCCTCCTGCTTCAACACCCTCCGCATGCTCCGCAAGATCTACAGATGGATCCCTACCGGAACCAGAAGGATGGTCAGTAGCAGACTGTAATACGGCAACGCCCTCTACGCGGGAACCACGGCAAAACTCCAGAAACGATTACAACGCATTCAGAATGCCTCTGCATGCCTCATCCTCGACATCCCACACCACAGCCACATCACAGCCCACCTGAGAGACCTGCACTGGCTCCCCGTCAACAAGAGGACCACCTTCAAGCTCCTCAGCCACGCTCACAAGGCACTCCCCAACACCGGACCAGCATACCTCAATGAACGACTCACCTTCTACTCCCCGAACCGCCAGCTTCGCTCCGCTGACCTCGCCCTCGCCACCGTTCCACACATCCGCAGAACGACCACAGGCGGCAGATCATTCTTCCACCTCGCCGCCAAGACATGGAACACCCTCCCCATCCACCGGCGGCAGACCCAGGGCCTGCTGACCTTCAGGAGACTTTGCAAGACCTGGCTGTTTGAGCAGTAGCAGCACCTTCCTCCTCCCCCCCCCCCCCCCAGCACCTTGAGAGCCTCACGGGTGAGTAGTGCGCTTTATAAATGTTTGATTGATTGATTGATTCCGTTTTCGTGTTGTTAAGATTCTGTCAAAACAACAATTTTGCATTTATCAAGTTAAAGATTTCAGAACAGAGTTCTTGTGATAAGAAGTTTCATAGCAGGGGTATGAAAAGGTTTGCATTTTTTTCTGCAAAATTTCACAGAGATTTGCAAATATTGCACCAAATGACATATATGGCTTGAAACCTGGTACCCTGCTTAAAAAGTCAGGTGGGATACAGTTAGGAGACTGGTTTCAGCAGAAAATATGACGCTCACAGACATGTTCTTCTTGCACCCGTCTACCATGGGAAAAAATACAATAAACCATATGATGAGATATTTCAGTAATGTTAAAAAGTTAGCAAAAGGCAATCTTCACAAATTTTGCAAACATAATTAAAATTTAACGCTGGGCTAGTTCAAAGTACAGGTTTAAACCTAAGGGTACTGTTGAACATCAGAGAGTAGGTACCGAATCACAGTTCAGACCAAGCATGTTCTCCTGGAACATACAAATTGGACATAAAGTTTAGGCATGAATAAAGGTTTAGGGTGCGCCGCCTCTTCCACTACAGCCATGACCGGCTTGAAAAATCAGGACCGGTCTCTCTTTTGTGAGTACATTTTTCTTTGAAGCCTCTCCTGCCCCCTAGACAGGAGAAAAATCAATGATGGCGCGTCGGCCATGCCAAGTCAACATGGAAGCTCTGTCCACACTTCTGTAATTTTGGGGTGATCTTCAGAAGAAAAAAACATATCTTATGTCCCCTATGAGCTTGGAGATTTGCCCAGCTTGAGTGGGACACCCATAGACATTTTCTCTCAAGGGGCTACATCACAGACAGTGCCCCGAAGGCTCGGCAACGGTGTGCATCCATTTTCTGCACCAAAGATGCACACTTTACAAACAGGGCCTCAGATACTTGTGTGGCCCCTTCTGTAATACAGATAGCACTGGATTCACCTTAAGGGGGCATCCCCTCATTTACATAGGAGTGTGGCCCCCTGAAAATGAGAAAAACACTTTGGTACCGCACCGGATCATGGCTGCAGCAACAGAGGCAAAGAGGCGGTCACTGATTGTGCACCACAAAGAGGTGGCACATTGTCAGTGTTGCCCATGAGAAGATCCTTCTGGAGGGAAGGAGGGGGGTTCCCTGGACTCCTCTCAGATAGCCCCCGCTGGTGGGTGCAGTCATTCACTGCCCCTGACTGCTGGGGAATCTCTGTCCCCTCCTGCGAAGTGAAAGTGGGTGCGACTTGCATTGTGAAAGGCAGACCAGCAGCTTCATCCAGCCAGTCCATCTTGCGCAGCTGTTGAAAGCAGGGGTGCATGAGGAGGGGCCCTGTGCATAAAATATTTGCAGAAGGGCAAGAGGTCATAATGGGGATGATTTTCACCTCTGTTTTCTGAGTGACAGCATAGAAACTTGAGATTTACTCTTCTTGTCTACTTGATGACACTCTGAACCCCTCGGGAAAACACCCCGTTATTCACTGCTACCCATCTATAGTTCTATATGTCCACCGGGAGTGATAGTCTTAAAACTCCGGCATCCAAACACGTTCCTTCAATTTCTAGATGACGCAGTCAACTTGCAGAAGTGAGAAATTTGTAGTACCTTAGGCAACTTGTTTTTTGTTTTTTTTAAATGATTTTTATTGATTTTTATATAAAATCATAGAATATATATTTCACTAATGGTGTTAACTTTACTGGACGACAGTGTCTCAAATATCTCACATTTTGTACTGATGATTTCGCAAAGATTTCTTTTAGTTATGAAGTCCCGTATTTGTAGGTATTTGAAGAAGTCTCTGTTGTTAATTTGATATTTCATTCTTAGTTCCTCAAATGTGTGAAGCCCCGTAGAAGAGCAGAGGTTGCCGAAATGTGTAATTCTGGCTGCTTCCCATTTCTTCATACAGCTATCCCTGAAAATAGCGGGCAGATCTAGATTATCTTTAAAAAGTGTATAGTATGAAACTCGCCCAATATCCATTAGTTTTCTTATTTTTTGCAAAATTTTAAAAGAATGTAGAAGCGGCTTAAATTTTACTTTATTGTGATAGCTGTCATGTAGGTGACACCATAGATATCCAGAGTTTTTTTCACCTAACAATAGGTTATAAATAGATGGTTGCACACCCCGTGATGCTACATTCGCTAATTCAATTGGAAGAAGTTCTTGACTGTTAATCAGGGTTGCTGCCCAATAATAGAACCGCAAATTTGGTAAGCCTACGCCCCCCGTTCCTTTGGTAAAGTAAGGAATTTTAATGCACGTCTTGGTTGGGAATATGACCAAATAAATTTTGAGAAGGTGTGTTCCATTGATTTTAAACAGGAGTCAGGAAATTCTAGGCATATTGCTCTAAATAAATACAGCAATTTAGGGGAAAACGCCATTTTAATGGCGTTTACTCTACCAATCAGGGAAAGGTGCAGGTTATCTAGTCGGTGGGGATCCTTTTGCATTGTCCTTAAAACAGGTTTTACATTGATATCTACCAGATCTTCTAGTTTGGCGGTGATAGAGATCCCCAAATATGTTGCGTTTGGAGTAACTCTCGGGTCGGCAAAAGCCAAATTATCATTAATCACAATTTGGGTTTTACCTTGATTAAGGGCGTATCCGGAAACAGCTCCAAATTTGGTAGCTTCATCAACGATAGCAAGCGTAGTAGGTGCTGGGTTCTTAGTGACGATTGCTATGTCATCAGCATAGGCTAAAGTACCTTAGGCAACTTGTATCCAAATTGTCATCTGACAACATAATTTCTATTTCCCAGAAGAACATGAGAACTGGACACCAGGCGGCAACACAAAAGGAAGCTCGGGCAACTTCACTCTCCCTTTTTAGGCCAGGAAGCGCCCTAGGGTTAAGAACAAGCTTCCGAGGATGTTCTGAGAAGTGATTAAATTCTTGTGAATAAATTATCACAAGGAGCTAAATTACCATCTTGGAAGCACTACAATGAAACCGCTTGTTGGCAGGATGGAGTTGGTCTTGAGCTATGCAGAGCCCAATAGGCAAACTCAGAGTCAGGCCCTTGAACAATGGCTAACGAGTGACTCGAAACCTCACGACCGTCCCATTCTTGGAACTGGAGTTGTTTTTGAGACTCATTTCAGTCTGATTTCATCACCTCAGGGTTCTTCCGGCAGGTTAAACAGGTTTGCCGCCAATCTCCAAAGTTTACTGGAACCAGCCAGTTTTCTGCTTCGTGGCCATCTGTAAGGTCAAGAACAACTAGGGTTGGTGGGACAGCTCCCGAAGCGCATCATTAAGTAACTCCAGTGCACAAGTCCAAAAAAAGAAGTGGGGGGGGCGCTGTCACCGGAAGTGACAATTGCAAAAAACACAGTTGATGGACAGAATGCAGAACAATGTCATACATTCACCCCAGTACAAGGATCTGGGCCTAAATCCATCGTTTTTTTGCACTCCACACCACCCTGGGTTAGACACTGGCTATATGCAAATCAGCTCTGACCCTGTGCCTCATGGGAACAGTCCAGTCCGAACTACCAAGCCATGTCTTTCCCAGACCGGAATCAAGCATCCAAGGACCGGTTTCTGGCTATCAGCCTTCTTCAGCCTGGATAGCTTGACTCCAGTGGTGTGGAGAGCCTGGGACTCACGTCTGAGTATACCCAGCACACTCGGGGTGAAAATTGCAAAAAACACAGTTGATGGACAGAATGTAGAACAATGTCATACATTCACCCCAGTACAAGGATCTGGGCCTAAATCCACCTACAGGAAGTGACATCACAAAAGGTGGATCCGATCTCGTCCCAGAGAGGCCAAAAAGGTGAAGTCCAGCTGTTTGGCAGGGGGAATGGCGTCCACCCTGTAAAATAAGTGGGGGGACGCCATCCACCCGCGTGGTAGCCCAACTCGAGCCCTGAGTAACTCATGCCAACGTGGCCAACAACCACTCCCCAGAGATAATGTTGGCTTTGAATAGAACTGAATATTGTGGAAGATAGGATAGCGTGCAACTTCACGATGGAATGTAAAAAGAGCTGCTCAGAACTGGTAGGGACAGGGGTTAGATTCCAGGGTGAGGAGAGGTCATTGCCTGATTCCAGGATTCCTTGTAGAATTGAGTGACTGGAATTTTGCCCAGGAGGTGTGAAAGACAGAGGACACCTTCAGTAGAGCCACCCCGTAAAGGCTTGCGGTCTTCCATATTAAAAGCCAAGATTCTTTCAACATAGCAATATAGCACAGGATGTAGGAATTCCAATGTAGGAATTTAGTGCACACAGATCTAACAATGATATATGATTCTGTTATTACTACTTATAGATGCAGAGTAAATGTTTAGTTTCAAGTGTATCCTAGAAGGTCACAGTTCAGATGGTGGGTTCTAGTTCAATTTTATCATCGGAAATAGAGTTTGGGGGTGTTTTAGATCCTGGCAGGGGGATCTTGAATACTCCAGGGTGGTGCGGACCTCACCTCAGTGTACTGTTTTTGGCTATATTCTTAGATTTATTTTTATTTTTTTATAAATCATCCAATTGTTTTGCTGTTTGAGAAGATCAGTTTGATACATAATTTGGTTTATGGAGTAGGGGTCAGCATGGTCCAGTATGAATTTAAATGCCACCACACTAGCATTAGGAAGACTGGACAGTGTTAGGTTTGTATGTTTATTTATCCACTTAGCATGTTCAGGAGAGGCCTTTAGCATGTCATAGCATCTGTCACAGAGTTGAGGGTTCTTCTGATGTTGA
The DNA here is from genome assembly GCF_964263255.1 of Lissotriton vulgaris. Classification (NCBI taxonomy): domain Eukaryota; kingdom Metazoa; phylum Chordata; class Amphibia; order Caudata; family Salamandridae; genus Lissotriton; species Lissotriton vulgaris. The sequence goes on from NC_141700.1 coordinate 41,717,734, forward strand.
ACTTCCAAATGTGTTGTGGGTCCTATTATTGAGTTCAGAATACAAGTTATAAGTAAACAATAAAAACAGCCTGCTTTTCGTCTTCATTAGAGATACCTTGGGTTTTCTTTTCAATAGATGTCTGGAAAAATTATATTTTTGATTTTCTTTTAAAGAAATGGGTTTATCAACATTTGAACCTAGTATTGCACAGAAAAAAATCAACATTAACAAAAAGTACATAATATATCAATCTTAACATATTACATAATTCTAATCCTCATCTAAGGACTGGAAAAAAGTAATTTGATTTCCTGTAATTATGCAAAATTATGGGAAACTTCACAAGATGCAAATCTGTCGTTTCCTGCAATATTTTAGTATGAAATGCCTCCTGTGTCAATTTTTGGTTTGAGTATGCATTTAAACTAGCGCACCGCGGACAACAACTGTTCGTGTTCTGTTGTTCCTGTGAATCGCTGTAAATTTTTCCCCCAAATTACCATGAATTGTGCCATTAGCAGTAAATGTTTACATCAAATGAAGCATAATCATGTGAAGTGTCATTTGGGGAATTTCGCATAAGAAGCGTAATATGAACTTTCAGAAATGACGTAAATTATGCAAGCGTAATTACAATTTCACCAAGGTCTAAAAAACCATAAACACTTTTCCCAGAGTGGAGATGTCCATCTCCTGCAAGTGTATTCGAAGACACACCATCTGCTGAAGTGGTTCAGCCCTCATCAATGGAGCCTCAAAGTTTGCAAGAGTTTTCACAACACCCAAAGGCTACTATTGATGAAATCTGTTGGCGGGTCTCTTATCTTGATAAATGCGGGTTCGTTTACGAGTCACTTTCGCCCATTTGAGTTCAGCTAAACTGGTTCTGTTTTGTTATATAGTATTTCTTAAGCATAACAAACACCATAGCTTCTTGGCACTGAGTAGTCTCCCAGGCGATGTACTTATATGGCCAAACTCAATAATTGTCCTATCATGCAAGCCAGGAGGAGTGGCTTGTGCTTATGACAAGCTCCAATTCCAAGAATCCGAAGAATACGTAACCAACCCTCCCATTGAAAAATATTTGGATAAGTTCCACTTCCTTTCGACGATGTGGATCTTGGCACGACAACATGTAGCTGAGTTCAATTCCATGCAATTAACAATTAGGTAATTGAATGGCTACCGGCTTCCACAGGACGCACTTAGTAGGTTGACGCCCAAGTCTCACCTGACGACGTGCCAAAGGTAAGTTAACCGGCAGCGGCAAGGAACCCAAGACTGCATCCCTTACAGTTCCTTTAGTCAGGGTTGAGTTGATATGCTGTGATCTCTCCTCACCTTGACAAAGTTACTGTCTCTATCAAAACATCTGGTTTCATCACATTCACCTCTCTCTGACAGCTGAAACATTCCAGTCTCAGCCGGTTTACTGTGGCCAATCGTCCGGCATTGACTCCAGATGCATCTGATCTTGAACTCACTAGAAACCTTTGGCTCTGATGCAACGAGGACATGGAGCCCAGTGCCGTCTCTCTCACTACGAATGTCCCGCTATCTCTGTCTGTCTCTCTGTCTTTCCTCCCTATCCCTCTATCTTTGTCTCTTTCTCCTGCACTCTTTATCTCTCTCTGATGGAACCCAATATTGCAGTCAAAATATTGAAACAACATATTGACAGGTGAGCAAGTCTAGATTTTTTATACCTAGATCCACATATATGTCTACACGCTACATATATCATCAAGGTACGCAGATGTGGAGTTAGGAATAGTAAATATCCACTTCCCTTCCCTATAGGCAGTTATGTTTCGATATTTTGTGGATTGATAGTATGTCTTCGATATTCTTGTTTGGGATATTTTGGGGGGCTCATATTTAGTAGTACATTTATCCGAATGTATATCTCGATCTCTTTTGTTCTCTCTCTCTTTCTGAATGTCTCTCTCTTTGTCTCTGTAAGTGATTGAGATTAATTTAAGCTTTCCATCTATCACTTTGTGTTTACTCTAGTGTCTCGCCCTAAATGGGACGGGTATGCCCAGACATGGGTCTCGTACACATTGTGTCCCTGGAATCGGGCTATACCCGGCTGGTGAGCCCTAACTAAGGCGACACCGGCCCTGGGTTGCTTGTGTTATGGTTCAGGGAGGACCTGCCATAGCAGTTCGGGCTGAACTGATCCCATTGGAACATGGTCAAGACTGATTTGCATGTAGCTGGGTCCCACCTGAGGTGGCATTGTGTGCAAAATAACAATGGACTGGGATGTGGCCCGAGTGATTACCAGTGGCTAAGAATAATTCAAGCATTCGATCTATCACTTTTTAGATACTTTTCAAGAGTCCAGCATAGTTGTAAAGAGATCAGTTAGGTCCATGTAACTGGAACAACGTTCCCTGTTCTATGCATCCATATCTCACACTAATGCATTCTGGGACTATTAGTCTTTCTTTCCTCCCTTGGTCTGAAGATCAGGCCTCGGGATAGTTTTGCTATGCGGAACTTCACGAAGTTACAAAAAAACTCAGCGAAGTTCCACGAGTGGCGGAGAGCGGTGCGAACTGCAGTTTGTGCTGGTGTTCCTGCCGCTCGGGTAGAAATTCTACCCGAGTGCCAGCTCGCGCTCGCAAACTTACCGTTCTCAATCGCGAGCGGGGAAAAAACTCTGCTGCATATCGCGAAGCGGAGTTTTCTGCACTACGCGAGCTCCACGGAGTGCAGAGTAAAGAAAACTCAGCGAATGGAGCAAAGTTCACCACCCAGGCCTACTGAAGATACGAGTTACAGTGGTTTGTGTAGGTCTTCTCCGACATCAAATAATGCTTTTTATGGCATCCACTGTGACAGCCACTGCTTTCTCTGTATTCGTTCTTAACTGGAGCGATGTCTACAGTCAGTGATGCCCTAGTACATTAGTGCCAGTAGGACCACACCCTTGCCAGCCTGTGCAAGATCAGCATGGCAAAGCTGCCCTGTGCCCTCCATGGATGAGCATGGAGCCCTCAGAGCTGTGTTGGCCCATTACATCTTATTTCACGCATAACATTGGCACACTCAACCACTCTGGGGTCATGTGGAGGGCACGGCTGCAGAAACAGCACGCGCATGCTGGCAGCCATTCTGTGTGCCATGTTTCTGATACCCAGAAGCATCAGACTTCAATGACTGGGCTCTCAGTCCCTCAAGATGAGCCTTTCAGAGCCAAGCCCTCGAGTCATTGCATTCCTTCATTGGCACGGAATGATAGACTGGCATGGGGTGGCAAGCCGTGCCACCCCATGCCAGTCTGAACGTTTCTGTCCAGTCCTTTGTGATCTTACATCAGTGTGAGAGACAGACGCTGGGGGCACTGCAGGCTGTTCCATCAGCAGAGTGCCAGGGTGTTGGACAGCGATGCACCCAGGTGTACCCCGCAGCCTTCGTAAAGGGTCCTTACTGCCCCGAAAGATGCTTTGTGGAGGCTGAATCTATAGTCCTGGGGCACACGGCTTTTTACATGCACCCCTAGTAACATCCACTCAGGGGCTCCCCTTTCCAACATGGAGTGCCTAGAAGCAGCTTTATGCGTTGGGGCGTCTCACCCTCCATACATGGGGATCACTGGCCCTTCACTCCAACAATACATTTCCAGCTGGGCTTTCTCAGTCTGCCCTGCTCTGCCAGCTCCCTGGCACTGGAGGCACCCACCTGGATGCCAGCTGCCGTGTGTGCCAGATCAGAGGTTGTTCAATGTGGATCAGAATCATTCAGTCACCTCAAGTGACTGGTCCTACAGACATCTGCAGTAGGTAGAGCCTCCAGCTTACATATAAGGGCCTGGTGCCACTGTCCACACTGCCCAGAATGCCACTGCCATGCCAGCTTATCTAAGGCACCACCTGGGAAGGCACCCCATCTGAATCAGCTAATGCCATGCCGCAGTGTGTAAACCACCGCAGTGTCAGTGCCAGCATTGCCCAAGTATGAAAAGCACCAGAGCCGGGGCAGCTTTCACAATGTCCAGGACACTTAAATTACCATAGTTAGGACAGTAATAAACACATTAAAGCAATAAGTAAATCACCGTGCCCAGCCTACTGTTCCAGGACTTTCTAATTTAAGCATCTTACCCAGACAAGTGTTTCCAGTCTCTGTGTGTAAAGCATCCTAGCCAGACCAGTGTTTACAGTACTCTGTATGTAAAGACTATTACCCAGACCAGTGTTTACATTACTCTGTATGTAAAGAGTCTTACCCAGACCCATGTTTACAGTACTCTCTGTATTAAGCATCCTGGCCAGACCAGTGTTTACAGTACTCTGTATGTAAAGACTATTACCCAGACAAGTGTTTACAGTACGCTGTATGTAAAGACTCTTACCCAGCCCAGTGTTTACAGTACTCTGTATGTAAATAGTCTTACCCAGACAAGTATTTACAATACTCTGTATGTAAGGACTCTTACCCAGACCAGTGTTTACAGTACTCTGTGTGTAAAGCATCCTAGCCAGACCAGTGTTTCCAGTACTCTGTATATAAATACTCTTACCCAGACCAGTGTTTACATTACTCTGTATGTAAAGAGTCTTACCCAGACCCATGTTTACAGTACTCTGTGTGTAAAGAGTCTCACTCAGACCCATGTTTCCAGTACTCTGTTTGTAAAGCATCCTAGCCAGACCAGTGTTTCCAGTACTCTGTATATAAAGAGTCTTGCCCAGACCAGTGTTTACAGTACTCTGTGTGTAAAGACTCTTACCCAGACCAGTGTTTTCAGTACTCTGTATATAAAGAGTCTTACCCAGACCCATGTTTCCAGTACTCTGTGTGTAAAGCATCCTAGCCAGACCAGTGTTTCCAGTACTCTGTATATAAATACTCTTACCCAGACCAGTGTTTACATTACTCTGTATGTAAAGAGTCTTACCCAGACCAGTGTTTACAGTACTCTGTGTGTTAAGCATCCTAGCCAGACCAGTGTTTACAGTACTCTGTATGTAAAGACTCTTACCCAGACAAGTATTTACAGTACTCTGCGTGTAAAGACTCTTACCCAGACCAGTGTTTACAGTACTCTGTATGTTAAGCATCCTAGCCAGACCCGAGTCTACAGTCTCTGTATGTAAAGACTCTTACCCAGGCAAGTGTTTACAGTACTCTGTGTTTAAAGCATCTTAGCCAGACCAGTGTTTACAGTACTCTGGATGTAAAGCGTCTTACCGAGACCCATGTATACAGTACTCTGTATGTAAAGAGTCTTACCCAGCATTAAGTAAAACACTGTGCCCAGGATACTGTTTCCAGGACTTTCTAATTTAAGCATCTTACCAAGACAAGTGTTTATAGCACTCTGTATGTAAAGCATCTTAGCCAGACCAGTGTTTACAGTACTCTGTGTGTAAAGCATCCTAGCCAGACCAGTGTTTACAATACTTTGTGTGTAAAGCATCTTAGCCAGACCAGTGTTTACAGTACTCTGTGTGTAAAGCATCTTACCCAGACAAGTGTTTACTGTACTCTGTATGTTAAGCATCATAGCCAGTCCAGAGTTTACAGTACTCTGTATGTAAAGACTCTTACCCAGGCAAGTGTTTACAGTACTCTGTGTTTAAAGCATCTTAGCCAGACCAGTGTTTACAGTACTCTGTATGTAAGGAGTCTTACCCAGCATTAAGTAAAACACTGTGCCCAGGATACTGTTTCCAGGACTTTCTAATTTAAGCATCTTACCAAGACAAGTGTTTATAGCATTCTGTATGAAAAGCATCTTAGCCAGACCAGTGTTTACAGTACTCTGTGTGTAAAGCATCTTAGCCAGACCAGTGTTTACAGTACTCTGTGTGTAAAGCATCTTACCCAGACCAGTGTTTACAGTACTCTGTGTGTTAGGCATCCTAGCCAGACCAGAGTTTACAGTACTCTGTATATAAAGATTCTTACCCAGGCAAGTGTTTACAGTACTCTGTGTGTAAAGCATCTTAGCCAGACCAATGTTTACAGTACTCTGTGTGTTTCAAGCATCCTAGCCAGATCAGTGTTTACAGTACTCTGTATGTAATGAGTCTTACCCAGACCAGTGTTTACAGTACTCTGTAAGTTAAGCATCCTGTCTGGACCAGTGTTTACAGTACTCTGTATGTAAAGACTCTTACCCAGGCAAGTGTTTACAGTACTCTGTGTGTTAAGCATCCTAGCCAGACCAGAGTTTACAGTACTCCGTATGTAAAGACTCTTACCCAGACCAGTGTTTATAGTACTCTGTGTGTTAAGCATCCTATCCAGACCAGTGTTTAGTATACTCTGAGTGTAAAGACTCTTACCAAGGCCAGTTTTTACTGTACTCTGAGTGTAAAGCATCTTAGCCAGACCAGTGTTTACAGTATCATCAGTGGAAAAAAATAGCACACAATACTTTTACATACACTATCTTTTATATTAAAAAATCAATTAAACAAAACATCCTTTGGGCACAGGTAATTGATGTCGTTTTGTATGAACAAATGCATCTTTTCACAAATGGCCCCAATCTACTGAACCTTTCTTTCAACAAAGATATCATGGGTTCCAGAAATGTCAACTGGTGTGGATGTTGACAAATGTTTCGACCTTCTCATCGGTGTACGTTTGGCCTTCTTCAGCCTGAAGCCAAGCCATTTTAATCTCAATTTATTTTCTCTGAGTAAGATCATATAAACAATAGTTTAGTGTAATTTACAAGTAGATCTGTTTAACAATCGAGCATATAAACATTTATGAAACCAGAAACACCTTTAGCGCTTTGTCAAGAGGCCACTTCTGAGCATATAAGTGTCAGGTCACAATACACCATGAGGTATGAAAGACAGCAAACATGTAAGAGGTGGCACACAGGACAATCGAAAGTACACTGTGTTATATTCAAGACTACACTCCCCAGGCTCAGACTGGCAGCCCAGGCACACTCAGACTCACTTCTAACTCAAAAGTCAACACAATGATTAATATTGGGTTCCCTTGTTCTGACTCTTCGCTATTTGCATAAGTTCACACCCAGCTTAACTTGTTCCTCTATTGCTTTTCCCGATGGTCGGATGCCCGCAGCCCTTCCGATTCTTTACCTGCTATGATTGGTTATTTGTATCCTTTTTGGTAACTTGTATTTCCCGCCCAAGAGCCCCCCTTCTCGGCGCTACAGTGGTCTTCATCTTTGGTTCCTGAGTTGGTTTTGCGGTTCACCGGGGGGGAAGGGGACGGGGGGGGGCTAGTTACGGCGGATGTATGACGTTACAACGCATACATTCACAACGCATACCATTACAACTAAACTTTTACAACGCAGGATCCATTACAACGCATGCGATTACAACGTAGCTGCTATTGCAACGCATGCCATTACAGCGTAAGTATGGGTAAGTATTTTTTTTTTATTAATGGGAATGTAATAGTAGTGTAAGTGTTGGGATAGTGTAGGGGTTAAAATTACTATTTTAACTCCAGGGGGGTGTAATAGTAGGGTAAGTGTTGGATAGTGTAGGAGTTAAAATTACTATTCTAACTCCAGGGGGGCGTTATAGTAGGGTAAGTGTCGGATGGTGTAGGAGTTAAAATGACTATTCTAACTCCAGGGGGGCGTTATAGTAGGGTAAGTGTTGGATAGTGTAGGAGTTAACATTACTATTCTAACTCCAGGGGGGCGTTATAGTAGGGTAAGTGTTAGATGGTGTAGGGATTAAAATTTATTGAAATACTTACCCATACTTACGTTGTAATGCCATGCGTTGTATTAGCAGCTGCGTTGTAATGGCATACGTTGTAATGGATCCTGCATTGTAAAAGTTTTGTTGTAATGGTAGTGCGTTGTTTTAGTTTTGTTGTAATGGCTGTTTCCTGTTACGCTACTTCCTGGACTGTGTTACTTACATGTCTTAGTTCTCTTCAGTTGTGTGACCCCTTAGTAATTCAGGTCTGGATCTTCTGACTACCAACCTGCAGAAGTGTGTGTGTGTGTATATATATATATATTTTTTTTTTTCAATGAAGGCCAGCATGGCCGAAACGCGTTTGTCTGCCAATGGGAGCAGAATAAAATAATTTAATTATAAATCGCGAGTGTGCGCCACGCTTTGTTGTGTCCTTAGTGGTTGGAAATATATATATATATATATCCCTCCCTCCCTCTCCCTCTCTCTTCCTCTCTCTCTCTCTCCCTTCTAAACCCTTTCCCCCTTGGTCTTGGTTTTGTCTTTACCACTCTTGACCTCATTCATGGGGGTGAGTCGGATCCTGGGGCCGGATGGATTGGCCTCAGCAGCCTCATGCTCACACGTCCGACACAATGACAGTGAGTCAATGGTGCCAACCTGCCTAGGAGTGGTAGCTGTTGATGGAAGTCATCTTTTTATGAGATCATGCCTCGTAGACTACCGGAAGGTGACAACATCCTTCGCAAACACATCCAAATACGTGACTTACTCAGTCAGGGCTCAAGTTCCTCCTCCACATTTTTGCGATTGCTCAGTAGTTTTGGGGTTTTGTTCCTGTGGAGATGGGTCTTACAGCTCTTGATGCGTTTCATTGACCATGAGAAGCTCTCATTACAGAAAAGGTTGGAGATCCCTGGTCTAAATATACAGATCTTAGACGTACACAGCATGCCACAGGTCAGTGCACTCAATGTGAACAAACCCACTCGCCTTTTTTGGAGCAGCTATGTCAATGACTGTGTTGCAAAACTTCTCTAAAACTCAAATGTTTTCTAATCGAATGAAATTGCTAGTTAGGCAAAATAAAATATTGTATGCTTCCATTAGTACCACCCCCTTGAGCTCTCTTAAACGCCTTTTAGATGAGGCTGCTGCTATTAAAGCATTGGCTCATGCAACAGACCTGAGGCGCATTGTTGGAAATATGCCAACTTGAGTAACAGGAGATCAAAGTTCTAGATCAGGCCTTGATACTGAAACACATTGTGTGATCTTTGGCACATCAGTTGGTCTCCTTGTGCCTCAGTCACTTATGTGCTAAAAGTGGGAGTATTTGGAAAATGATCTATTGCGGTGCTGCGTAGTATAGAAAAAAGGTGGAGTAGATTATCTTTACAATAGATACAGCCATATTTTATATTGGTAAACCTTTTTGCAGCACTCCTGGCAGAGTTAGTGGTCACCGTGATGGTCCATGCAGCGCCATTATATCATATTTTATTGCAATCCAATTTACTGCTAGAAAGATAATCCCAGATGCAACCCTCAATGTAGCTCCAAGACGTCGGAAGAACTTCCCTCCTCGCCTCCGTCACTTGTGTTAAACTACAACCCACCTATGGTTAATCTACATTCTAGTGCCTCAACCCAGATCATATCATGTTTTCTATACAGCGCTTTATACTGCACCTCTGCTGTTTTGAGGTGCTGTAAACAACACGTAGTATATTTACGCACTTCAAAGTAAAGTTTTCCCCCTCACATCTGATGCCTTAGGAGACGAGACGGCCTGTTTTGTATTTTATTTTGCTTATTTGGACCGGTCGAGTCCGGTTGTAGCCTGTCCTCCTTGGAAACACTTTCTTCCTACGATGTGCAACAAAAGTGAAACAAAACAGCCCGCTTTTCTTTGATATCCTACAACACAACATTCCGAGGCTCTGGCTATCTCTGACTAGCAGGCTGTGCAAAGCTCCACATTTTTCTCGGCAACTCTTGGCGCGGTGCCCCCTGGGAAGGTGCGTTCGCATCCTTCCCGGCTGTGATGATCTGAAGATCTGGGTAACCTTGCGAGAGAGGGTTGAGTGAGCCGCGTGGGCCTCGCGCTGCCCCCGCCAGAGCTCGAGCGGTTTAAAGTGTCCGACAATAACCCCCTCACACACACACACAATACATACACACATGCATACATTGTTCGGAAATTGATTTTAGACCTTCGGTTCTCTAGCTACTGTGTCTGGCTTTATGTGTTGGATGGATATATTGGATATATATATATATATATATATATATATATATATATATATATATATATATATATATATATATATATATATATATATATATATATATATATATATATCAATCAAAAACAAGGAGTTCATGCTACTCCCAAGGACCGGTGCACGCTCGGGTTGTGTGTCGGCTAGAAAGTATCCGCAGACGCGTTTCTGGCTCTTGCCGTTATCAGTGCGGAAAGCCGTCAGTAAAGCGGCACAGTTATTTAACCGGAACTGCCATGTGGTTGATGGATCCTTGGCCAATGAAAAGGCCGATGGCGCTCCCATAGTGAAAAACTTTATTGGCAGCAATAACAACTGTGCCTGCACATTCCAACCACATGGCAGTTCCGTTTAAATAACTGTGCAGCTTTACTGACGGCTTTCCGCACTGATGACGGCAAGAGCCAGAAACGCGTCTGCGGATACTTTCTAGCCGACACACAACCCGAGCGTGCACCGGACCTTGGGAGTACCATGAACTCCTTGTTTTTGCTGTGTTACAAGCGGTTTCCACCACCGCTTCCCGGTTGCACCCGCCGCGAGTTCGGCTGGCCCCAGGTGGGATACTGTGTTTTGGATATATATATATATATATATATATATATATATATATATATATATATATATATATATATATATGTATATATATATATATATATATATATACACACATAAAATCCCGTAGTGACTGTAACCAGCAAGGAACACAGACCACAGCAGCAGGTGAAATCCAGAGTTTATTTACAAGTCAAGAATGGTCCACGTAACGCGTTTCAGCCGCCGACCTGCGGCCTTGATCATATATAAATATATATATATATATATTCCACTTACAATTTTCTTAAAATTGGGGCCTTATTTATGAAGGACTTGCGCCACAGGTGCGTCACTTTTAACATGGGAAAAAGTGACGCGCCGGCGGCGCAAGTCCTTCATAAATAAGGCCCTTAGTGTTTGGTTATTTCCGCTTTGCTCACTCATATATAGCCACTGGTACTATTTGATCGGGGGGGGGTGCGTTGCATTTTTTCATATAAGTAGATATTTGCTGCATTTGCCACATAATTATTCATCTGCTGCATAATCTGTAGACTCTATCAAAATGTCTCTAGCTCTGAAGGTTCAAAAGTTACTAAAATTGCAGTGAAACGCGTTACTGCACCTTGGAATACCCTTTGCAAAGCTTGACTGGTTCCCCTTCTGTTTTTTATTGCTATATTTGAGTGTTATTTGGAACCAATGAGGGGCAATCAATAGTCAGGCAATGTTAACAAGTGTCAAAGTGACGAAATAATGAAGTAATACTATCACAAAATGTGCCGCATTACGCAGCATAATTTGCCTTTTCTTGGCGCATAATTTTCTCAACACTGCTGCATATTTTGACCCTCCATCTCCGCATAATTCCAGTAGCCCTATAGTTAGAGTTACCACTACCACGAAGTGCAGCATCCAAACCTCTCCCCGATCCAGCAAGTAACGTAAGCCCCCATGCAGTATGCTGCCGCAGGGCACTCCTGTACCCTGAAAGCACCAGGCAAGCATTATCATCCCTCTGTCCCATGCCACAAAAGCATTGTTAAAACCAGAGCGTCAGCACTAGCCGGTTAAAGTCCAACCCTATTTGCTTTGTCAATGCTTGTTATGAATCTAGTTCGTAAGAACAAGGGAGCTAAAACCAAGTCCTCTCTCTTGCCCCAGAATCAGAGCATCTTGTCACTCAACCACAGCAAACAATTCATTCGTAATATTTCCATGGTCTCGCGTTAGGTTGTTTTGCCCTCACCGACACAGAGATGTATAAACAGTAACAAAACAACGGTACTTCGGCACCCTCCAAGTTTTTTTTAAAAACACAATTTCAAAAACTACAGTCCGTTTATAGTTCACCAATATATCTGGATTTTAGTGCGCTTGGAACAACCCGAAATCAATTTGGAACTCCCTGTTTGGACATATAAGCCTTGAAGAAGTTACAATCGTAACGAAACACGTGTCGGCTGTTTCCATCATTGACAACTGGGAGGCTATACAAATAGGACCTCCATGGGACTGTTAGCGCAAATTAACACCTTTGTAACATGATATTTGTCTTTACCTTGCACCTTGACAATTAGGTCTCCACATTTGGAATGTAACAGCGTTAGCTGGTATTAAATTGATTCTTTTGCCAGTATTTTCAGTTGGACTATTTTTCCTGAGAGAAGCTATATTGGTGACCCATGAACAGAATATAGTTTTCGAAATTGTGTTGATAAAAAAACTTGGCGAGTGCCGAGGTACAGTTGTTTTGTTAAGATTAGCACAGGAGTTCTCTGGTACTTGTGTGTGGTTGACACCCTTGGTAGTGAGGTGTTTTTGTTTGTGATTACCTTGATGGGCACCTATGCTGATTGTTGGTAATAGATACTTTGAGATAAAATGCTGTTTGAAAATTGATATGCTACTCTATGTACCACCACTACCCTTCCTTGTGCTTTGTCAGGTGTATAAACAGAGGTGAGCAGCTCATCTTTTGGGGACCAGGACCTATTTTTCATCAAAAGACTGCAACCAAGACCATGAGAGAGAAAAAGGCAGAAAAAGGAGAAAGGTGGAGGAAGAAAGAGATAACAAAACAGCAACAAAAGGGGAAGCAGAGCTGAAAAGGAATCTGCAGGAGTGAGATGAAGAGACAGGAATTGTGGGGGCAGGAGTAAGCGGCGTGAGGTGGAATCAAGACCAGGCAGCCTCGGTATTCATGAAATAAGACACAGGAAGTGTAGGGCGGTGGAAGAAAGAGGCGTGAGGTGGAATCAAGACCAGGCAGCCTCGGTGTTCATGAAATAAAGAGACAGGAAGTGTAGGGGGTGGAAAAAAGAGGCATGAGGTGAAATCAAGACCAGGCAGCCTCGGTGTTCATGAGATAAAGAGACAGGAAGTGTAGGGGGCGGAAGAAAGAGGCACGAGGTGGAATCAAGACCAGGCAGCCTCGGTATTCATGAGATAAAGAGACAGGAAGTGTAGGGTGGAAGAAAGAGGCATGAGGTGGAATCAAGACCAGGCAGCCTCGGTGTTCATGAGATAAAGAGACAGGAAGTGTAGGGGTGGAAGAAAGAGGCATGAGGTGGAATCAAGACCAGGCAGCCTCAGTATTCATGAGATAAAGAGACAGGAAGTGTAGGGTGGAAGAAAGAGGCATGAGGTGGAATCAAGACCAGGCAGCCTCGGTGTTCATGAGATAAAGAGACAGGAAGTGTAAGGGTGGAAGGAAGAGGCATGAGGTGGAATCAAGACCAGGCAGCCTCAGTATTCATGAGATAAAGAGACAGGAAGTGTAGGGTGGAAGAAAGAGGCATGAGGTGGAATCAAGACCAGGCAGCCTCAGTATTCATGAGATAAAGAGACAGGAAGTGTAGGGTGGTGGAAGAAAGAGGCGTGAGGTGGAATCAAGACCAAGCAGCCTCGGTGTTCATGAGATAAAGAGACGGGAAGTGTAGGGTGGTGGAAGAAAGAGGCGTGAGGTGGAATCAAGACTAGACAGCCTCGGTATTCATGAGATAAAGAGACAGGAAATGTAGGGCTGGAAGGAAGAGGCATGAGGTGGAATCAAGACCAGGCAGCCTCAGTATTCATGAGATAAAGAGACAGGAAGTGTAGGGTGGAAGAAAGAGGCATGAGGTGGAATCAAGACCAGGCAGCCTCAGTATTCATGAGATGAAGAGACAGGAAGTGTAGGGGGGGAGGGAGAAAGAGGCATGAGGTGGAATCAAGACCAGGCAGCCTCAGTGTTCATGAGATAAAGAGACAGGAAGTGTAAGGGTGGAAGGAAGAGGCATGAGGTGGAATCAAGACCAGGCAGCCTCAGTATTCATGAGATAAAGAGACAGGAAGTGTAGGGTGGAAGAAAGAGGCATGAGGTGGAATCAAGACCAGGCAGCCTCGGTGTTCATGAGATAAAGAGACGGGAAGTGTAGGGTGGTGGAAGAAAGAGGCGTGAGGTGGAATCAAGACTAGACAGCCTCGGTATTCATGAGATAAAGAGACAGGAAATGTAGGGGTGGAAGGAAGAGGCATGAGGTGGAATCAAGACCAGGCAGCCTCTGTATTCATGAGATAAAGAGACAGGAAGTGTAGGGTGGAAGAAAGAGGCATGAGGTGGAATCAAGACCAGGCAGCCTCGGTATTCATGAGATAAAGAGACAGGAAGTGTAGGGTGGTGGAAGAAAGGCCCGAGGTGGAATCAAGAGCAGGCAACCTTGATGATCGGCAACCTCTGCAGCTGGTAGCAGATTGAAGGGCTCCTAAGAAAGCTGTGGGCCCATTGAATTGTATTTTTACAAAAGAAATACTGTGTATGCATGACAACACTAATTGCTGCACAACAAGTCACAACCTCTTGTTGAACTTCAACTTCTGGACAAGGATCCCCCACAAACCATGTAGGCGAGTAGATCGCCCAGTCCAGGAATTTTTGTTTTACATTCTGATACTTGTAGTAGGATATGTGTGATGGAATAAACAGGACTACAAGTATTGTGACACAATGAAACAAGCACTGGCAATGCCAATAGTCTCAACGTATCACAGAGAGTGCGTCTTCAGTAATTGTTGAGTATAGGTGGTCAATACTTTATTATGCCTGCACCCTCTTACTCATCCTTCCACTCATGCATCTATTCATCCACCCACTAACTCATGCGTGCATTCACACACAGCAAAGGCAAGTTAATTAAAATAATAAAAGTAGAAATAAATGTGGAGGGTACGTGCTTCAAATAAAAAAGGTTAAAAAATGGGTATAGTGTAATGGTACTGTGCATTCAGTATCATTGCTCTACTGATCCAAGATGGCCGATATTCTGCTTCTATATACGGAGGCCATCTTAGACCAGGAAAACAATGACGCACTGTGGACAATACCATTCCTAGACAGCCAGGGGGTTTAGAAGCTGTGCCACGGAGAGTGTTGTACACTCCAGATGAAATGGTGGCAAGAGAGTGGCGCGGTCTGGGGAGCGGTCGGGCACATTGAGTAGAATTCAGTTGGGAAATAGTGAGTGTTATTCGCAATCCTTAGGAATGGTATGTGTATTTTTAGACCGCACTATCCCCCGCGAGGGAACCCTGGCACTGAGCAGGTGTGCTTGCCTAGCCCTGGCAGGTTGGTTAACTGAAAAGCCAGGTCTTCGCTCCTAGTGGAATTCAAGACGAGGAGAAGGAGCAAGCAATGCGCATACAGCCCCAGAGAAAATGTTATTATTTGACATTTTCCAATTCCTGTTAGTTGGGAATCCTAGACAGGCTGATTGGGTATTTGACATTCTCATGGCTAAAATGGAATTCTATTGTGAATGGTCAATCACAAATCCGGAAACACCCCGGCCGGAAATCCAGTCGCAAACGGTTAGGTAAGCGGATGGACATCTGGACTTCAGAGGGACCCCTGAAAGGCTGTGAGTGGGGCACAAGGCAGGAAGAATAGCTCCAGTGCCTAATTGGTCCTTGTCAGGGCCGACTTTAGGGAGGTCTGACTGGTACAGCTGCACCTGGCGCGGACCTGGGCGTGTGGTGCGGGGGGGGGCTGTTTAAAAATGAAATATAGCTGAAAAGAACATCCTGCAGAGATCCTTGGGTGTCCAGAAGCTTTCAGGCACCAATAAAAATGTCAAGATAGCTCTGGTGGTTAATGTTCCCTTAAGGGGCATTTTTGGCTCATCATGAATTAGGGCAGAGGGGTACTATGGAGAAAAGAGGGGTACTGTTGGTGGGTGATAGAAAAGGAATTTGTGGAGGAGGAGGTAATTGGAGGGGGGTTGCCAAAAAAGGCTGTTGCACCAGGCGCCACCATCACTAAAGCTGGCCCTGGTCCTTATCAGTTTAGGAAAGACTATACTCTTCGAGTTCTAAGCGGTCAACATCACAGCTATAACCATCGCTCTTCCATCTCACACATCTACAAACAAACCTTGCATCACTTAGAATGCACGACTGGCGCGATACCTGTTTCGGTCATTATATAAGGACATGCAGATCCATTTCCTGAAACCAAACATCCGATGTCTCTCGTGCTCCCTGGACATGATTCCATTGTCCTAAAAGCTGCTGGAGCTGTGAGTCACTTATCTCTGCTATCACATGGCACCTAATCTTTAATGACTCAGCATTCCTGGAGCCTGTCTCCACCCCAAGGGCTCAGCAGGTGAATCCACCAGTGCACGTTCTGTCCAAACAGCCCATGATTCAACTGGGGAAACATCCTGGACTTGTCCAAAGGGAGATGTTCAAAGGGATCCAGGGAGGAAGAGGAGGAAGTAAACATGTCTGTAAGCAACAGAGGGTGTTTCCAGGGTGTGTGTATCAGTGAAAGCAACTGACTGTGAATCATTGACATTCAATGGACACAAAATGTCATACAGAGGGTTATGCCTCTCCATCTGAGAGGTTCATGCCCAACTATTGATCGGACGAGCCCTACCGCGTCATCATGACTATGTGCACCAACCACGGCCTGGCATCGATGAGGGGAAACAGACCTAAGAATCTAGAATGTGGCACCAGGTGCTGATCGCCAACCCCGTCCAGTGTGCCCAATTCATTGCCTACTCCAAGGACCATGCGGCTGTGCGTCGACCGGGGGATCTGACCCGGAAACCACATTATTGCGCGTGGGTGAACGAGGTTGAGGCCTGTCTTCCAACTAGTTCAGCCTTGTTATAATATATCCTCTGCCAGTGTTGTACACCCCATAAATGCAAAATGATTGACACTTAAAGGATAATGTTATATGTAATGCCATGATAGTGGGAATAACATCCTTATAACACGTTATTAAGAGTAACTGTACTAACACCCACCTATTTATTTCTACCTTACTTCCAAACCGAGATTAGAAAGACCATGTACTACCAGATTACAAATAACAATGACTACTCTCTGATTTCACCCCTTAGATCCTGGTTTTCATGAAATACCTTTATACAAATAAATCCACATAACAATGCCATGGCTTAGGTCATATATGCAAACGCACAGTGTGTTATATGCTCTTTAATACCATTGGTGGGGAAGTTGGAAGAGTGGAGATTCACCTTGGCCAGTTACTCGTGTTTTTGACTCTTGTGAGTCAAGGCCCATCCTCAAACTCAGCAATGTAACAAATCGGAAATTACAATCTGCATCGTCATGGATGGACAGGTAGATAGATAGATAGATAGATAGATAGATAGATAGATAGATAGATAGATAGATAGATAGATAGATAGATAGATAGATAGATAGATAGATAGATAGATAGATAGATAGATAGATAGATAGATGGATGGATGGATGGATGGATGGATGGATGGATGGATGGATGGATAGGTGGATGGATGGATGGATGGATGGATGGATGGATGGATGGATGGATGGATGGATGGATGGATGGATGGGTGGATGGGTGGACGCATTCTTTGCTTATTGCTTCTAAGACTGGGGCAAGGCAGAGCCGGGGCCTGTAATCTGTTACCTGATCTTCGACTCATTCAGTCAACAAGGAAGAAGGAGAAAGGACCGGATCAGGCCGGAAAGGATGCTAGGTCTGGCTCTCAGCAGCAAGGGGAAAACCTCGTGGTGGCACATGGAGGAAGGCTTGCCAGCTCGAGGGATGCCCACCGCCTCGTTGCCAGGGCAGTGTTTATTTTGCTCATGTGCTGGTGAGTCACGCGCTGTCCAAACAACCAGCCGCCCGTAAACCCAAAGATAGCCTGGTCGATGTCAAAACTTGGCGGAAGTCAAAACTTGGCAGTAGTTGGAATCTTACCCGGGCAATCGGTGAATCATAGTTTCAGTGCAAGCTTCTCACTGTGATGGCAGCCCCCATGCAGAAACAAAGAGGGGAGGCTCACCCTAAAGGAACAAACCCATCTTTTGAAGTTAAGTTTATAAAACTCTATGCATTTATGGAGACTCACTAGAGTCCCAAAGCAAGCATGTGTGCCACCCTTCGCCTGGCTTGGCAAGAGTGCCATGGGCACGGGTCAAGCAAGGCCAATGGTGCCCTTTACTGCTGGGCGGCGAGTAAAATACCATAAACAGAGTTCATTGGTCCCATAGGACTCTAGGGACTGGGTGCACTGCACCTGCTGCACCATTAGTAGTTATGCCCCTGGGTCTGAGGACACTCAGCACCTTGCAGGAGTATGAGAAAGGACAAGGGTGGTCCCTTGTTATGGTGGGGGAGCCTCAGATCCCGCCATGTTTCCGGCACTGAGGGAGTGCAGACTCAATAAGTTCACCCCAGGGACCCTCTCACCCTTCATTAGTCGCGCTCACGGGCCAGCCCAATGAGTGAGGCCAACGCAGGGGTCACTCTATAAAGCCCTTCTACACCCGGAGGGAAAAAAACCCTTTAGGATACCAATTTGATCTACCTTCCTACTAGTATTTTTTTTTATAAACACGAGGGCCAAACCACAGCCACTCATTTTCCCCGCTGGTTTCCACCATGCTAGGCAAGTCAGACACAGGCCTGGAATCTTTTAAAGGTCCCTGGATACAGGGGTAAAGCTCCCTGCTCATCAGGCCCTGTACCGTTTTTTTCAGAGAAAACAAACTCCCAATCTGAGGGTTTGTTATCTCTAAACTAAAAAGTTTAAACATGGTGTCTGTTCAGCAAATCTTCAATACTGTAAAGGAAGCTGCCATGGATGCCGCTCCGGGCAATATAGATGAATCCATGCCCTGCAGCCGGGGTCTGGAGTACAGCAGAGGACCCACTGCCAGGATAGATGAGGTCATGACTCCACCAGCCAGCCAGTCCATCCATATATGTTTTGACAAGACCCTTACATAGGGTGACCAGGGGTCCCGGATTTGCCAGGACGGTCCCCGTTTTTCGCCAGCTGTCCGGTCAGATTTAGAGAAATTTAGCTCATGTCCCGGTTTTTGGAGAGGGTCGACTAAAACGGGGGAGGTTTTTTTTATGTTTTACAAAGCGGGGATGGTTAGCAGTTGTGCCAAGAAATACATTTAATTCACAGGCAAGCTACTGGGTTTAAAAATAGCATCTTATGTATGTTCTTACTACCTGTTTTATAATTCACTGCTGAGGAGCGCTGTCATTCTGTGCGCTCGCTTGACGTAAAATTATAGTCCTTCTTCTATTTTTGTGAAATGTCCTGGTTTTTTGCTTTAAAATTCTAGTAACCCTACCCTTACATCCACTCTTCACTGTTACAAACCTTTCTCGACATGAAGAAGAACTATAAGACTGCGCATCTCTCGATAATTATCTAAAATGTGTTCAGAAACGTTTTGTCCAGTGCTTAATTTGAGCCGGTGGTTTCCATTGCTTAGCACCGGCACTTAATCATGAACACCTGTGCTTTCCAGTTAAGGACACAATCATTTATGGTGAACACGGGCAGATTAATTGATTTGTCCAGAATCACAGGATGTTGAGCCAACACGGAGACTAAAACCTGGTTTCCCAGCTTTGAAGTGGCTCGCTCTGGCCATTATGCCACATCCTATCCCCATTTTCATTGATAGTAGTTGGTTCTGTTTTAGGCGGTGCTAACAGGAGAAATGGGCTGGGGCAAGGTGCCTTCTGACGAGAGCCCCGGAACTTATTGTTTTACAACTTAACCACTGGTTTGTCATATCACAATTGCAGAAATGACTGGCGGTAACAATGTTATTGCCAACTATACCCCAATTTTGCAGCCCAGTTTCTTATTAGGAAGTTGGCTTCTGATAACGCATACATACCAGCATTTCAAAACAGGAAAGTGGGAGATTTGGGAGAAAAAGAAATCGGGGAAAGGATTTTACTCATTCACTTCTACCGAAGCAGAGGCAATTTCAGAAGCTAGAGGGCGAACTAAGTAATTTTTGGCTTACAAAATCGTGAGTCTCCCGCCTGAATCGCATCTGTTGGTACGTGTGGTAACTGTAATGCTGCATCATGGCAGGGACATTTATCCACCAGATAGGTACCTCTTAAAGAATTCAGGACAGGGCCGGACTGAGAACCAAAACCTGCCCCGGCAAAGTGCTGGGCCGCCACCCCGGGGGGTTGGTGGTGTGGCCGAGCCCTCTGCCAGAGCCGGTTTGGCCAATTGTTTTAAAACTATGCTGCAAAAAAGGCCCTGTAACAAAAACGGTCTCCAGAGGTCCAAAATCGGCCCCCACCCTGGCGGCCCACCAGGGAAACGCCCGGTACCCCCTATGGCCAGTCCGGCCCTGCCTCAGGACCAGGGGCAAATAAAGGACTCATGTTTTACCAGTGTCTCCTCCCCACCCCAGTCCTATTGAGCTGTAAAAGACATGTCTCATTCAGCTTGGTGGGAAATGTACAGACTTCCGGATAGGCCAGGCCTCTGCTGACGTCAGTGTCACTCCAAGAACCCTCATGACCTGGAGGCGGGGCACAGCTGGAAACAATCACTTAGTGTGTTCTTCTTTTGTGTACGCTTTATTTACCCTTAACGCGCTAACACTGATTCATTGCGTCCTCCGCCATTTCAAACATATTAAATTGTGCCAGAGATATGAACATGGATGGAAGCCAGGCAACGAGACGTGCAAACACACCAGTGACCGTAGTGAAGTGACACAAACATGAAGGTTATCTACTTGAACTCACCCCTACCAAGAGAGCCATTGCTCGGCCTTTTAAAACGCAAGTGAGAAAAAACGCGACATTAAATGGTTGTACTATTGAATATCGATCCTCAGAATATCAAAAGACAAGAAAATCAAGCAACAAAATATCAAAATGTATGTGCATATAGGGAAGTATAGATTTACTACTCCGAAGCATATTGAAGATATGTGTACGGCATAGGTATATATAAGTGGAGTCGGATATAGAAACTTTAGACTTACCTGGTTTGGATACCTGCATTCTGGTTTCGAAATTCAGGATGTTCACCCTTGAAATACAAAGAATAATTTCCATTTGTAAAGTGAGTGCAAAGACTGAATTTGCAATGCACAAAAGAGCATTTCTATTCTAAATAAATTTAACAAATCTCAATGGAAGCATTGACCACGTTTGGAATGTGAGCGCTCCTGTAAGAATTAATCAGAGGTCTAATTTTAGGCTCTCACAATCCCTGATGGGCTCTTGCAATATATATTGACCTGGGCAGTTTGGGAAGACAGGGTGTTATGTTTGTGGATTTTAAGCGACTGTATCGCCAAGAGAAAGGCATCCGATAGCTTCTAAAAGCATCCAACATGGCCATAATTCTAGGCAATAGCATCAAAATTTCATTGTGAGCTGGGCGCCACAAACCTCCGCATCCGCATGCTCCGATGAATACGCGTATACACTTACACCGTTTCCATCGCGCTTCAGTGGCACTACGAAGGGAGTCAGCTACTAGGCCAATTTTGGCTTCTTCTCGCTAGTTGAATCCAGCAGAGTGTCTCCTGGCCTCCTAAAATAGTCTACAATGCTTTTCGCCATTTGTCACTGCTCCTATTTTTTTAGGTCTGGTGTTAGCCAAGGTCTTTTGATTTTACTAAAATTATATGTATAATATACTTATGGGCACTGTCTGTCAGCCCTCTTCATCCATTGGGCACGTGTTGTCACTCCCCTTTTTCATCTGCCCTCTGCAGCACAAAGAACTGGACAGCACATCGGTCCACTTCAGCCATTGGCTACTTCACTGTGAGTGACATCATTCTGCCCTTTCTTAACCCCTTCATGCTCATGACGGAACGGTTCCGTCATGAGCATCAGTCGAGCTGTGCTTATGATGGAACCGTTCCGTCATGACCACGTCCGGTTCTATTAGAGCTCAGCACCGGGGGGGAATCGGCGCCGCACAGAAGGGGTTAAGGAGCACATCCACACGCCAAGAAGTTCTCTTCAGTTCCAGGGAACATTAGGGAAATATGTGCTTTATGAGAGCATAAAATATTTTTTGCTCTTGGCCACACTTTTTTAGATTGATGGGGAACTTGACAGCTTCCCCAACAATAAAGTTTAAAAAAAAAATCCATGGCAAAACAAGCATTGACAAAGCCAAAAGGCTGGCAGCCAACACCAGACCTATTGGTCTTGCGAACGAACTAATGTCTTTTTGTGTGGTGCAGACCTTGGTGGTGTGGCATGACATGTCAATGGTGGACCTTAGCGGGTAAAGACTTCTTGTGAGGAGGAACAGGGAGGAGGCTGGCAGAGACTTCCTGGGTGACGGGATCAAAATACCAAAATGAGACAGGGCAGCTCATTATTTATTTAACGCAGACACAGCGGAGGAAGAGGTGTTCCTAAATGGCGTGCCTCTCACGTGGAATCCCACCACATTCAAATATCTTGGCATCTTTATATACTCATCGCCCGATGACTTATTAGAGGGTAATTTGGTGAGAGCAATTTCGGCTGTACGGGTTCAAATGCAATTTTGGAAAACACTTCCGTTGAATGTAATAAGTTGCGTCACCTTGCTAAAAATGATCATATTCCCCAAACTGCTGTATTATTTCTGGAACTTTCCACTTTATATTCCACCTAAGACTTTCAGAGAAATGGAACGGCTATTCCGGGAGTTACTATGAAATAAGGGACGACCGAGAGTTGCTTTGTGCAAACTGTATGCTCCTATTAGTCAGGGTGGGCTGGCTGTCCCTAATCTGGAGTTGTATTACCTAGCTGCCCAGCTTCAATGGGCGACGAAATGGCTAGACGGCAGGTGTCTGGAAGACACGGCGACTACGCACCTGCCCTGGACCCACTCTCAAATTTGTCATTTGTTCTATCCCGTTGCCAAACTTCGGCGACCACCACAACTACATTTAGGATTAGTTCATAAGTGTTACAAAGGAAGTGTATATCTTACTTGCACAACACTTCAATACGCTCAGATTTTCCATTGATGGAGACACCAAGGGGTGCACTAGGCACATCGGAGGCAGCTCTGGCAACCTGGCATGTGGCGGAGCTAGAAACTTTAGGCAAATTATAGAGAGACGGCGCATTATTAACATTTGAAACGCTAGTTGAAGACGCTGAGTTACCAGCGGGATAATTCCTCTGACATACTTCCATCTTGAAGGCTCTGACAGCCGCCTGGGGGAATCTGACAGCTGAGCCACCGACGCACCTCTTAATACAACACTTACATGTAATAGGAGCGGAATCACACGTGGTACACTGGCTGGTGGATGCACTACTTACACATATGTTGAAGCCGATGCAAAGTCTCTGAGTAAGATGGGAGACAGATAGAGGCCGGCCCTGGACTGATAAGGAATGGGACGTCACAATGGCGGGTGCCAAAAACATACCAAGGAACTCTAGGTTCAAGCTTATACAAACATATATCATACAGAGGGCATATCTTTCACCTGACATGATCAATAGATATTTCCATACTGCGGCCTCTGCTTGCCCACACTGCCAACATCCTGACGCTGACCTACTTCATATGCTGTGGGCTTGCGCATCCCTTCAACATTACTGGCAGGAGGTAGTCACAGTTTTAACTTTATGCATGGACACGTGGTTACCATTGTCATGGGAAGTCTGCATTCTAGGGCTTTATGCCAGGTCCAAAAAGTATAAGGTGACCTCGAGGTTCCGAGGTTTGGGTCTAATTACGGCAAAACGTTTAATAATAACTAAGAAATGGAAAAATGCAAACCCTCCGGAGATACTGAGCTGGAGGCGTTCGCTCCCAGTATGGGCACAAGCGGAAAGCACGGCGCTACACAGAGAGGAAACAGCGGGGCTCCGCAAATTTCACATTGCGCAAAGCTGGGGCGCCTTACTCACTGCCTTACAGTCAAGCCGCGAAACAGAAGCAAATAATACCCAAACTGCTGACTCCAGCTAGGTGCGCAAAGTCCTCACTACTTAGTTCAGCGCCACATGCGCGCTTCACCACACATAGAACAACATGCTACTACACCCCTAGACCATTATAGAGGATTACTCTCGCCCCCTCTGTTTTCAGAAACAGAGGTCCTCTTCATTGGTTGAATATTACGCCTCCCAATGCGCCCTGCTCCAATCTCTGGTTCGATATATTGTTCAAATGGTCAAGCACTGATGATGTAACTTCCTACCCATTGATTCTCTTTGCATATTTACAGATGGCAGCTATATCCCCCTTTTTGTATATAATAAGTTTCTGTTTGGGTTGTGTATTTTAGAAAATGTGTCTTAGTGAATTGATGACCCGGCCTGACTGGCAAGCTTTACACATACATGATGTATAACCATCAGATCCGGCCACAACAGTCCAGCTCGGATGTGTCATAAGTAAGTTGCGGACGGTGATGACTATAATTTGTACTACATGATGTAGCAAAAATGCGATCAATGGCACGCAGGGACCCAGAACACATGCTCGCAAGATGCAAGAGTTTGTAACTGGGAATAGCACACTAGTGTCTCATATGCTGTTATGGTGGGCAATGCTATTCCATGTATGTGTTTTGTACTTATGTTCTAAACATCTGAGTATCTTGTATAAAATTGTGATGATAGTCATGTTAAAAACTGGAAATACCAATAAAGATATTTAAACAAAAAGAAATGAGGCAGGGCAGCTCCTATTCTGGGTCCCACAACTCCAGACTGTGAATGCAGCACAGCAAGGCGGCAAAGGAATGTTCAAAACTTGTGGCCTGCAGAAAAGTCCTGGATCGGTTTGTAAAATGGAGCGGCGCGTTATGCATTTTCCACTCTAGCAAATGCTCGTGATCGTGTTTTTGAGAGTCCCACCCTTTGGGGGCGCCATCTTTCTGTTTATGGAGAGTTTCACAAACTTGAAGGCAAGGAGCCATATCTGCCATGTTATCTCTTGGAGGCCTCCTGGAGAGATGCCAGTATGTGTGCAGGAGGGCACCCCTGCCAGCATGTGCCCATTAATAAGATACCATCTGTTGGGTTGGGTGGTTTAATGCAGGTCATCATAAAAATAAACTTCAGAACAAGTTGTGAACAATCCAAACATTCTCAAGAAAGAGTTCAGGGGCAGCCTGGACTACAGGGCACAACCTGTTTACAAGTGTGTCACCTTGTCTGCCCCTCCCCACAGAATCTAAACACAGGGCTACATGATCTCACTTACTTCTAGTGTCAAGGCCTAAACCAACAAGCATTGGCAAATCCAAAATGTGCAGACTTTTGGCTTCTATAGCAGTCCTATTAGCTTTGCCAATGCATATTTACCGATGCTGTTTAGCATCGGCAGAAAGAGAACAAAAAAGTATTTTGTCTACGCTGTGCAGCATCTGCAAAACAAAAGGCGATGTATGTGTACTCGTGCCTTACCATGCATGTTTATGTCAAGAAGTAGACGCCATTATGGATTTTTAATTTACCATTCAGGGATAGCGTAGGCCAATCTTGAACAAGTAAATGAAAAAAAATAATGAAATGCTTGTAGAGAACATTTTCAAAAAGGGAAGGAGGGTGGGTCCATTCAAAATATTTTTTAGAAAAGTCTTGTTGATAAAGAAAACGAAGATAGTGACTGGAGGGGCGGCGAAGCAACGAGGGGCAGATAAGGGATAACATTTAGAAGAGGAGCATGGAGCAATGGAAGAGCTCGACTCAAGAGGGAAGAGAAAAATAAGAAAATTAAAGAAAAAAGACAGATAGACAAGGGTGGGGAGAGCAAAGAATGAGCTGGGAAGGAACGAGCAGCAAAGAGCACGTGGGGACGGGTATTTCAGGAGGACGCAGCATGCGTGGGACATAGTAGGAAAACACATGCACTCCCATGATGAGCTGAAAGATAAAAAGGAAAAAGCAGTTTCTCGAATGTGAGCCGTGGAAGAGAATACAAGTCGCCCAATCAAAAGCATAGTAAAGAAGCTATGCTCCAAGGGAGGGACAAATACAAGAAGAAGAAGGAGAGACATCCAATACCAAGCAAACAAATGACATTGACAAGAACTCCAACCAATGGTAAGCAAATGGCGGGTACAGAGCCCACTGAATGTATTGTCCACGTAAGACTTCGAAAATAGGAAACTAAACTTCTTGTAGGTTAGACCTAAGACCACCTACTTCAGCTTTTGTTTCTAACACAACTGGTAGGTAATGGATTGCAGAGCTTAGGAACAGAGGTGGGGAGCTGGTGCTACTGGCACCCGAATTAAAGAGGATCATTGTTCGAAGTCCGCAAGATAGCTCAGTGAGTTAAACGCTCGCCAACATTTGTGACAGGGAGGTCTGACTTCAGATACTTGTAGGTTAAACTCAAGGCTGGCTTTAGCGGTGGTGGTGCCCAGTGCAACAATCTTTGTGGGTGCCCCCTTTCCTCCTCCACTGACCTCCTTCTACACGCATTCCTTTACTACCGCCCTCCAACAGTGCCTCCATCTCTCCGTAGAAACCTCTGTTACGTGCATTTCATTTGTTTTATGGTGCTACTCGTATCAGTGTAGAGTGTCAGAGCACTTTACATCACACACACATTATACAGAGACAATGAATCATAGATGTGTAAATCAGTCTATAGGAAAAGTATGACAATATGGAATACAAGGTGTAGGAATCACATGTCATCCTTAATAGTAGGCAGTATATTTTGAGAGTGTTTGGTCTGGAGAAGCACAAATTCAAGATTTCGAACGTACCACAGTGGTTGGGTTTGGCTTTACTAAAAGGAATGTTTTGCAACACAAGTTAACCCTTTAAAGCAACATTAGGATAATGAAAGACGGGAAAAAGCATAACTTTCTAACCTGTTCAATGTAGTGTGAATGCAGCTCTTTCGTGACTGTTTATAACTCACTGTGCTATATTAGGATTGTGCCTTATGAACTGCTGGTACCAGAAGAATGTCGGTGACAAAAGCAGTAACACACTGAGCTATCCACATAAAATGCAGTGCGATTCTACCATGAGCCAAAACTGCCACTAGAAAAATAATCTGGGAGTCTCTCCAGTAGGAACATTCATCACCAGTTACCTTGACATTTTTATTGTTGCCTGAAAACTGCTGGATAAACAAGGAACTATGCAGCAGGTGCTTCTAAAACAAAACGTTATTTCTACACCCAGCGCCTCCACCAACAGTAGGTCCTGGTTAAACTTAACCTCCTGCCCTCGGACGGGCAGCAAATTGAGTACCATTAAGACTGCAGAACAAATATTATGTAGGGGTGAAATCATTGACAATACCCTTTTACTCATTCTAAGGTCGTTTTACTCCATGCTCTGAAGAGCAGGCCTTTTTCAACTTAAATATCTTTACTGAAACTTTAGATCAAACACCACAGAAGGAACCCATACTGGGATCAAGATATATCATTCCATATAACTGGGCCACCAGAACTGGGTTTTGCCTTTGCACGTCACTGTTATTGGCCATAACGTGTATTTGGTAGAGAACAGTTGATGCAAAACTGCAACTCCAAAAATTCATTAATTTGTAAACAGCCTCTCCTGAATCTGAGTGCAAGGGCTGCAACTTCAAGGTGGGATTCTGGGCGGTCCACAAGAGGTGTCGGATGTCATTCATGCCGCCTTATTTCTTTATACTCATTTTCTCAGACGTACTCGTTAACCTGTTTCAGACATTCCACAAATTTGCTGAAGTTCCTGTCAAAATGTCCTGAGGTTTAAAGAACTTAAGTGAAGTCTTGCAATTTGCACACACACCTGATAATCACACACCCAATAATAAGGTTCCTACCTTTTCTGGGCTCCAACCACACTGTGTGAGATAGACGTACTCCACAGAGAAACAGGAGCAAAGATCGCTTTACTCTTCATAGAAAATTCCTTCCAGTGCCAAGGTCTCCCTAAAAGCCGAGTGCGAGACGGTCATATCAGCATGACTTTATAATCTAAGTAACCATGTAGGTTAGATGTGAAAGCTAGGTAGACAAGGGCTGGGTCTACACCAGCTTTTTAGGATATCTATCAGTGATACATTTACAAATAATTGATCTAAAAGAAAATAATGTACTTAGTCAGCAGTCAAATGAAGATCAGGCTTGATCCCACCAATGCTGGAGACCCTTCACAAACTTCACGGCAACGGGCCAAGATTGATTCTACGTTGACCTTCGACATCCAACCTCCTTAACCAATTGCACCACCGAAGCTGACCAAGCCACAACAGGGTACAAACACAAAGCCATCAACTGTGAGTAAATTCCTTAGGTCTACTCAAATCCTCCAAGCCGTTGTTGCAAGTAACAATCAAATGCTTATCCACTGATTCCTCAAATCACACAACATCAGGGAAGTACTCAAATTTCATGAAGGCGTAATATATGGAAGCGTGGATAACTAAAAGTGGAGACCATCAAATATCCTCTTTGAACCAACCTTCAACAACCTGGGACTAACTAACAATTCTTACAAAGATATCATTTCTATAAATATTCTAGTTTTATAGATCTCATGGCAACTCATGTACGTGCTACAAATCTATTATTCATTTTATATTTTTAACCTCAAAGGAAACCCAACAAAAATGTTTAGGATTCATAGTCTGTATCTCATTCCAAGTATTTTTTCATGTGCCCCCTCCCCTGCATCTCAGCAGTGGATATGGTGAGATGCAAACAGATGAACACAGACAGAAAAAACATATACACCTAAGAACCTACAAAAGGCTACCAATGCTGAGCCTATGTGTGACGTCCGCTTAAGAGATACGAGGTGGTTGCCTGAGCCTCTCACGGTGCTATATTTAGACAAGAACCCTTTACTTTGCGGTAATGCAGTTTTGCTAGTTGCTCGTCCGGCCTGTCTGCATAGTTTGCATTGTTACCCTTCTCTGAAGCACTTTCTTGTTTTTCTCTCTAAATCACCTTTGTGTTATTTTTTCCAAACTTCTTCTTTGGCAGCAGTCCAATTCCATCAAACATGATTGATTACGCTTTAGATCTGACTAGTGACATTATTATTTTCAATACACTGCAAGAGGATTATAACCAACTCAAACAAAATTAACAAACGCATTAAATCCACCAGTACTTACATTACCAGTCGAAACGTGTTCGCTTTTATAAGTCTGGATGAATCTAATATAGGAACAAAGAAAATATTGACTGTTGTCAATGCGCAATTGGATGACGTTATGCCTAGTTATCTGAATTCCTATTGTGTGTCTGATTGTATTTATATAGATTACACGTTCATATTATTTTTTACTTTTATGTTGTTTATTATGTGCTCTTTACACGCTTCCCAACATAAACCACAATTTCTGCGCTAAGATTCATATTTATGCAAATACTTTAAAATGATGTTGTTAGAGCCTTCATATTTTTTGGACACAAAAAAATAAATATAAAAATTAAATAGCGAATTATATTATTCAGAGAATGAATTTACTGCCTTCCAATTGTAAATCTGTTTTGATCAGCATTAGGTTCTAAACGATGGAGGATAGTTTCCTCGCCGGGATGTATCGCACCCCTGCTATCTTGCGTACATTTCTGCCACACTGCTGTGTGAGATGTAAAAGTCCAAAAGAAGACTTCTCCAGCATAGCCTGGTCTTCTTGTTTGCTGAAAAGTTTGAAGACATTGAGATGATGGCTGGGATTTGGTTGCCCAGATGGCTCACTGTGGTTCCCTGGGACTACTTTCTCAAGAAACACATTGTACAAATTGGTTTTGATGGTCTTGCAGTCCCGTTAGCTAAATCTTGCAATACCCTTCGGTGGATGCTTATGTAGCACCCACCTACATTTCATTTTGGATACATGATTTGCCCTTTTTCAAAGAACTAGAGGATTGATTCCAAAGCCTCATCTATCCAGCTCAATGCCCCAGAGATGCATGGGGGATTTGAGATTTATCGTAAGAACCGGGCATGGGTTGATTAAGACATGCCCTCTTCCGAGCTTGCTATACAGGCAGATACCTGACCTTGAGGGTATGTGGGACAGTTGTCTTCTGTTTCTTTCAGCGTGCCCAAACATTTTTTTAATGCCCATCAGAAAAGTTTAACTCCAGCTCAATTATTATAATGTCAGCAGTTAACCAAAAACAAATAAGTTTGTAACTTTTGCATTAGCGTATATATGACTTATTCCTGTAAGCCCGGATGACTTTGAGTTGACTAATGACTATATAACACATGGATAATAAATCGAAGAACAAAAGTAAGCGGTGAAGAAAATGTTGGCGATGCAAATAAGCGGCAAATAAGCGACCGCTCACTGTATGTTTCACTTCTGCGTTTCTTGATTCTATCATTGAGGAAATGCACAACCACAAGCGTGACGTCAGCTGTTGTACAGCAGCTGCCCTGTGAGAAAGGAAACAGCTGTCTAGTGTTGCTGCCATCCCAGACTTGCTATTGGCTGCCTCAGATGCCCCAATCCGCTGCTGTTGCTAAGAGGGGTTCTGTGGGAATCTTGTTGCCTACCCGATTGGTTGGCGAGACTATGCCTTCTGGTGATTGGTGCATTTTATCTCTGCTTCAGTGCTGAAGGCAGGTTGGTAAACTGAGTGGTGGTTGCAGTCTGAAAGCCAGCTAGCTGCATTTCCTGGACCGGAAATTAGAAAAAATGCTCAGATCTGCAACAAGGAGGTTAAGCTCTATTTACAAGTGTTTCTAGCAGGTGGCATATTCAGGGTATTTTAATCAATATCTGGTTTTACTTAAATATTTCATCATGTTTGGGGGTAGTGGGGTGAAAGGTCAATTTCAGCTGTCAGCACTTCAGTACTCATTGAAATGTTGACTCAAGAATAATAAATAAACAAGTAGTACAAAAGAATATTTGTCAGGATACCACAGGTAAACTCTTCAGACTAGAAGGTATATCTGGACTACCAGCCAACTTGCTGCCCCCCTCTCTGCCCCTGAAACAAAGTCAATTTTCCTGTTCTCTATTGATGGGTACCATGCCCTGGGATGGATGAGGCAGAGGGAGAATCCTGACAGAGAGGGTCAAAATTGGACGCATAATTTATTTTTTCCGTGAACTATGAAGCTAAAATTTAAAAAAAAACAAAAAAAAACGTTTTCTCATCAGCATCGAATTAGTGGGGCATATCCCTCTAATATTTAAGGAAGGGTTCCCTATGTGGTAGGCAAAGAAATTGTTGGTGATTTGTTTTCCTAGCAAACTTATATTTCCCAATTTGCCATCCATTTTCCGATTGCCAACTTGTTTTTTGAACTTGATTCCTTTTGCTACAGATTTATTTTTCATGCAATTCTTTATGTGTTTGTTCATTTTCTTGATGATAAGGTTTCTGGAATGAAGTGGGGAAGGTATGCTAATCGCTAAGAAGTTTACTAAATGTTGACCAATTTGCTTCCGCCACATAAATTCGCTCAGCTCTTGAGAGGATGAAGAAGATTGGAACAGTGTTCGGGCATCAGGGACAAGGAGCCCCCCCGACTCGATGCAGCCGTTATGGCCGCCTAACTTGACCATATTCTTAACAGGGAAAGGTTTGAGCTAAGATGGTCTGGAGAGAACATCAGCGCAAACAGGGAGGTTTAGTGATCCAGGGATCACAAATCACTGGCATTTTCAATGTTGCCCATAATTTGTGTTCCCCCCCATTGTACCCCAAACTGTCCGCATAACTGTGCTGCTAGCCATTGGCATTATGCAATTAAATAAGATTTAAAAAATGTCTCTTATGGAAGGTGGTTAATGAAAAAGGAGAACTGAAAGCAATGAGACTGGAGGTCGCGGAGCAGAGATGAAACGCAGGATGGAGAAAAGGAAGAGAAAAGGAAGAAGAAAGAACAGGAGAAGAGAGGTATATGATTGACATGATGCTAGATTCTGCTCCTTACACTTGAATAGTGATGTCACCACCAGGGCGCCTGTAAATGATGGGGTGATTTTCCACTAAAGGCTTCCAAGTGACATCATAAAGACAACAGCAGTGTGCTTTACATTAACCCCTCTGCTGCTGCCGTCGGCCATCGGTCGTCACGTGCACTACCTTGGTAGTGCTGTGAACGTCGGCTGGCTGACGGTGCCCCACCCGTTTTTCGAACGTTCAGCACTGAAGTTGAACGTTCGACGCAGGCAAGGTGTTAAAATCCATATGCCAGTGTTCTGCCATATACCCACTTCAGCCATCTTCTAATCTCATCACCCCATGTCTGCCTATAAGTAGTAATATTCGGTGTCCTGGGGAAAAGTTGAGATCAACCTCCTCCGAAGACCAGATTCAAACCTTTGGTCTTCACTACTGTGTTAAATGAAAAGTGAAAAACTGTAACATCTCAGCAGTGACTACGCTTTGAATCTAGTGAGAACAACAAAAAAATTAGAATAAGGTGTTTAATGTAGGGATCGTAGGTTTCTATAGGCAATAGTGTCATCTAGAGACTCTAGTTACATCCATAAACCTCTCGACCTTCCGTCTTATGGTTTTTTATGTTACTTGAATCCACAACGGCGCAAATGGATCATAATAGGCAAAAGAACTCTTACATTACACAGTGGTCCTGTTTCACTAAGGTACATGTACATGGGTAAATTTACTGACATGTAAATCTACTCCTGAACCCAGGTATAAATGTACACTTTAGTGCTATTACTAATTTCCAATTGTAGATTTACACCTAAGTGTAGATTTACTGGTCTCCATCACCTGGTGGAGCATTGTACAACAAGATTTGAATGTGTACAATACTACTTAAAATATGTCACATGTAGGTGGAGATCTCCGCCAGCGTGGTGGAAATCTCACTTTAAAAGTATAGCAAAACGTTGTAAACTTTACATTTCTTTTTAAAAAAATGGTTAAAACATTTCAATATAAAGCATAAATATAAAATAGTTTAATGTATTTATTATAAACTTAGAACTAAGAAAATGAAATTCCTTACATTTAATGCGTATTAAATAATTAATTAGGATATATTTGTTTAATTTATATTGGCTTTTTTTGAAAAAATCATTTCAAACTAGTCCCACTCAAAAGAACTTTTTACTTAGCGCGAATGACATGTTAACTTGCATACAATTTTTTTAATATTAAACAAAATTTCTATATTTTTTTAAAGTCAATAAAATTGTATTTATTCAACAATATTTCCTATGTGTGTTATTTTAACTCCCTCTTTCCATTGTTGTCCATGGCAGTGTGGTGCAGTACCTATGGTTGAGCATTTCTGGCCCTTGGCTTACTTCAAGGTAGGACTTGAGTCACCTAATGATTTGTCACCTTTAAGGGCATAATAATTTTATAAGTACAGTTTGGGAATTGCAATGGGCTTACACTTTAAGGGGTAGGGGTTTGTGGTAGCGTCTCCCTCCCTAAAACCCTCCTTGCTTTTCCCTAAACGCCTTCCATTTTGTAGTAAGTATTCCCCATTCTCCATCCAATTCTTTGTCCCTCCCACATTTGCATCTAAAACGTACTCTCACACGTACAGACAACTCCACAAAGAACAAATGGGAGAGGTGGAGGTCTCCACGTGTAGGTTTGTGATTGGCCGCGAGTTGTATGTAAGCAGTACTACCGTAGCACTACTTTGCATACTACAACATGCAGTTTGTGATAAGAGCCGTAGTATTTGTATAACTATACACACAAACCCAAACATACTAAGCTAACCATACGCACCAAGTTGTTATATAATCAACACTTAGGGGTGATATAGATCGACCCGAGCAGTTTATACGGATAACATAAACTCAGTACTAATTAATCCATCTCTCTCATCGATGACTCATCTATCCAATTACAAAATCCCAGCAGACGAGAACACATTTCTTTAGTTAATACAAACAGTTCCCTTTATTATCAGATATCTTCACTGCAGAACACTTTGCAATAATTTGGAATCTTTTTATATCCCAGGCCATTGGTTATCTTAGGGCATCACAACATTTCTTTCCTTGTGGTTAGAGAGATCTAAGATACGGTCTTGTGTTGAACTTTCCCCTAGTACTCGGGTCTAAATAGTCTAGTGTTTCTTTATGTAGTCATAGAGATAAAACTTTTGCTAAGAGGAGTTCTTGTCTGCCTGATTGGTTGGTGAGACCTTGCCATCAGGTGATTGGTTCATTTCATCTCTTCTCCAAGGTTAAGGGCTGGTTGGTAAACGGAGTGGTGGCTTCCACGTGACAGCCAGTTGACTGAATTTCCTTGGCGGAAAGAACAGAAATTCCAAAATCATCCAGTTCTACAACAAGGAGGCTTAGCTCTACCTACAAGTATTTCCTCCCTTATGAAAACAAATAATAGTTTGGAAGGGACAGGGGAAATAGTAAGGCTATTTTCATTGATATTTTGTTTTTCTTAAATATTTTATCATGTTTGGGAGGAGTAGTGAAGTCAAAGGCCACCTTCAGATGTTATCACTTCAGTCCTCATTGAATTTTTAACTGAAGAATTAAAAATAAACAAGTATTAGAAAAGAATAATTGGCAAACTGTAGGCAAAAACGTCATACTAGAAGGTATATCTGGACTGCCAGGCAAACTTTCCACCCTTTTTTCTGCCCTCCTACTACAAAGTCTATATTTCTGTTCACAGATCTGTACTATACCCTGGGATGAGGCAGAGGGAGCATACTGGAGGATACATTTGGATAAATAGTTTTTTTCTATGAACAATCAAGCAAAAATTTGAAAAAACTATTGTTGATCAACATCAAATCAGAGGGGCGTATCCACTGTTCTTAACATTTTAGGAAGAGATTCCTCCATTGTTGATGGCAAAGCAATTGTTCGTGATTTCTTTTCCTAGCAAACTGCTTTTTTCCCCATTCGTCATCCATTTTGTGATTCCCAAATAGTTTTTTAAACTTGATTCCTTCTGCTACAGATTTATTTTTTCATGCAATTCTTTATGTGTTTGTTAATTTTCTTGATGATATTGGTTCCGGAATAATCTGGGAAAGATATGCTAATTGCTAAGACCTTTACTAAAATTTGACAAATTTGCTTCAGTCAAATAAATTCACTCAGCTCTAGAAAGGATGAATATGATTGGAACGGTGTTGGGGTATCACGGACAAGGAGCTACCCCCTCATCCACCCCCCGACTCGATGCAGCCGTTATGGCCTGACCAGCTTTACCATATTCTTATCAGGGAAAGGTTAGGATCAGGGAGAGAAGAGAACATTAAAGTGAGAGATGGCAGCAGTAGGAAAGAGTGTCAGAGCAAACAAGAAGGTTTAGTGATAAAGGATGCACACATTTCTGAGTTTTTTAATTTTGCCCATACTTTGGGTTATAACAATATTTCCTATGGTGTGTTATTTTATTTCCCTGTTTACATGTTTTCCCTGCGAGTGAGGTGCAGTACCAGTGGGTGACCATTTCTGGTGCTTGATTTGCTTCAAGGTTGGGCTTGAGTACATTTACTAATATTTGTCACTTTCAAGGCCATATCAACTTTAGAAGTGCAGTTTGTGAATTGCAATGGGCCTACTGCTTGAACCAGCTGTTCCAGTGGTACATTCCAAAAAGAGCACTCCGCTCGCTAGGGGCTAAGCTGGTTTCTGTCCCGTCCAGGAAGAAAGCTTTGTGGGGGGGTCAGAAGCTTTGCTGTGTGTGTGGCGAAAGCCTGGAATGACCTTCTGTTTCGTCTAAGAAACTCTACTGACCTGTTAGATTTTAGGAAGGCTCTGAAGACCTGGCTTTTTGCTGAATAAGCTTAGCTTTTCCTTGCTCCCTCAGGTTAGATATGTTAGCACCAGGACCCTCGGGTAATCACCGCGCTTTATAAAAGTTATTAACATAACATAACATACTCTTTCATGGTGGTAGTTTGTAGTAGCGTGTCCCTCCCTAAAAACCTCCTTACTTTTCCCTAAACGCCTTCCATTTTGTAGTAAGTATTCCCCATTCTCCATCTACTTCTCTTTGTCCCTCCCACATTTACACCTAAAATTTACTCTTACAAGTACTGACAGCTCCACAAAGAACAAATAGTAGAGGCAGAGGTCTCCAAATGTAGATTTGGGATTGACCTTTTGTAGTGTGGAGAAGTGTGGCTCAATGGTTAGAGCGGCAGACCCTGATGCAGAAGTCTGGCCCGGGACCAGGGTTCAATTCCCGACGGGGCAGGGTATTGAGCCCAAAAATGTCCACGGTCTCGATAATTCTCGCTTCGGTGCCTGCTCGAATCACAGGTTCACACTCTGCAACTCCGGGCAATAGCTTGCTTAATCTCCATTATGGCCCCATGCGGCGGGATGCCTGGCTTTCACCTTGGGGGTGTCCAGTACGGGTTATCTCACAGGGAAAAACCAGGACGGGTTCCCAAAGCAAGCGCTTAGAGACTGTTGGTGATAATGCGCTATATAAATATAAATTACATTTACAGTATGTGAGTAGTACTACCAAAATACTACTTAACATATTACAACATGCAGTTAGTGATAGGCCATGTAGTATTGGTACAACTATGCACATCAAAAAGGCACACAGGGCTATTACACACACACGCACAATTGTTTTATAATCACTATTTAGGATTTAGATAACCGGAGCAGTTCTATACAAACGACATAGATGGAGTATTAAGCCAACTCTCTCCTCTCTGACTCAACTATCCAATTACAACACCACAGGCACTCAGGAATGAATTTCTCTAGTTAATACAAACAGTTCCCTTTGTTATCAGATATCTTCACTGCAGAACACTTTGCCAGAATGTGTAATCTTTTTATATCCCATGTCTTTGGTTATCTTAGGGCATCTCTAAATTTGTTTGCTTGTGGTTAGCGAGATCTACGATACGGGTCTTGTGTTGTCCTTTGCCCTAGTAATCGGGGCTAAATACTCTGGGGTTTTTTATGTAGTCATAGAGATAACACTTTTATATATATTATTTTGAAGCTTTTTATCTCTCAGACTCAAATTTCTTCGTCTTTCGCAATTTCTGAAGTATCTGTTGGAAAACTGTCAAGCTCCAAAGCGAACTGAGCTTGCTCCACTTCAGAAACAGGAAGTAGATGTGGCGAAGGGAGGAAGGGAGGGAGGACCATATTTACAAGCAAATTTTGTTTGTAGTAATTATTTTTGTCAAATCATTCTGTTTGCATACTTAAAGCCGATTTAAGTATAGTTTCTGGATCCTTGTAACAACGTACAAAATTATCCCGGTCAATCCATCACCGATAATACTAATGATAAACGAAGTTGTGGTCAAACGATGACTAGCTCTTTGCTTTGGGGAAGCATATCAAGACAGATACCAGATATAATGCCAGTGGAATCACTATATATTTTGTTTGTTTTTGGGAGTTTTATATAGGGCAAACTCAACCCGAAGGTATCAGAGTGCTTTACATGAGCACCAGTTGCGCTACAGATTTATACATTCATTTTGTTAGGCACTGGGAGGTTAAGTGATTTGCCCAGAATTACAGGATGTTGAGCGTCCCTGCTGAGACTCAAACCCGGTTCACTAGCTTAGAGGTCGACCGCTCTATCTGTTAGGCCACATCCTCTCCTTTTGTGATAAAATTGATTATACAAACACCTCACTGCAAACCAAATGACGCCTCCCAAATGGAATATCGATTTTAAATCATGAAGCAGCAAAATGGTGCACAGACATTGGTGAATACACTTACCCGATTCATGGAATCAGAGAGAATAAGATTCCATTAGTGACTCAAAAGTATGTTCTAGAATGTTCTTTACATCAGAACTATACAAAGTGAAACTTAGGGGCTTCAGAAGATGCTAATATTCACAATGCCATTCAGTACTGGTTAAGTGATAACTTTATAAAACTTCAAAACATTCCGTAGAATTTTAGGACAGATAGCTTGGGATTCCGGGCCCGCAGCTCCTATGGGTCTCCAAATTTAAATCTGGTGTGGGGAAAGATCTTGCTAGGTAATTTATAGAGGAGTAGGTCTTCTGAACGTCTGGTGAGAAGGGAGACCAGAAGGCCTGGGCACCTAATTGACCTTTTCATGTCTCGGTCCTAGCGTACACTGCGCAGCAGTGTCTTGCTGCCAGAGTCCTTTTATCGGCGTTTTGAAAATGGACCTGGAAATTCCACGTAGCTCGTGCGTGTTATTTCCTAGGTCTTTGCGTGCGTGTGTTTTTAAAACAGAACACGCAATAGGCCATGGGCGGTCGCGTAGCTCCACCCATGGCCTATTGGTGTCTGTTACGTGCACCAAAAGCCATATATCTTCAATTATTGCGGCCGTGACGGCCGCGATAATTGAAGACATATGTTCCCAGTGGCACGCGCACCACTCGCAAGCTTCTTTTTTTTTTTTACAGAGGAACGATTATAATGTAAGCACTAGGCACATAGCAGTTGTTAAAACATATTTTTTTAAGTAAATGTGACCGTGATAATAAATAATTAGTCACACTGACAACCTTTCACCGTCGTAGCTTCAGAAGCGCAGGAGCCGGTAAAACCTCTTTGGTCACTAGGTGGCAGTACGCGCTTACGAGTTCAGTAACAGTCACTTTTAAAACGGGGTATTTTTCCTTTGCTGAAGTTGCTTTCATTCAAAGTTTAATAAAAACGCGTCTTCTCAAAAGCGGCGATTCACGCAGGTCATTTTGGACTTAACTCGCGGTCTATTTTAATCCACCTACAAGAGCATATGCTGTATAAGGGGTTTCTATAACTGTTAGGATTGACTTCCCGTAACAACTGTAAACCTGGACACTCGAGGCAGAGGGGCGGGTGGGCTACAGGCATCAGTGGGCAGAGCAGGGCAGCTGTAAGGGGCGTGGGACGGGAAGGGGCATGGCGGGGCTACAGAATGATGTTGGTGCCCCCAGGTGGAGAAGGGGCATGTGAGAGGCCGGTCGGTGTTGGGTACTAGTTGCCATATTAGGATAGTAGTACTGGAGAAGAAATACGGATCTGCCGGGCCCAAATGAGTGGGTGGTGCAGGTGGCACCGGGGCAGGTGGCACCGGGGATGCTGGGCCCAGATGAGTGGGCAGTGCAGGTGTTACGAACAGGTGGCACCGGGGATGCTGGTCCCAGATTGGTAGGTGGTGCCGGAGAGGTGGCACCAGGGATGCTGAGCCCAGATGTGTGGGCGGTGCAGGTGTTACCAGACAGGTGGCACAGGGGATGCTGAGCCCAGATGTCGATGTAGTTGGTACAGCGGGTGGGAACGTTGTTAGTGTATCGGTGGCACGGGGGCTGCTCGGCTGCAGTAGGTGGTGCAGTCGTTATGCAGAGGTGGCACAGAGGACGCTGGGTGCATGTCTGGTGCGTGGTGCTTGTAGTGGACATGTAGGAGGCTCTCTGTGTTTGTTTGCTCCTTTCCTCCCCCTTCGACCTCCCCATGTGCCCTGGTTCTTTACGAGTCTGAGATCTTTAACTGTCCTCACCAGTGCGTGATTCAGAACTCACTTTGCTCTCACACTCACTTACTCTCTTATGATTTTATCTCGGGGGTCCGTGCCCGCCTTATCCTTGCCAGCCAATGCACTCTGCGAAGAACCGTCACCAGGGCGACGCTGCGTGGCGAACTCTAATTATTAAATTACCATTTCTTGTTTGGAAAAGTCCTTCTTCCGCGCTCGTGCAGCCCTGGTCCAGTTGTTTTTGGCGGGAGCCGCCCTCCAGGTTTCTGGACACTTCTCTTTGGCAGACTCGGCGTGGCACAAGAAGCGCCCCTACCCGCCAGTAGGATACAGCTCCCCCGCAACCCAAGACTGATAATCTATAGGCAGATCACGTAAACCTTCAGATGTATTTTATCACCGTTGTCAAGCAGGGTGCTGGCACAAATGACAGACAGGGAGGACCATGCACATTGATTTGGTCTATTGTGTATCTTACTTTAATGTTTATTGTACTGAAATGTTATTAATCCTTATACAGAAATCAATTGCAGCCCCTGCAGACTCTTTCCTTCCCATCGCGTGTACTTGTTGCCCCCCACCCCCGGATCTCGCCTTGTCTATCTACCCATGCCCTCTCCATTCCTCTGTCCACCTCCACCCTATCGGAGACCCTGTGCCCCCTCCGCGCTCCGTACCACCTTGCCCTCCATTTCCACCACCTGTCCAGTGCTGCCTCCGCCCCCTCTCCTTGTCATCTTCTTCCGGGTCCTCTGCGTTCGTCCCGTGCCCTCTGCCCACGCTCCATATAACCCCCTTTTCCCTTTCTACCTGCATCTCAAGCACTCGTCCCTCTCGGCGCATATTCTGTCTGCAATCCCTTCTCTGCCCTCGGATCCAACCCACCACCTCCACAGCCCCCTTTCTTAATCTCAATTTACTTAAACCAGTTGACTTAGAAAATGTCTGCTGCACAAACTTTACCCCAGGCAGGATGTGCACCCCCCCCCCACACACACACATGGAGTTATCCTCCACATCTTTTGTGTTGTCATAACTTAATTGGATAATGTCCCAATAAATCATCTCTGAATTACTGCCCCCTAATCTGATTCTAGGGGGTATATATATCTCTAATCATTAGTATATGCAGTAGACCTTTGTACTCTCTACCATTCCTATGTGATTTTAGAGTTTATCTGTTTGTATCTCTTCCTTGAGTGACTTTACAACGTGTACATTTGCAATTTTCCCTCCTTTCACTCCACTTGCACATTTGTAATTTTTTTATATATATCTATATATATATGTATGTATTTTTTTTCTAGTTGTATCTCTTATGTAACTCATGCATTCCAAAGTCCTTATGTAACGCAACTGGTTCTTTTGTAAAGCACTCCGACACCTTCGGGTAATGTTCGCGCTATAGAAAATCGAATTAAATAAATAAATAAATAAAGTAGTACAGGGGGGGCATGGGTAGAAGTTCAGATTAAGGGGCAGTAGTTCAGAGACTCCTCTGTGTTTCTCGAGTGGTAGATACCAAAGGGCTCCTAGCGCTGCCAAGGAGTTGGCGCCCTTCCAGCCGCTGGGTCTGGGTGAACCTGGCACACGGTGCCTCGAGGATGCTTCTGGGGTACTTTGGGGAGCAGTGTGCCACCATTGCTACAACTCCTTACCAACCCGCATAATTCCACTACACACCTCATGCACACACTCCATAACACATGGCGAAAAGACATTGCCATTTACAATGCCATTAGCTCTAACTCAAATAAATCCGAGATTTATTGCATTTCTAATGCTTGTTATTCCCAGTAGAGACTACAAAACTGGGATTTCGATTACTGTGTCTCCTTTAAACTGCGACTTCGGTGAAACGGCAAATGCCAAATCGCTCAAACAATTGAGAATACAGAATGACAGGCCTCAAAGAAAAGGGCATTGTGGCAAGGCCCAGAGTGAACGGTAAAAACCCTTGGGCAATTCCTGGCCTAAAAAGGGGATATGCTGGACCCAAAAGTGTCAGAGATGCTAGGGAGTGAGTGAAAGTTTTGCAGGATCATTACGCGTTCAGTCCTGCAGGGTCTCGGAACATCTCGTCATGCCGATGGCCTAGTTTTACTTGTAGCTAGCTGGGTTTCAAGGCTCCCAGGGTTTTCTCTAGATGTCTGCCACATTTGCGTCAGTCCCCAGGGCCTTGCGTGTCCTCCTGGTCAGAAACCAGCCCATATCCTCTTCCTCCAGGCAGGGAATGTCAGAAGAGCTACACCAGAGCGCCAGGCTTGTCCCTAGTCGGTCCTGTCCTAGTTCAGAGCATCCCTCTGTGCTGGCGATGGAGGGCTTTTCCAAACCTCTGGATGAACCGGCTCAACGGGGTTCTCTTTATCGAATAGTGGCGGCACTGACGGGACAAGTGCTAAATACGTCAAGTTACTAGGTAAAAAAAAATCCTAACCCTAGTGGAATGCATCATGGTGGTGTGTATTTACAATGGTTTTCAGAAAGGTTTGGAAAGGTATGCACTAATTGGCCAAGGAAACGTGGATTTCCAAGGAGGACGCATTAGTGGCATCTCTTCGGTTTGCAGAGAGTCTTCAAAAGATCCCCAAGCGGAAGGCCACTGATGGCCACATGATGGGAAGTGGGCAACGAGCAAGGCAAGCACCATCCCTCTCCTGGGTCAGATCTGCCCAGGCCATTTAAATGGGGACATTCAGTGTTGTTTGTGTTCAGGGAGGGTCTGGGCTGAAAGTCTGCTGAAGGGCTCGCGCCCACCTATCAATCCGGGTGTGTCCTGTCCTGGCAAAGTGTCCCGCTCTGCTGGTGATGAACAGACGGAAATCCTCTTTTTTGCTCTCACATGCCGGGGTCTCTGGGGGGGGGGAGACACAGGTTCACCCACAAAACTGAGCGACACACCTACAAAGCTGTCTGCATGGTGCAAGGACTTTAGTCTCAAGGGCCTTCTTCAGGGCCTCTTCCTAAGGAACAAACAGAGAGCCCCTTTGCTTAGGATGCCATTAAGTAAACTG
Organism: Lissotriton vulgaris; assembly: GCF_964263255.1. Classification (NCBI taxonomy): domain Eukaryota; kingdom Metazoa; phylum Chordata; class Amphibia; order Caudata; family Salamandridae; genus Lissotriton; species Lissotriton vulgaris. The sequence continues at coordinate 41,759,877 of NC_141700.1, forward strand.
TGTTTTAAACTCATTCAGAACGTTTTTGTTGACTGATGTGCTAAGATTTATTGATGCTGGAGCTGTTCACTCCCTTTACTTAATGTCCGTTACCCTCTGTGTGTGTCTAAGTTTTTTGAGGGCCAATAACTGGCATTATTGACTGGGTCCACTGTCAGTACCGCTCCTGCGCACTAGCAGCACTGGTTTTCGGAACCGAGGTCTGAAATGCCGCTTGAAGAGGCAGAGTTAGGCTGTGTGACGTGTTACCAAGAGGAGGGGTGATCTCGGGGTACAGTGTGTGACTTAAGTTTGCTTTTGAAAGGGGTTGGGGAAGAGTCAGTCACTTGTCAAGTTTGCTCCATAATTACTCACAATACCACTGCACCCATACTGGGCCTCAAAGCCATAACGCGGGTTCCTCTTAATTTTCTCAAGATTTTGTCCTTTGTGGCTGACATCCAAATTTTAGGTATTTTGTGGGAATCTGGACCGATTTTAGCTGCGCTCCGTGCTGCACAAATAGTCCCCATAAAGTTAGATACAATGTTCTGTCCTATAAAAACCTCACAAACGCCGGACTTTGTAAAAAACAAAACCCCAAACGTGCAAGAGCTCTGTTTTCATCCTTTCTGAGAGTAAGTTGCACAATTTCGGTTCCATATTGAGCGATGTGTTCTTAAGCGGTTCAACAGCAGATTTCCGACAGTTTGTAAGTAATTGCCAGTAGTTGAGAAACACGGCGTCAACATCACGTGCGCGCGCCTCGGAGCGCGGGAGGGGCCCGGCCAGCAGATACAACACTTTGTGGAGGTTTCTGTGGGCTGGATCTGAAAAACAGAATGTCCTCAGCCGAGGGTTCATGGTGTGCACCGGTTAGGGATGGTGTGAGACTTGTAAAGATGTGAGCAGCGACAACAAGACGTGCTGTCCTGAAGAGAAAGCGCGCTCCCGCCAACAAGGCCAGGGCGCGCACGCCACGTGACGTGACGGGGAGCAGCACGTGCAGGGCGAGGAAGGCACTGGGGCCGCAGCAGAAAGAAACAGTAAAGGAGTTTATTCTTTTAGTGCAATTCAACGGGCCACAAACTCTGGGTGAAATACTTTAATGTAGGCATTAAAACGGGGTTTTTAATACCTCGCGTAAAAAAGATGTAAATCTGTATTTGTAAAGCGCAAACTACTCACCCTTTGCAGGTCTCAAGGCGCTGGGGGCCGTCGTGGAAATTAAGTGAACTATTGCCGAGAGTCACATGGTGCTGAGCTGCCGCCCGAGCCAGGGTTCGAACCGTGAACCCTGTGCTCCAAGTCAGCTGCAGCTGACAGCTGCACCACACCTCTCCACAGGTGTTGGGGGGGGGGGGGGGGGGGGTTGTTAGTCTCTAAATTCTCCCTACTCTGGGCACATGAAGAACTCTAGGCCCTGGGAGCCAAGCCCATCTGTCCAGGATCACACAGTTTCGTCAAATGAGAAATGCAAGATGACAGCTCTAGTCTGCTGGTACCATCATCGCACCTCAAGATTTTAGGCCTGGCAGATCCAAAGTTGGCCGACACGGGCAGAGAGCTGCAACGGATGCCAGATGAGTTCCAGAATTATTACTTTGTAGTGTTATGTAGCTCCCAGAAGAAGAAATGTGGCACTCAACGCATATCGAGTTGTTGGTGGAAAAGGAAGCTTGGGGTCTTTGACGGAGCCTTCTAGGTGAAAGGTTATAGCAACAATGACCTTGGACCTTCAGAGAACAGCCTTTGATTAGTATAGAGTTGATACTTAAGGGGCCATTTCTACTCGAGGATGCCTTTCCAGGTCAAAGGTTATACAATCCAGAGATTCCATGAGGCTTTTCCCTGCAATAAAGGTTCAACCCAGCATTATTAGTAATTCACTGCCTTTACCTGGCGTTCCTTTCGTATTGTTTGGCCTCTCGTTGACTAGTCCGGAAGAAGTTGGCAGGTTCGGCAAAGGCCTTCTCCTTGAGCAGACCCAGCAATCACCATCAGGGGTGCAAATGCGCCACATAACAGCAGCGGTGCCAGGCTGCACATCCGCATCAACAGAGCAGACCGCAAGTGGACAAGTCTCTGAGAATAGGCAAAACTGACAGCCTTAACAAGAAAAAAGCACAACAGGACACAGGGAGACCAAGTGCCAATGGCCGCTCCTGAACTCTGGTCACTTTTACCTTCTAGTATCGAACGTGGAAACACCAGTCGCTCAGGATCCCAGAACTATGGAACTCTGGTGATGCGAGTAGGGTGGCTGTGGACAGGCAGGTCAGAAGATGTTACAGTGCCCGGGTGGAAAACGTCATGCAAAGCCCACAAGGAATGAGGACCACGTTCTCAGTTAATCGATGTCCTACAAGAAAGGAGAAAACACATCGACACCTACTGGTGTCGCCCACGTTAGCTCCCTTATCACCGATAAACCTGCAGGCTTGCCTCGAAAACGATAAAGATATTTTGGAGAATGAGAAGGGGCTCTGAAAAACTGTGGGAATGGGGAATAATGTGCCCCCTCTGTTAACACGCACTCCTGTTTCATGGCTCCGGCTAGGGAACTCTGTTACTTTAGAATAGCAACCTCCTGGACAGCCTCTTTATCGACCGCCAGGCGTAAGTTTTTCCAACCCATGCAACATGGTTTCCACATTGTAATGCCAGCTTAAAGTAACACAAATAATTCCTTCAAGGTATGGGTGGAGCCAGGGAGCCCATGTACTTGGGGCAACATATTCCAGTCTTGGGCGATAACTTCCAGATACCAAAATGAATTCTAGGGGTTGTGGTGTTAGATGCTATCTTTCAGAACATGCAAGAATGAGGTGGGAAATTACAATGGTTTGCAAAAGAAATGCCTAGGAGAAGAATATTGAGACCCCATGATATGGAGTTATGTGTTAATTTCCCCATTAAACATACATTGCACCACACAGACAGCATCCATATAGTCATTAAAAAAATCTATACTTTCTCTGTATAATACTGATTAAATTCTGGCGGCCTGACTGTAGCCAGCTATATTTTCCTAGTGATTGTAGTGTCGGGATTAATGAAGGGGGAGCTCTGTATGGGTCATGTCCTGAGGACAGTCTGGCACCTACAACTAGGAAGAGCCAATTAAACCTACAAGCAGTAACAAGCTTGGCCCTCTACTCATGGAGTAGTGTGGCATTTGTCACCTCATCTAGAACTACAAAGTCTGTGCCCCGCCCTTGTTGATGGCCATGCGCGCGGGCATACATTCGGAAATCTTTGCCAGCCTCATACGAAGGTTTGTATGAAGTTCTTCATAACCTGCACGTTTCCGGTGTGATTGCCGTGAGAACTGCTCTACAGCGGGAATTGATTGCCTTCTAAAAGGCTGAAGAAAAACAGATCTTTTTATGAAGTCAACTTATAAAACATTTTACAATATTTCACGCGCCATCTTACGTATGGGCTGACGTGTTAGGCTAGTGTTACACATGATTCAGTCCAGTGTCACATCCTTGAGAATATGTCTTTGCGTGTTGTACGTGCCCGATAACAAAAGGCTTTACCTCCAACACATATTAGTTTACGCCTAATCGGTCAGTGCAAACGGTATTGTTGACTTGAGTATCGCTTTACAACAGTAACTAAAACTGGACTCTGTGCCAAGATACACGTGGTTTGCTAAGGCACGGGTTGTGTAAAGCAAGGTTTTAAGAAGGGCTGTGACACCAGTGGGCAGGCAGACAACCTAACTCTGACAGTAAACGATAAAAGTCAAACAAGCAGCCATTGCACATTCCAAAGACATCACAATGAACATACCATTTCAAGCTCTCCTGGTTTGATGGTCTTTTGCTATAACATCTCATGTGTACAAATTCAACACAACCAAAAGCGTGTATGCTTTTTCTGAGTACTACTATCCCGCGGGGTAAAAAAAAAGGCTGTGTCATTTTTGCTTTCCTGGGACTATAAGAGTCAAACCTTACACAAACTTCACCAGCTTTCTTATACACAACACCAGCTTTCCACTTGTGAGACAGAAATGAAACATATTCATCCATGTTCTGTTGTACATCTTCTCAATCAGATCCAAAGTCAGCTTGCACTTCGAAGCGCATCCCAAACATGATGGAGTCATCTTCATTCGGGCTCCCATCACCACATCAACACAACATGCATTAGTCATGTAATTCTAAAGATAGATGATTCATATACACTGGATCTTGATAATCCAAGCCACCTGTCTCTGACCATTGTATGAGGCTTTCACAATATTAGGAGGGCAACCCAGTTTCCTTGTTCACTTGAACTTTCAAATTCAAATTGCATCCATCACACTTAAAACAGACCCAGCCAAAGCGTTTCCCCCCTTATAGGGACTCCATCAGAGCAATTTGATTTATCCTCCTTCTCAAACTTCTTCTTTTCCATCCATTCCCCGCTTAAATATCTGGGCTCCTTTCAAGCAGCAGGTGTGTGTGTCCTAGTCCTATCCGATTGATGGCTGGGTCTGTTTTAAGTGAGTGGAATTGGATACTTAAAAAAATACCTTTATGGAAAAAGACACCAACGTCTGGAAATTAATTGAAAAACAAGATATGGAATTCGAATTGGAAAGTTACATGTGAACAAGGAAATTAGGTTGCCCTCCTAATAGTGTGAAAGCATTTGCTAAGGATTGAGTTTTGTGGAAAGTCAGAACTCCTGGAGTGGGCATAAGAGAACTATAACACTAGGATATTTGACCGGTGCTGTCCAGAAATACCACTGCTGGCTGTCTTTTTGAAATTGCCATTGTATGATGATGTTCAAAAGTTGATTCACACTTTCAACAAGACAGTTCGACTGAGGATGGTTTAATGTTAGCGCAAGTTCCTTAATGGCATTGGTGCTCAAGAATGACATCATCCACTTGGGCAGACCTGCACTTCATGGTCCGTAAGGTAAGGCTTTCCATCCTAACACCTCCTCCAGAAGGACGTTAAATAGTAGTAATGTTCCACAAAAAACATACCTCGACCCAATGCAAGTAGACATCTATAAGTGCTTAATATGCAACATGTTTCAGCCAGACACTGTGCACAATATTTTATTAAAGACCAGTTCTCCACACAATGCTGGGAATGTCTGCTGATGTGATAGACAAAGCATGTCTCCTAGCTCTTTTTGCAGTGACCGTGTGGTACGTAAAACCTTATAATCAACCCAGTCTTACCATCATCTCCCGGCCACCAAACCCTCTCTCTCATGTAACACTTTCTCAAACACAATCGTTTCCCAGGACAAGCAGACAATACACGCTCCCTGGTTAACCAGCCTCTTCTGTGGCGGAAGCCCAGAGGTCCAATGGACAATTCATCTTGTACCTAGTACAATGTTGCCCCAAACTCTGTATCACAAGCATTGGAGGCTTTACTATCACTCAAGGTTTTCTAATGCAGGATTTACAATTATTTCTCTTTCAGCTCTTCAAGAACACGTTTTCACCCTCTCGCCGTATATTTGATCTCCGGTCTTGGAAGATGGTTCATGCCAAGGATCATCGTGTCTCCAAAATTAGGAATAAACTCATCACCGATGGCTGGGACGGAAGCCCCATCGTGCCATCGAACAAGCTTGCCTTGTTTCTTCTGCCGAACGCTCTCAGACTTTGGCTGGTCACTTTCACCCAACACTTCTCTCAACAAGTTTTAAGCACAAGGCAAGTCGATATTCCTGACTCTTTTCTCAATCTTGGGTCTAGTTTCTATTCTTCCATGCGGCCATGCCACATATTATTATGTCTCCTTGATTTAGAAGAGTCCACCTTGGAAATCCCTGCATCACTCTCGATTCATCACAGAAACTCACCTGAGAGCAAAAGACATGGGCATGAAATGAGGTCAGACAGAGGACTCAAGGTCATCTGCGCCTGAAGAATTGGGGACCACTGTGATGCCCAATGGTCAGTCACCTGCCAACCTGGTCCATTCGTCAATGTCCCACTTGAGCATGGCCCGGTGTCAGTGACCTGCTTATCCCTGGTACCAACGTCAATGACCCTCTCTAAAGATGGCCCAACTATCAATGAAGTGCTTAAAGCTGGCCCAATTACCAATGAAGTGCCTAACGCTGGTCTATCAATGAAATTCCAAAAGATGACCCCACTACCTATGAAGTGCCTAAAACTGGCCTAGCTATAAATGAAGTGCTTAAAGATGGCCCAACTATCAATGAAGTGCCTAAAGCTGGGCCAATTACCAATGAAGTGCTTCAAGCTGGCCCAATTACCAATGAAGTGCCAACAGATGACCCCACTACCAATGAAGTGCCTAAAACTGGCCTAGCTATCAATAAGTGCTTAAAGCTGGCCCAACTATCAATTAAGTGCTTAAAACTGGCCCAACTACCAATGAAGTGCCTAAAATTGGTCTATCAATGAAATGCAAAAAGATGACCCTACTACCAATGAAGTGCCTAGACCTGGTCTAAATATCAATGAATTACCTAAAGCTGGTCTAACTATCAATGAAGGGCCTAAAGCTGGGCCAACTATAATCGAAGAGGCAAAAGCTGGTCTAACTATCAACAAAGTGCTTAGAACTGGTCTACTATCAATGAAGTACCTAAAGCTGGTCCAAATATCAATGAAGTCCCTAGAACTGGTCTAACTATCAATGAAGTGCTAAAAGCTGGCCCAACTATCAATAAAGTGCCTTAAGCTGGCTCAGCTATCAACGAAGTGCCTAAAGCTGGCCCAACTATCAACGAAGTGCCTAAAGCTGGCTCAGCTATCAATGAAATGACTAAAGCTGGCCCAACTATTAATGAAGTGCCTAAAGCTGGTGCTGCAGCAGCACAAGCTTCACTCACAGACAGAACAGATGCAACAGGGGCAGCAGCAGTGCAAGCATCACTCACAGACAGAACAGATACAACAGGGGCAGTGCAAGCTTCCCTCACAGACAGAACAGATGCAACAGGGGCATCAGCAGCGCAAGCTTCACTCACAGACAGAACAGATGCAACAGGGGAAGCGGCAGTGCAAGCTTCACTCACAGAAGAAAGATACGGCAGGGGCAGTGCAATCTTCACTCACAGATAGAAGAGATGCAACAGGGCAGCAGCAGTGCAAGCTTCACTCACAGACAGAACAGATGCAGCAGGGGCAGTGCAAGCTTCACTCACACACAGAACAGATGCAACAGGGGCAGCAGCAGCGCAAGCTTCACTCACAGACAGACAAGATACAGCAGGGGCAGTCCAAGCTTCCCTCACAGACAGAACAGCTTAGCAGGGGCAATGCAAGCTTCACTTACAGACAGAACAGATTCAACAGGGGCAGCAGCAGTGCAAGCTTCACTCACAGACAGAAGAGATGCAACGGGGCAGCGGCAGTGCAAGCTTCACTCACAGATGGAAGAGATGCAACAGGGCAGCAGCAGTGCAAGCTTCACTCACAAATAGAACAGATGCAACAGGGCAGCAGCAGTGCAAGCTTCACTCACAGACAGAAGAAATACAACAGGGGCATCAGCAGCACAAGCTTCACTCACAGACAGAACAGATGCAACAGGGGCAGCAGCAGTGCAAGCTTCACTCACAGACAAAAGATACGGCAGGGGCAGTGCAAGCTTCACTCACAGATAGAAGAGATGCAACAGGGCAGCAGCAGTGCAAGCGTCACTCACAGACAGAACAGATGTAGCAGGGGCAGTGCAAGCTTCACTCACACACAGAACAGATGCAGCAGGGGCAGCAGCAGTGCAAGCTTCACTCACAGACAGAAGAGATACAGCAGGGGTAGCAGCAGTGCAAGCTTCCCTCACAGACAGAAGAGATGCAACGGGGCAGCGGCAGTGCAAGCTTCACTCACAGATAGAAGAGATGCAACAGGGCAGCAGCAGTGCAAGCTTCTCTCACAGACAGAACAGATGCAGCAGGGGCAGCAGCAGTGCAAGCTTCACTCACAGACAGAATAGATGCAACAGGGGCAGCGGCAGCGCAAGCTTCTCTCACAGACAGAACAGATGCAGCAGGGGCAGCAGCAGTGCAAGCTTCACTCACAGACAGAATAGATTCAACAGGGGCAGCGGCAGCGCAAGCTTCACTCACAGACAGAAAAGATGCAACAGGGGCAGCAGCAGTGCAAGCTTGACTCACAGACAGAACAGATGCAACAGGGGCAGTGCAAGCTTCACTCACAGACAAAAGAGATACAGCAGGGGCAGCAGCAGTGCAAGCTTCACTCACAGACAGAAGAGATGCAACAGGGCAGCAGCGGTGCAAGCTTCACTCACAGACAGAACAGATTCAACAGGGGCAGCAGCAGAACAAGCTTCACTCACAGACAGAAGAGATGCAACAGTGGCAGCGGCAGTGCAAGCGTCACTCACAGACAGTACAGCTCAGCAGGGGCAGTGCAAGCTTCACTCACAGACAGAACAGATGCAACAGGGGCAGCAGCAGTGCAAGCTTCACTCACAGACAGAACGGATGCAACAGGGGCAGCAGCAGTGCAAGCGTAACTCACAGAGAGAACAGATGCAACGGAGCAGCAGCAGTGCAAGCTTCACTCACAGACAGAACAGCTCAGCAGGGGCAGTGCAAGCTTCAGTCACAGACAGAACAGATGCAGCAGGGGCAGTGCAAGCTTCACTCACAGACAGAAGATATGCAACAGGGCAGCAGCAGTGCAAGCTTCACTCACAGACAGAACAGATGCAACGGGGCAGCAGCAGTGCAAGCGTCACTTACAGACAGAACAGATGCAACGGAGCAGCAGCAGTGCAAGCTTCACTCACAGACAGAACAGATGTAGCAGGGGCAGTGCAAGCTTCACTCACAGTCAGAAGAGATGCAACGGGGCAGCAGCAGTGCAAGCTTCACTCACAGACAGAAGAGATGCAACAGGGGCAGCGGCAGAGCAAACTTCACTCACAGACAGAACAGATGCAACAGGGGAAGCGGCAGTGCAAGCTTCACTCACAGAAGAAAGATACGGCAGGGGCAGTGCAATCTTCACTCACAGATAGAAGAGATGCAACAGGGCAGCAGCAGTGCAAGCTTCACTCACAGACAGAACAGATGCAGCAGGGGCAGTGCAAGCTTCACTGACACACAGAACAGATGCAACAGGGGCAGCAGCAGCGCAAGCTTCACTCACAGACAGACAAGATACAGCAGGGGCAGTTCAAGCTTCCCTCACAGACAGAACAGCTTAGCAGGGGCAATGCAAGCTTCACTTACAGACAGAACAGATTCAACAGGGGCAGCAGCAGTGCAAGCTTCACTCACAGACAGAAGAGATGCAACGGGGCAGCGGCAGTGCAAGCTTCACTCACAGATGGAAGAGATGCAACAGGGCAGCAGCAGTGCAAGCTTCACTCACAAATAGAACAGATGCAACAGGGCAGCAGCAGTGCAAGCTTCACTCACAGACAGAAGAAATACAACAGGGGCATCAGCAGCACAAGCTTCACTCACAGACAGAACAGATGCAACAGGGGCAGCAGCAGTGCAAGCTTCACTCACAGACAAAAGATACGGCAGGGGCAGTGCAAGCTTCACTCACAGATAGAAGAGATGCAACAGGGCAGCAGCAGTGCAAGCGTCACTCTCAGACAGAACAGATGCAGCAGGGGCAGTGCAAGCTTCACTCACACACAGAACAGATGCAGCAGGGGCAGCAGCAGTGCAAGCTTCACTCACAGACAGAAGAGATACAGCAGGGGTAGCAGCAGTGCAATCTTCCCTCACAGACAGAAGAGATGCAACGGGGCAGCGGCAGTGCAAGCTTCTCTCACAGACAGAACAGATGCAGCAGGGGCAGCAGCAGTGCAAGCTTCACTCACAGACAGAAAAGATGCAACAGGGGCAGCAGCAGTGCAATCTTGACTCACAGACAGAACAGATGCAACAGGGGCAGTGCAAGCTTCACTCACAGACAAAAGAGATACAGCAGGGGCAGCAGCAGTGCAAGCTTCACTCACAGACAGAAGAGATGCAACAGGGCAGCAGCAGTGCAAGCTTCTCTCACAGACAGAACAGATGCAGCAGGGGCAGCAGCAGTGCAAGCTTCACTCACAGACAGAATAGATGCAACAGGGGCAGCGGCAGCGCAAGCTTCACTCACAGACAGAAAAGATGCAACAGGGGCAGCAGCAGTGCAATCTTGACTCACAGACAGAACAGATGCAACAGGGGCAGTGCAAGCTTCACTCACAGACAAAAGAGATACAGCAGGGGCAGCAGCAGTGCAAGCTTCACTCACAGACAGAAGAGATGCAACAGGGCAGCAGCGGTGCAAGCTTCACTCACAGACAGAACAGATTCAACAGGGGCAGCAGCAGAACAAGCTTCACTCACAGACAGAAGAGATGCAACAGTGGCAGCGGCAGTGCAAGCGTCACTCACAGACAGTACAGCTCAGCAGGGGCAGTGCAAGCTTCACTCACAGACAGAACAGATGCAACAGGGGCAGCAGCAGTGCAAGCTTCACTCACAGACAGAACGGATGCAACAGGGGCAGCAGCAGTGCAAGCGTAACTCACAGAGAGAACAGATGCAACGGAGCAGCAGCAGTGCAAGCTTCACTCACAGACAGAACAGCTCAGCAGGGGCAGTGCAAGCTTCAGTCACAGACAGAACAGATGCAGCAGGGGCAGTGCAAGCTTCACTCACAGACAGAAGATATGCAACAGGGCAGCAGCAGTGCAAGCTTCACTCACAGACAGAACAGATGCAACGGGGCAGCAGCAGTGCAAGCGTCACTTACAGACAGAACAGATGCAACGGAGCAGCAGCAGTGCAAGCTTCACTCACAGACAGAACAGATGTAGCAGGGGCAGTGCAAGCTTCACTCACAGTCAGAAGAGATGCAACGGGGCAGCAGCAGTGCAAGCTTCACTCACAGACAGAAGAGATGCAACAGGGGCAGCGGCAGAGCAAACTTCACTCACAGACAGAACAGATGCAACAGGGACAGCAGCAGAACAAGCTTCACTCACAGACAGAACAGATGCAATAGGGGCAGTGGCAGTGCAAACTTCACTCACAGACAGAACAGATGCAACAGGGACAGCAGCAGAACAAGCTTCACTCACAGACAGAACAGATGCAACAGGGACAACAGCAGTGCAAACTTCACTCACAGACAGAATAGATGCAACAGGGGCAGCAGCAGTGCAAGCGTCACTCACAGAGAGAACAGATGCAACAGGGGCAGCAGCAGTGCAAACTTCACTCACAGACAGAACAGATGCAACAGGGCAGCAGCAGCGCAAGCTTCACTCACAGACAGAAGAGATGCAATGGAGCAACAGCAGTGCAAGCTTCACTCACAGACAGAACAGATACAACAGGGGCAGTGCAAGCTTCACTCACAGACAGAAAATATACAGCAGGGGCAGTGCAAGCTTCACTCACAGACAGAACAGATACAGTAAGGGCAGTGCAAGCTTCACTCACAGACAGACAATATACAGCAGGGGCAGTGCAAGCTTCACTCACAGACCGAACAGATGCAACAGGGGCAGCAGCAGTGCAAGCATCACTCACAGACAAAACAGATGCAACGGAGCAGCAGCAGTGCAAGCTTCACTCACAGACAGAACAGATGCAACGGGGCAGCAGCAGTGCAAGCGTCACTCACAGACAGATCAGATGCAACGGAGCAGCAGCAGTGCAAGCTTCACTCACAGACAGAACAGATGTAGCAGGGGCTGTGCAAGCTTCACTCACAGTCAGAAGAGATGCAACGGGGCAGCAGCAGTGCAAGCTTCACTCACAGACAGAAGAGATGCAACAGGGGCAGCGGCAGTGCAAACTTCACTCACAGACAGAACAGATGCAACAGGGACAGCAGCAGCGCAAGCTTCACTCACAGACAGAACAGATGCAACAGGGGCAGCAGCAGTGCAAGCTTCACTCACAGACAAAACAGATGCAACGGAGCAGCAGCAGTGCAAGCTTCATTTACAGACAGAACAGATGCAACAGCAGCAGTAGTACAAGCTTCACTCACAGACAGAAGAGATACAGCAGGGCAGCAGCAGTGCAAGCTTCACTCACAGACAGAAGAGATGCAACAGGGGCAGCAGCAGCGCAAGCTTCACTCACAGGCAGAAGAGATACAGCATGGGAAAAGGCAGCAGCAGAGCAAGCTTTTGTAAAATACACAGAAAAGCAGCGCAGCCTGTGCCACTTGTGCCCTGCTCTGGATGCAGCGAAATAACGAAAGGTGGAGCAGACTTTGAAGCCATCACTCCTCTTCTGCAACGCAGATGGCAGCCAGCCTGCATTGTAAATGGCGATGAAGGTCCCCTGCAGGCAACTGACTACACCTGACTGCAGAAGCATGTCGAAAGGGCTGCACTGTGCCACTGCAGGCACGTCACACTAGGGTCGCCCTCGGGTGCCAGGACTGAACGCCCCCACTCTGTGGTGCACAATCAGTCTGTGTTGGACAGGCCTCGTGAAGGGGCCGCTCCCTCCCCGCATCACAAGACTCGGACGTCGGCTCCCTGGTGTCACCAGAAGAACCACCCCGGCAACCCACAGAAGCAACCCGCAACCCGTCCCCAACGGGACGCCTGCTCCCGAACACCCCGACATCGGCCGGCCCGGGCCACCACCGGCAGCCTTGCCCCGGCCCAGCCGCCATCTTGGACACTGCACCACGAGGCCGCGTGGCCTCAGCTCGACCCCAACCCTGGGCCTGGCCAGGCCCCGACATCGAGGCACCGCCATCCACCCAGGAGGTGAGCGGACCACTTGGCAGGTCAATGGGAGAAAGGAGTGTCGATGGCTCTCCCCCGCCAGGTGCCGATCGCCCCCAGCCCCCCCGGGCGCTGGCTCCACCCCCCTGCTGGGTGTCTGGACTCCCTCATCCCGGACCTCCCGACCTCCAAGCGCGAGGGTCCGGACATCAAAGGAGGCCAGACCTATAACTGGGGCAGCTCCAGAGCAGGAAGGGAGTTGTATCCTGGAGTCGAGAGACACCTTGAAGAACTCATCCTTGACGGACTGCTGGCGCTGCCGCAGCCCTGCCTTGTGAATCCTCGTCCTGCCTGCTGGCGCTGCCGCGGCTTTCTGCAACCTACATCTCCGTTGGGACCTGCTGGCGCTGCCGCAGCCCTCTGCAACCTACATCTCCGTTGGGACCTGCTGGCGCTGCCGCGGCCCTCTGCAACCTACATCTCCGTTGGGACCTGCTGGCGCTGCCGCGGCCCTCTGCAACCTACATCTCCGTTGGGACCTGCTGGCGCTGCCGCGGCCCTCTGCAACCTACATCCTCGTCGGGACCTGCTGGCGCTGCCGCGGCCCATCCTTGTGTGAACCATCGCCTTTGCCGGCTGGCGCTGCCACGGCCCTTCTCAAAGTGAGACTTATCATCTGGGCCTGCTGGCGCTGCCGCGGCCCGACCTTCCAGAACTCCGAGCTCGAGGATTGTGAGCTATTCATCGTACCACCTCAGTACCAGACCGGTACCAAGACTGTCCCGCTACCCCCTTTCCCTGCCAGAGACTAGAATTGAGAGGACCCTCGTGTCCCGATCTCACTGTATCGTTAATATCCTTGCTGCAAGAACCATATATAAAGAGTGTTGACCTTATCCTTGTGTGGTGTCCATCTGTGGGGGGGGAGTTACTTATCTGTACGATCGCTGGAGACGGCCCTCTCCGGAGGCCTCTTCTCTTGTCCTCGGCCGACCCTCCAGGTCCCCGTCTAACAGTCTGCCTTCTGATGGCCTCTTTGCGTTTGTGCCCTTGTCCATAATTCAGCATTCGAGGCACTAGGTTATTGCATGTTCCCCGGGGCTCGAGTCGGGGTAACACGGGGTGGACGGCGTCCCCCCTGCCAAACAGCTGGACTTCACTCTCTGGCCTCTCTGGGACGAGGAGCTCGGCACCTTTCGTGACGTCACTTCCTGTCGTGACGTCACTTCCGGTGACAGCGTCCCCCCACTTCTTTTTTTAGGACTTGTGCCCTGGTGTTCCCATACCCTACTCCAAACCCTCACTTTTCTCGAAGTTCATCCTCTCTGTATCCCACCTCCCTCAGGGCAGTACCCTCACTGCTAGCCCAGGAACTTTCCATGACCCGAACCTTAGATTGACAGCTTTCCCTATCCCCACCCACCTCTAACATCCTCTTCTCTGTAGCCCCCGACGCTAACCTGCCCAATCACCCACTCAGATCTATGAACTGCCCCCACCCCATCCTTCCGGGAATGGCTGTGCCTTCTCTTCCTCTCACATTCCCCCCCCCCCCCCACCCTCCCTGGACCCCCCAACCCTCCTTTGATTTCTAAAGTTCTTTAAACCAAAAGTTGTAACCTTCTGTTTTCTCCTTTTTATGTTCAAAAGCCCCTGCGATCCTAAACTGACCCTATAACTTCAGGGATCAGCTGACCTTCTCGGCTCCAGAAACAACGTTGACTATATTTTTGGGCACACAGTGACCCGCCTCTTAGCACTTGATAAACACCCGTCGGTACCACACAGCCTAGTTGTCATTGTTTATCTCCTGGGAATGATAAATGGCTGAATAGGCCCGACGCGGGGCTGGGGGTCAAATCTATGACCTCTGGGTTCTATGTAGCTTCGTGGCACCGAATCCGGAGAGGCTGCTTTCATATATAAATGATGTAAAGAGAGTGGCTACTTACTCGGCTAAAAGAAAGCGCTTTGGGGGCCGTCAGGTTTAGGGAAGCGCTAGGCACATTCCATTCCAACTCACTCTAACGGGCGTGAAAGGTGTAGACTTGAGCCACGGCTTGTTCCCACCGCAGAGGGCCATTAACACCAGAAGGTCAAGGGCTTTGGAGACCTGAAACTCTGCAAACTACAACAAACAATGAAAAACAGCCATTAAAGAAGCCCCGAGGGGAGTGATTCGACGTGTTTACTAGAATGAAACTGTTACAACGTTTTACTCTAATAAGATCGCTATTTATAATCAGCATTTCTGGAATCTCCAGCCGGCCGGGCCGGCGCAGACTGGTCCAGGCTGAGCTCAACAACAGCTCCCTTCAGAGCCAAGGCCGAGAGCATCCACGGGCCGGCTGCGGGGTCCCAGGGCCAGCAGCGCACGGGGCAGCGCCGGCGCAGTGCTGTGAGGGTGACCAACACCAGTGCAGTGCGAGGGAGCTGCCAAGGGCCTGCAGCGCACGGGGCAGCGCCGGTGCAGTGCTGTGAGGCTGAGCAACACCAGTGCAGTGCGAGGGGAGCTGCCGAGGGCCTGCAGCGCACGGGGCAGCGCCGGTGCAGTGCGAGGGGAGCTGAGCAACACCAGCGCAGTGCGAGGGGAGCTGCCGAGGGCCTGCAGTGCACTGAGCAGCGCCGGTGCAGTGCTGTGCAAGGGGGGCCGCGGAGGGCCAGCAGCGCACGGGGCAGCACCGGTGCAGTGCTGTGAGGCTGAGCAACACCAGTGCAGTGCGAGGGGAGCTGCCGAGGGCCTGCAGCGCACGGGGCAGCGCCGGTGCAGTGCGAGGGGAGCTGACCAACACCAGCGCAGTGCGAGGGGAGCTGCCGAGGGCCTGCAGTGCACTGAGCAGCGCCGGTGCAGTGCTGTGCAAGGGGGGCCGCGGAGGGCCAGCAGCGCACTGGGCAGCACCGGTGCAGTGCTGTGAGGCCGAGCAACACCAGCGCAGTGCAGTGCGAGGAGAGCTGCAGAGAGCCTGCAGTGCACTGAGCAGCACCGGTGCAGTGCGAGGGGAGCTGAGCAACACCAGCGCAGTGCGAGGGGAGCTGCCGAGGGCCTGCAGCGCACTGGGCAGCACCGGTGCAGTGCTGTGAGGCCGAGCAACACCAGCGCAGTGCGAGGAGAGCTGCAGAGAGCCTGCAGTGCACTGAGCAGCGCCGGTGCAGTGCTGTGCAAGGGGGCCGCACAGGGCCTGCAGTGCACTGATCAGCACAGTTGCAGTGCGAGGAGAGCTGCAGAGAGCCTGCAGTGCACTGAGCAGCGCCGGTGCAGTGCGAGGAGAGCTGCAGAGGGCCTGCAGTGCACTGAGCAGCACCGGTGCAGTGCGAGGAGAGCTGCAGAGGGCCTGCAGTGCACTGAGCAGCACCGGTGCAGTGCGAGGAGAGCTGCAGAGGGCCTGCAGTGCACTGAGCAGCACCGGTGCAATGCTCGAGCAAGGGGAGCTGCCGAGGGTCTGCAGTGCACTGAGCAGCTGCAGTGCTGTGTGAAAGGCCTGCTTGAGACAGCTCCTAAGGGCCCGCACTGCACTGAGCATCACGGGTGCAGTGCTCCAGGCGAGGGAGGCTAGAGTGGACCAGCACTGCACTGAGAAACACTGGAGCAGTGCTCGTGCTAAAGGAGCTACCGAGGGCCAGCAAGGCACTGAGCAGCACCAGTGCAGTGCAGCGCTCGTGCGAGGGGAACTGCTGAGGGCCAGCAGTGCTCTGAGCAGCACCAGTGCAGTGCTCGTACGAGGGGAACTGCCGAGGGCCAGCAGTGCTCTGAGCAGCACCAGTGCAGTGCTCGTGCGAGGGGAACTGCTGAGGGCCAGCAGTGCTCTGAGCAGCACCAGTGCAGTGCAGTGCGAGGGGAACTGCTGAGGGCCAGCAGTGCTCTGAGCAGCACCAGTGCAGTGCTTGTGTGAGGGGAGCAACCAGGTCCAGCTCTATTTGTATATGGCTGGGCCCAAACTGGGGTGGCCTAGTGAGCAAAAGAATGATGGATTAAGCCCAGATCTGTGACTGGGGGGGATGAGTGGTTGAAAATTCTGAGCTTTCCCTCATTATCTTGTTGTGTTTGCAGCACATATTCTGTATCACATAGGCAGAGGGCGCGCCGTACGGTCAGCAGCAGCGCAGGCTTCTGTATCACACAGGCAGAGGGCGCGCCGTACGGTCAGCAGCAGCGCAGGCTTCTGTATCACACAGGCAGAGGAAGCACCGTACGTTCAGCAGCAGCGCAGGCTTCTGTATCACACAGGCAGAGGGTGCGCCGTACGTTCAGCACCAGCGCAGGCTTCTATATCACACAGGCAGAGGGCGCGCCGTACGTTCAGCAGCAGCGCAGGCTTCTGTATCACACAGGCAGAGGGTGCGCTGTACGTTCTGCAGCAGCGCAGGCTTCTGTATCACACAGGCAGAGGGCGCGCCGTACGGTCAGCAGCAGCGAAGGCTTCTGTATCACACAGGCAGAGGGTGCGCCGTACGTTCAGCAGCAGCGCAGGCTTCTGTATCACACAGGCAGAGGGTGCGCTGTACGTTCTGCAGCAGCGCAGGCTTCTGTATCACACAGGCAGAGGGCGCGCCGTACGTTCAGCAGCAGCGCAGGCTTCTGTATCACACATGCAGAGGAAGCACCGTACGGTCAGCAGCAGCGCAGGCTTCTGTATCACACAGGCAGAGGGCGCGCCGTACGTTCAGCAGCAGCGCAGGCTTCTGTATCACACAGGCAGAGGGTGCGCCGTACGTTCAGCACCAGCGCAGGCTTCTGTATCACACAGGCAGAGGGGGTGCCGTACGTTCAGCAGCAGCGCAGGCTTCTGTATCACACATGCAGAGGAAGCACCGTACGTTCAGCAGCAGCGCAGGCTTTTGTATCACACAGGCAGAGGGCGCGCCGTACGTTCATCAGCAGCGCAGGCTTCTGTATCACACAGGCAGAGGGTGCGCCGTACGTTCAGCACCAGCGCAGGCTTCTGTATCACACAGGCAGAGGGGGTGCCGTACGTTCAGCAGCAGCGCAGGCTTCTGTATCACACAGGCAGAGGCCGTGCCGTACGTTCAGCAGCAGCGCAGGCTTCTGTATCACACAGGCAGAGGGGGTGCCGTACGTTCAGCAGCAGCGCAGGCTTCTGTATCACACAGGCAGAGGGCGCGCCGTACGGTCAGCAGCAGCGCAGGCTTCTGTTTCGCACAGGCAGAGGGTGCGCCGTACGTTCAGCACCAGCGCAGGCTTCTGTGTCGCACAGGCAGAGGGTGCGCCGTACGGTCAGCAGCAGCGAAGGCTTCTGTGTTGCACAGGCAGAGAGGGCGCCGTACGGTCAGCAGCAGCGAAGGCTTCTGTATCACACAGGCAGAGGGTGCGCCGTACGGTCAGCACCAGCGCAGGCTTCTGTGTCGCACAGGCAGAGGGCGCGCCGTACGTTCAGCAGCAGCGCAGGCTTCTGTGTCGCACAGGCAGAGGGCGTGCCGTACGGTCAGCAGCAGCGCAGGATTCTGTATCACACAGGCAGAGGGCGCGCCCTACGTTCAGCAGCAGCGCAGGCTTCTGTGTCGCGCAGGCAGAGGGCACGCCATACGGTCAGCAGCAGCCCAGTCTTGAGTCACAGACAGAACAGATGCAACATGGGCTGTAGCATTGCAGACAGAACAGATGCAGGCCTTGCACACAGCACTGCATTGAGTAGCACCAGTGCAGTGCTGTGTGCTAGGCCTGCTTGGGACAGCTGCTGAGGGCCTGCAGTGCTATGAGCAGCACCAGTGCAGTGCTCGTGCGAGGGGAGCTGCCAAAGACCTGCAGTGCACTGAGCAGCCCTAGTGCAGTGCTCGTGCGAGGGGAGCTGCCGGGCCTGCAGTGCTCAGAGCAGCACCAGTGCAGTGCTTGTGCGAGGGGAGCTGCCGGGCCTGCAGTGCTCTGAGCAGCACCAGTGCAGTGCAGTGCTCGTGCGAGGGGAGCTGCCGGGCCTGCAGTGCTCTGAGCAGCTCCAGTGCAGTGCTTGTGCGAGGGGAGCTGCCGGGCCTGCAGTGCACTGAGCAGCCCCAGTGCAGTGCTCGTGCGAGGGGAGCTGCCGGACCTGTAGTGCACTGAGCAGCACCAGTGCAGTGCTCGTGCGAGGGGAGCTGCCGGGCCTGCAGTGCTCTGAGCAGCACCAGTGCAGTGCTCGTGCGAGGGGAGCTGCCGGGCCTGCAGTGCTCTGAGCAGCACCAGTGCAGTGCTCGTGCGAGGGGAGCTGCCGGGCCTGCAGTGCTCTGAGCAGCACCAGTGCAGTGCTCGTGCGAGGGGAGCTGCCGGGCCTGCAGTGCTCTGAGCAGCACCAGTGCAGTGCTCGTGCGAGGGGAGCTGCCGGGCCTGCAGTGCTCTGAGCAGCACCAGTGCAGTGCTCGTGCGAGGGGAGCTGCCGGGCCTGCAGTGCACTGAGCAGCCCCAGTGCAGTGCTCGTGCGAGGGGAGCTGCCGGGCCTGCAGTGCTCTGAGCAGCACCAGTGCAGTGCTTGTGCGAGGGGAGCTGCCGGGCCTGCAGTGCTCTGAGCAGCACCAGTGCAGTGCTTGTGCGAGGGGAGCTGCCGGGCCTGCAGTGCTCTGAGCAGCACCAGTGCAGTGCTCGTGCGAGGGGAGCTGCCGGGCCTGCAGTGCTCTGAGCAGCACCAGTGCAGTACTCGTGCGAGGGGAGCTGCCGGGCCTGCAGTGCTCTGAGCAGCATCAGTGCAGTACTCGTGCGAGGGGAGCTGCCGGGCCTGCAGTGCTCTGAGCAGCACCAGTGCAGTGCTTGTGCTAGGGGAGCTGCCGGCCTGCAGTGCTCTGAGCAGCACCAGTGCAGTTCTCGTGCGAGGGGAGCTGCCGGGCCTGCAGTGCACTGAGCAGCCCCAGTGCAGTACTCGTGCGAGGGGAGCTGCCGGGCCTGCAGTGCTCTGAGCAGCACCAGTGCAGTGCTTGTGCGAGGGGAGCTGCCGGGCCTGCAGTGCTCTGTCTTCCATAAAAGTGGGACTCCACTACCCAACTTGTGTCTCCAGTCCCAAATCTTCTATGGCCTAGAGGATTGCTGTGCGCCCAGAGCTGGTGCTTGGCTCTCAGCCAGCGCCCAGGGGTGAAGTTTATCATCCGAGCCGGTCTTCTTGCTGGAACAGCTGCACACCTGACTCGAAGCACTTAGGAGCTGGTCTGCCTGCTGAGAGAGAGAAAGAGCCTGCTAATCCCACAGGAGGAGGGCCTGGCCTGTTCATGAGGAGTGAGGTGTTGCATGTCCCTCGTGTCTGCGAGATATCTAGAGAAACACGGCTGAGGTGAGCGATCGTGGACACTGGTGTCTCTGGCCCTGGAGTCTCTCCACGGCAGCATATGGGTCGGACACGGGCATGCTCAGGCTGTGATTAGCTTTGGTCAATGAGGGCTGTGATCTTGAACTGAAACCATGGCTGTGCTGATAACAGAAACTTGCATCACCATCAGAAGATCGGCCCGTGTGGGCTATGTTGCCATCAGAAGCGGGGTCTCCGAATAGCCATATCACCAAAAGAAATTTGCCTGTGTGGGATGGCACGGCAAGCAAATAACCGGCCTGTGACTGGCTACACCGAGCCCAGAAAATGAGTGACCATACGGCGTGTGGAAACCCAGCCCGTGTGGAACTCAACTATTCACACCAGGATCAAGCGTTCTCCTGGGACCATCCATTCCATCTGCTCAACAACTGCACAAGATCACAGGGGACCGTGCCGAAACTGGACCACCAGGTCCACATATGAAGAGCGAATATCCCAAGAGCCAGGGCAGAGATCCCAGAAGGAATTGCTGGAAACATGTCCTCACCACCCAGAAACAGGACACGGGCGAGCGTGCTAAGAAGGAAGCTGCCTGAAGGAATGATCCACTGTGGGTACCTCCCTGAGGATGCTGTGATTGCTTGCCATTAGTAGAGGTGAGAGCCAAGTGAGCTGCACTCAGCAATGGTTGCAGAGCGATAGTAAGATGGACCCCAGGACATCAGAGGCAAACAGCTCCATCCCTCACGGTTGGGGCCCCGTACTCCATGCTTGCCCCATGGCTCCCCGAACTGGCACTAGGAACCCTCCTTGCTCCCTCACTCTCTTTTTCACCGTCTCTAGTTCTTCCTGTCTCTGTCAACCTCTCTTATTCTCTCCTCAATCTCTTTCTGTGCTCATCTCTCTCCGCCTACCTCTTTCTCTCTCTTGCTCCACCCTCATCAAATAAATAAGGTCTCGTGAGGTCTCTGCAGCTCTCAGCTGCCCAGAGAAGGCACAAGTAAAGTCAATGAATGGAGGCACATCTTCTATTGTATTTTAATAGATATATATATATAGCACTCACTACCCCTATATCTGGTTCTCGCCCGTACTGCTAGCGTGTTACACCATGCAGGGTGGGCACCTGGAAGGGTTTTGTATTTGTTTTGCTCCTCTCTGGGAAGCGTTGCATATCATGCACAACGGCCACCTAGATGGGTTATCCTTTTATGGGATGTAGCGCTTAGTGGTGTGATGGATGAAGACGATAGACGTGGCTTGGGGTTACACACTATGGTGGAAACTGTCATCTGCTTTGCAGGTCTCAATATGATGTTTTGAGTTTCTTCCCATATGGTAAGTCAGGTTTCTGGTTGGTTTGTCCACTAAGAAGATTATGCCCCAAGGCAGGGATGGGCAGGCCCTGACCTCAGGGATCTGTCAGGGTGGTCTGGGTTACTTTTACTCCTCAAATCAGAGCCATTACAAGAAGTCAAGAAGTGATCAGAGGAGACAGCTCGGAGCCAGTCAGGACCTGCCGGGGAGCACTATCTTCAAGTCCTTCGTGGCCAGCGATACGTATCATATCTCATAAGGTATTGACTTTCTGCTCCGTTAGAGTGGGCTGGACAGTCGGCAGTGGACTGGTATGAGTAGAGTATTGGATGAAAGGCATGACCTGTAGTGACCCCAACATCTGTTATTTCACATGGGCCACCCAACACAAAAGTTATATTATGTTAGTATGAATTTGTAGAGCGCACGTTCACCCCAGGGTTTCTTGGCGCTGTGTGCCGCTGGGGAACCCGTCCTGGCTTTCCCTGTGAGATGGTCCCTATTGGGCATCCCCAAAGTGAAGTCAGGCATCCCCGGAGCGAGGGGGCCGTTGTGGAGATTAAGCAAGTTATTGCCCAGAGTTGAAGAGTGGGACCCATGGTTTAGAGAGGCACCGAGGCGAGATTTATCGAGCCCGCTGACATTGGTTCCGTACCCTGCCGCGTCTGGAATTGAACCCTGGTCCCGGGTCTGACCTTTGCTTCTGGGTCTGCTGCCTCTAACCGGTGAGCCAACCTTCTCCACAAGTTTCCAATGTCAACAATACTTTTAACAGGTCAATAAAATCGATCGAATCGCATGTATAAAGCACTGCTTATCACCCGTGAGGTTATCCAGGCGCTGGGGGTTTTCTGCTGGGTGTAGTTAATTGAACAGCCAGATTTTTAAACCTTTTCTGAATTCCGGCAGGGTGCGCGAGGTCCGGAGGTGGAGGGTGAGGCCGTGTTAGGTCTTGGCGGCTAGGTGGGAGAAGGAGCGGCTGCCACTCCTACTTCGGTGGAAGCTGGGAGTGTGTACGAGGGAGAGGGAGGCGGAGCTAAGTTGTCCGAGGGATTGGTAGAAGTTCAACCTGTGGTTGATGTAGGCAGTTCCTTAAATTGTGAAGGGGCCCGAAGTCATGGGTTAGCATTTTTAACCGGCACGTTTTGTGGACGGGGAGCCAGTGAAGCTTTCTGAGGTGAGGGGTGATGTTGGCCCGCATCGGGAGGTTGAGGATGAGCCTGGCCGCTGAGTTCTGAATGGTCTGAAGTCCGTTGAGCGGCTGTGAGCTGATACACAACGTAGAGGGTGTTGCCATCATCCAGGCATTTACATTTTGATGGAGAAAACTGTTGACAGTGCTCACGTGAGTCTTAAACCAACTTACTTATTTCAGTATCCAAACGTAAATATTGGCCTTAACCTCTTCCGTGCTGATGACGGAACCGCTCCGTCATCAGCTGCGGTGGCGCTGTGCTGATGACGGAGTCGTTCCGTCATGGCCCGCCCGCCGCTCATGCGTGGCGTGAATTCCGCGCCTGTGCTGAGCGTTCTATTGAGCGGGCGGGGCCATGACGGAACCACTCCGTCATAATCACAGCGCAACCGACGCTGGTGACGGAGCGGTTCCGTCACCAGCATGCGCCCGCCGCTTTTTCGCCCCGCCCCCTTAGCACTGCGGCGGAATAGCCGCCGCAGTGAAGGGGTTAAGAAGAGAACATAAGTGTTGACATGATAAAAAAAATTGCTAACAGGCTACTTCTGCAAGAAGAGGTGTATACCTTTTATCAATTTCCCATAAGCAGAGGTGAAACTTCACACAACTCTGATCTTTTTATTACTTTTGCATCCTTCTATCCACAATTTAATTTAAAAAATGAAAAAACCTTAAGGGGCAGGTAAAATTCCTGCCGTACAAGAATTCCTCTTTCCTCACAGTGAGGAACCTGCGAACCGAGGAATACTCCCGCCAACAGGAGGACCCTGCGGGCAGGTGCTGCCACAGGCCGCCCTGCCCTGGCAGTCGGTTTCAAAGGTACTGTTAGTTATCAAAGCACTATATTCACCTTAATTCAGTTATCACAGAGAGAAATACGTTTCCCAGCACCTCACAGCACTTCTAAAACGGACTATATTGTTGTATTTTTCCCACCCACAGAGCAACCCTTTTTTTTACACCATAGGCCAAGCCACTGGAATTATGTGGCAGTGGAGGGCCAAATTATGCAGCAGGGTTGAGTGAATTATGCAGCAAGAAAAAGCAAATTTTGCAGCGTATGCAGCACATTTTTTTATATTGTTAATTTATTATTTAGTACTTTTTACACTTGTTAACACTATTTGGGCATCCTTAGTGCCAGTTGAACACCCAAATAAAGCAATAAGCAACAGAAAGGCAGTCAGTCCAGCTTTGCAAAGGGCCTCCCACTGTGCGGCTACACGTGTCCCTGCATTTCTAGTAACTTTTGAACCGTTCGAGCTAAAAACAATTCGTTTTTTGTTAAAATCTACAGATTATGCAGCAGATGATGAATTATGTGGCACAAGCAGCAAATCTATAGTTATGCGTAAATCAGCACAGTCGTACAACCGCATAATTCCAGTGGCCCTGACCATAGAAAGATCATAAAGCAAATTTCCCTGGTTTTGAAATTTGCTGGAATATTTTTTCACACGCTAATTTCCATTTTTTGCTTCTTTGCTCATTTCCCAGAACCATGAAGTTTATGTTTTTTAGGTTCCAGGTTGTTTTGAGCCTGGCTTGCAGCATGTTCTTTTATAGTCTAGCGCCTGGATACCCTCCAGGGTGAGATGTGCGCGCTACAAATAGCCATAACATCATGATTACTGTTGGACACTTTGGCGAAAACCCTCTTCAAATAAAATAAGCTCTAATGAGAGGGAAAACCACCATGAAATAATATTTTTCTTCTGCTTGCCTCATTCTAAGGCCGGTAATAAACTGTGATAGAAGCGGTCCCGCCCATTGAACAGCAATCAGCTTCATTTATGTAAATTATTATTTTTTATTTCGGTAAATATTATGAAAAGCGTGGGCCTTTGCAGGAAGACACTTGGCACTACTATGAAAGTACCGGATGTACTCGGCACGCCCCAAGGCCGAGCACAAGACTGTTTACTTTAAGTGTTTTTGCAAGGGGAGCTGTCCTGTTTCACATCCAGGGCGCTGACGTCATTCTAGCCAGCAGGAAGTGGCTTTCGCCCTGTTGGACTTTTATCAGCTGAGAGCCTTTTCCGGCGGAAGGGAAGGACAACAGTGGCCCAATGTTAAGGTGACTGGGCAGCCCTGTGTCATAAGGGGCCACTTGTTCCTACCTCTCCTTTAATAGCGCAATGCATTCTGTGACTTGTAGTCTTGGTTCGCTGCAGTGACTAAAGTTCTGCATTACCAAAGGCTGAAGTTAGAAATCTGGACTGGACTATAGTCTTCCTAAAGACATGGAGTCATCTGGGAACCTAATCGGGAGCAGCGGAGGGGGGTGGGGGTGTTGGGCCAACCACACAAAATAACATTTTGCCATGGGAGCGCTCCCCTCTATCAATAAGCATTGGCAAATCCAATAGGTCTGCCTGGCCAAGCTGCTACATTGGTTCGTTAGTCCGTAAATTTATTTATTTATGCATTTTTATATAGCGCAAACTTTATCCAAAGGTGTCGGAGCGCTTTACAATAGAACCAGTTCTATTACATAAGGACTTCAGAGTACATAAATTACATAAAAGATACGAAACAGAAACTCTAAACTCATATAGGAATGGTAGCAAGTCCATACGTCTACTACAGACACTACTGGATAGAGTTACATAAATATAAGTTGCAAATCGCAAAAGGTTGCATTTTAAGAAAAGTTGAAGTGATTATGGTTGGCCAAATATATATTACATATTTACAGAGAAAGATCTTCTCTCCATTGCTGTTGTTTTTGTGGTGCTAAAAACCTTTTGTGGCAAACGCATTCCACAAGTATAAAACAAAGAAAACTAGAAAATAAACCAGCTGAACATAGCTCCTTGACAGTGCATGTGCTTTGAACCTCTCTCCCTCGTGCGCTGCTCCCCACCTAAACACCAGCCCTACACACTCTGAATTGTTCTCTCAAAGAAGCTCATCCATTCCTCCCCCAGCCCTCCCTGCCTTTTCTTTTTATTGTTAGGTTTTTTGCCTTCCCTGGGTCCAGTCTCCAGTGCCACAGTTCCTGTCTTACCCACCCCCAATTATCCCCCGTTGCTTCCCATCTCACTGCCCCCCGTTCTCGTGCACGAGTCGGGGGTACACGCTGGTACATGGCGTCCACCCACTGTTTTCACAGGGTGGATGCCGTCCACCCTGCCAAGAAGTTGGACCCACAGAAATACTTGTCCCCGTGTAATATTTAGACACCGGGACACGCTCAACAGCTCCTGCCTGTTGTCTGCTTTCCATTCCCAGCAGCACCGTGCAGGCGGGCGGGAGCTTTTTAGGTCGAGCCTAGTGGCAGCGCGCATGCACTGTTCGCTCTGCGAGGCATGCTGTAGTAGAGTATGCAGTGGAAGCCTTGCCCACTCTCCTCCCATATTTTTTTAATTGTCTGGTGTCATTGTTCTAGGTAAATGCTGGCTTCCGATTCATTATGAAGCTTGTTAGTCCCTCCTTGTTACCGCCTTGTCGCCATTTGTTACCGCCCATAAGGACTGGACATTTTACTTGGCACGTTACACGGACTGCTTTATCTAGTAAGTGAGCCTTTTTTTTGTTATTGTCACTGATGGGGACAATGGCGGCTGCTTTTTGGGGTATTTGCATAATGAGCACGAGGCCCGCTTTAGAGACGATCATTTAAAATGTACATTTTATATAACTCCTCTTGAGCATGGTGTCCACATTTGGGACACAGCGATCTGTTTAATTACATTTTTTTTTACTTTCAGAGTAAGCGCTGTGCCCCCTTCAGAGATACCGCGCTCTGTTTGTTTATTTTTTTTTAAACTTTAAAACTGAGAGCGGGGCCGCGTCAAGGACACCGCGCTCAGTTTCTTTATTATTTTTTTTACTTTAACATGGAGCGCTGCACCAGTTTGAAGGACACAGCGCTCGATTTCTTAATTATTTTTTTTTACTTTAACACTGAGCGCTGTTCCTGCATCAAGGACACAGCGATCAGTTTTAAAGGTAAAAAAAAAAGAAACTGAGCAGTGTCCTTGAAGTGGCACTGTACTCAGTTTTAAACTTAAAGAAACATTTGCAATGCAATAGGTCTCACATTTACGTGAGTTAAAGGTATAGCCATTGTCATTTAAAATGCCAATAGTTTAAACTCGTGTAAATGCGAGATCTATTGCATTGCAAATGCTTGTTTTTCAACTCTAGCTGGGCGAAAGTCAAAGGCAGAAGTTAACCCCTTCGCCGCGGGGCTAATTCCCCCGCGATGCGGAGGGAGGGGGTCCGCGCGCCGCGGTGCTTGTCAGCTCGTCACGCTGCACCGTGGCGCTGAGCTCGTCATGACCACGCCCGTTTCCATAGAACGCTCAGTACAGCAAAGGAATTATCCCCGCGTGGGAGCGCCGCAGCGGTCATGACGAGCTCAGCTCGCCATGAGCACAGCGCCACTCGTCATGAGCACTGAAGGTGTTAAGGGGCCATCAGGCCTCCTTTTGATCGAGTATCGGACTGGAGGCGGCCTGGAAACACAAATGCAAATGTAAGGGAGAGGAAACAAAAGCACACAGCTTGTTATCTCTTAACAGGTAATTAAGAAACGCATGCTTTTTACCTTGTTCAGTCCATGTGTATAAGTGCATGCACTGTAAGAATGTCAGTTGGGATAGCCTGTCCCAGTGTTTACACAAATTAAAATTTAAATATCACTTTTTTATTTCTTTGATAGCGCTACTCATCCCAATGCAGAGTGTTTGAGCGCTTTACATAACATACACTTTATCCATTCAAAAGAAATCATGTAAGTGTGCAAATCAATGTTCAAGTTGTGTTACATGAGCCAGACCATGGTTACAAGGTGTAGGAGTCCATAGCTCACTGTGGTCTTCTAGGGGGATTACAGTTTATGAACTGCAAGTAACAAAAGGACCTCTGTGTACAAAGCAGTAACTCACTTACCGATCTACATAAAATAACAATTTGTGATCTGCATGTTACGTGATGTGCTTTGCAGGAGACAACTTTGTATAAACATATTTTATTGCGTTTTCAGTTGGCATATGTTATAACATCCACATATCACAGCAGTATTGCATAATTATGTGGTACATTTATGCTCTTAACATTGCGTAAGATGCAAACCATGTGTGTTGCAATATCATGAATAACAAACCCGAAGGTAGCAACAAAATAGAGGTTCAACAATCCCCAAATTCCCCGTCCCACTCCCAAGAACAGGGGATGATTATGTTTTGTAGGAGACAACTTAATCTCCTATACTACTTTTGATTGAAATTTGGGACTACACAAAACACAGATCTCTCTAACAAATTAATTCACCTCCAAAGTTATCTCACCATTATTATTATTCCCTTAGATTTACTGGGCACCTCTGCAGCAGATGCCTTAACCCCATAAAATATTTTAAAATGCAGACATTGCAACCAATTAAACAGAACAGATATAATACCATGTTTCTGCCTCTTGCCAATTTCTTTGTTGCAGGGTTTAAAAAAAGATCATTAGTTGAGGCCCAGATTTTGCGCCAGGATTGCGCCACTTTGTTGGCACAATCCCGACTCCAAATCTCATTTGTTAATTATCATAATGCACTTAAATGTACTCATGGTATACCTGATAAACATACGTGTGAGATCTTAGTATCTGATGTCACTTCTTGTGATGTCACTTCCAGTGAGGTCACTTCCTGTAATGGCACGTGGAATATCACGCGTTATGACATCATGTGCTGTGATGGCGCATCATTATGTCAATTGCATACTGCCAAACCAGGTCAGTCCCCCTACTTCTTTTTATAGGCATTTTGCCCTTTACATACGATGCAGTCCTATACACACTCGCACAAAGAGCACGTTTGCACAACCACAGTTGCACATTTATTTCATTACGTATCCAAATATGGCCTGTCAGCCATCTTGGGGGAGTAAATAAATCAGTAAAAAATGGACCCCCACCATTCCTGCGTGAGGCCGTATGTGGTTGCATACCTCGTCACATTTTTGTGTGCAGAAGGAATGGCACAGCCATCAACAATGGCTACACTGTTAGGTCTTTTTTTGGCCGATGCTACAAAGCATGGGCTAAAAGCACTCGCAAAGACAATAGGTAAAAAAAGTCAGGACTTATTGGGTTTGCCAATGCTTGTTCCATTCGCGTTTATCTATTTGTATCTTTCCTCGAGTGAATCAGCAAATTTTATTTATGTAACTCTAACCAGTAGTATCTGTAGAAGACTTTTGTACTTACTTCCATTCTTATGTGAATTTAGAGTTTTTCTGTTTTGTATCTTTTATGTAATTCATGTACTCTGAAGTCCTTAAGTAATGTAAAGCGCTCCAACACCTTCGGGTAAAGTTTGCGCTTTATAAAAACGCATGAAATCAAAAATATGAATTAATAAATTCTCCACCTTGCTTTCTTTGGTCCTCCTCTCACACCGTCGGAAGCTTGGCACACCTCTGCTTGAAAAGGCTAACACTGACGCCAGGCCCCCTGCAGGCTAGCGGAGATACATTCCCACAAATATTCTTAGCCATTTTTATTTATTTCTTCTAAAATGGCCAGGATGGATGAAAGGCGCCAGTGAAGTCCCCTGCTAATACTGTCCATGTCATTGCATTGCTATGGTCTGGAGTCCTCTGTCTGCCGCAGGGCGTCGGAATGCGGAGCGCACGAGGCAAGGCCGACCAGTGTCGCGGAATGACGCAAATCCCTGTAGGTCACTCCGGGATTCACTGGTTTCCCACGTGAAGCGGAGCTCGAGACAGGACATCTCTCCAAGAGTGAAGACCGTGACACCATGGCTGTCTATTCCCGGGGCCCGTGGCGCAGTCCAGCTCTCGCAAGCCAGGAACATTCAGGGATCCTTGCATTTCTTACGCTAGGGAGATGCTTCAGGAGGGCTCATGGACTTGTCAATAATCGGGCTCACAATTAAAATATTTTTGTCCGACTGGGTGACTGGTTGTAAGATAACCCAGACCATGCGCCACCAACACTGAGTCCCATTGACTCCGGGGGCCACGTTTATCAACACGTCGTGCCCGGTTTGTGTCACAAAGAACGGGTTTTAGGGTTTACAAAGGAAACAAGACTTGTCCTGGAAAGTAGCCCTGACGTAACGCAAAATAGGGTATCGGCTACGTTGTAGTGGGAAACAATCATTACAATGCAGTCATTACAACGCACTACATTTACAACGCAGTCATTACAACACATCTGCCTTTACATCACCAGCCATTAAAACACAGTCATTACCATGCATGCCACTACAACGCATACCATTACAACGCATTTTAAGGTAAGTGGAGAAGTGTGCCTCAACGGTTAGAGCGGCAGACCCTGATGCAGAGATCTAGCCCGGGACCAGGGTTCAATTCCCGCCTCGGCGGGTCTTGGGCTCAGTCTCCCCAGACCTGATAATTCTCGCCTCGGTGCCTATTCTAATCATGGGTCCCTCTCTGCAACTCTGGGTAATAGCTTGCTTAATCTCCACAACGGCCCCAACAACGCTAGGATGCCTGGCTCCTGGGGGGTACCCAGGAGTGGGCACTTCACAGGGAAAAGCCAGGAAGGGTTCCACAGCGGTATGTGTACAAGCGCCTGAGATACCCCTTCGGGGTCGATTCGGTGCGCTATACAAATACTTCTACATTTACATTTACATTTAAGTAATGGGCAACAGTAATTGTTAACCCTACGCTATCCAACACTTTCCCTACTGTTGCACTCACTGGAGTGGGAATATACATTTTTACCCCTACACTATCCAACACGTACCCTACTGTTGCCCTAAAAGTATTATGCATTGTAATGGTATGAGTTGTAACGTATGCGTTGTAATGGAATGTGTTGTAAATGTAGTTTTTAAAAATGCGTTGTGATGTCATGCGATGTAAAACCATGCGTTGTAATGGATGTTGCAATATAAAAACGGAATTTAAAGGCATGCGTTGTAATTGTTTGCATCGTAACGTGTCCTATTCCATTGTAGTACTTTACATCAAGGGAGCGCACCGAGGGTGGTACATGGGCACAAATCCCTATCTACTAACACAGGGGTTTTGGGTCAAACATTTACACCTTCTCCAGGCATGTGTAATGTTAGAGAGAAGTTTTCTTTTCTCAAACGTTTCTGAAATTGTATGTTTGCTGTACTATACAGTTCACGTTCAAAGCACGAACGTGTTACACTATATCGGACTATTTTGTAATGGAGGGGTATTCTTCCAGGACAACCTATCCTAGACATAACGCACACATCCTCGCACTATGGTGCAAGTTGTGGGTGCACTAGTGCAGGGAAAGAAACACGAGCCTTAGTAGATATGGTGCTGTTCTGCTCTCTTCCTTTCAAGCAACGCAGCAAAGCAGCTTCGGTGCGCTGTATGCCATGAATACTTTATAAATTTGCGCCATGGTGCCGAGTTGTGGGGTCTCTGTCACATGACTTGGTGGTCTCCGGGCATCCTGTCTCCTCCCACATGGTTGCAAGAGGGCCGTGTAAATCCATCATTGTGGGGAGATGTGAGATGCACAAGTGTGAAAGGCAGCCTCACAATTTGCACGTGCAAACCAGTACATCTAACGCTCTTACTGGTACATTATTGCACCTGTGCCGCCAGCACCTTGCTCCCCACACATTTTCACCACAACCAATCGCATCTGGTCTTATTATCGTTTGTATAGCTCACATCTGGAATCGGTGTGGCTTCTTAGCGCTGTTTTTAGCGGTGTGCACTTCCACATACACTGTTTAGTTTCCTCGTGTGTTACTTAGACCCTTCTGTCTTCA
This sequence comes from Lissotriton vulgaris, assembly GCF_964263255.1. Taxonomy (NCBI): domain Eukaryota; kingdom Metazoa; phylum Chordata; class Amphibia; order Caudata; family Salamandridae; genus Lissotriton; species Lissotriton vulgaris. The sequence goes on from NC_141700.1 coordinate 41,791,026, forward strand.
TGAAATATACACAAATTACAGTAGTCACAGAAGACTTTTCCTGAATGGGGTCCTTTATTAAGTATAACATGAACTCAAAATAGTATTCTTTTTTTGGCAAAGTAAGCAAATCGAAGTAAAAATAAAGCCCACTCGTCAAACCGGTGAAAAAGGCAGTTTGTGACAGGAAATGAGGACAGGTTTTCCATGAAAATGGAAACATCAGCTCACGGGAGGTCATAACAAGTGTTTAATTATGGGTCCGCCGGCCCCAGACGCCTTCCAGTAGCCAAAGTCTGTTTACGTTATTATTTTTAGGCAGGGGGAAGGTACCCTGTGTCTGCTGACAGCTTTGGGCCAATTGGGAGCTGAGGACATCCGGCCAACAGGAAGTGACCTCAGCCCTGCTCTCCTTTCACAGCTGAGCGTGGTAAGGAACCACAACAGTGCACCACCTGTGTAGGGTCGCGTGTGACATACGAACCCGCCCGCTGGGCGGCTCCACCGCTGGAGAGGAGGAACGTCGCCCCACTTAAATTAGCCACAAAGATGAACAAGCATTTACAATGCATTAGGTCACACATTTATGAGAGTTTGAGCTATTGGCATTGTAAATGACAGTACCTTCAATTCTCGCAAATGCAAGACCTATTGCATTGCAAATATTTTGTTGTTCTTTACAATATGCCCTAGACCACTCTTTCACATTAATAGAGGATACGCACCCTCCTTTAGACGAGCCACGTTGAAAGAAAGGTTTGAGGTCGCTATTAAAGTGAAAGCGCTGTAGGGTGAGCTTTTACAAAAAAAGCATTTGTTTGGCAACATGACAAGCAAATGCTTTTTTTTTTTAGGTCGAGCTATTTATAGCTCTGCACTATTGTAAGGGAAACAACACACTTGAACAAACGGATTCCTCCCAATGCATGTTGTCTACTGAAGCGTGACGCTTCGCCAGACGCTTGCTTGGCCTCACACCCCATCCCCATATGCTTTTTCCCTCCAACTCGCTTGCTCCCCTGCTCCCCTGCCCCCCACCCGACTTGAAAGGAAGCCTCGCACACCAACATTTGTCACTCACACCACCAGACATCAAAGGCTGCTGATCCCCCGCCTACCCTCCCCCCCACAGCAATGCCTAGAGCGTGTTTTATAAGATTAACCCTGTTACTTTCGTTTCTCTCTACTTCTTTCCCTCCGGACTGTCACCACCAATCTTTGCCTTTTTCCTCACTCCTTCTTTCCTACCAGGTTTCTTGTTTGTTAAGCTCCAGAAGCATGCACGATGTGCTTTAAATGTGGGTTAATTTAGCAAAAAATATATATGTGTTTAGATCGCACAACGTACTGTTTCTTTTAACATTGTATGTTTTTATTATCTTATAGCGCGGCACATACGTAATAGCACCAGCGCATCTTCTTTTTAAAATGCGGGTTAATTTAACAAATATATATATATTTATTTTGCAATACGGGACGCCTTAAGCATAGGGTCCCGCGTCTTGCTTTTGTTAGGCTTTTATTCTGTGCACACACACTACGATCCTGGTCTTTTCAGGGCAGCCAATGCTGCCTCACAACCCCCTCCATGCAGATTCCACAACAATAGGGTGTGAGGCACTGGGTCGAGCGCACCTGTGTGTTTTTCCAAGCAACCCTCACCCACGGATGCTTTTCACCAGTTAGACAATTTCAGCTCGCGGCTATGGGTTGGTAGGTGGGGGCTCTCAGCCCACTGTAATCACACAGTTAAGACAGAGGCTGTCTCCCATCGCTGTGCCGCTCTTTCCACCGACACTCAGCCTCGCCTTTCAATGCTACGAACCTTCTTTTTTGGGCAGTTTTTTAAATATGCTATATAATGGTTACCGCGACTTGCTTTACCTGCCAGATGCTTGAGCCACCCAGTGTCCGTTGTGTGCAAGATATCTTGCCAACTTGGATTAATACAGTAAGACACGATCTTTCCGACTGCTTGACTGTATGTCAAATACCCTGTGGGGCTTTCCACTATTGCTTGTTTTGTTATCGGCCGCTCAAATACACTCCGATGGACACGGACTGCAGGGACAGCGGCACGTTGGAGGAGCAGCCCCTCACTATTTCCTAGGTAAGCCCTGTCTCTCACGGGTCCCTCTAGCATTAATAACATGTTGTAGTGATTAGATCGAATGAATCCCCTTGCTTTTTTGCAGACGGTTGCCAGCACAAGGCGTAGCAAATCCTGGAGGATTGCTTCATATGGGTCACATAAATCGGTAAACAGACAATGCAATTGTGTTGGGAATGCTGCTTATTATTAACATGGTTGCGCACAACATTTGGACAGTTAATGTAGCTCGTAATAATTGGGAGCTGCAGACTTAGACACACATTGAGTTATGCTTCAAAGTGCTTGTTTGCTCACAGAGTCACGCTTGATCTCACTCATGCCACGAATATGAGATTTGGCAACACTTTTTTAATCACTCTGAACACGCACTATAGTTTACCTTGACTTGGTGTAATTTCACGTTCTTCATGGGCAGCTGCCCAGTGCTAAACAGTGCTGACAGTGCATGGCAAAGTCGTGCTGTCTGAACAAACATATTTTTGGCTACGTTAACCTGTGACCTTGGCAGTATCGTAGCACCCAAATATTCAAAAGAACTTATGTATAGTGAATGGCATGCTGGTCTACCCAATAACTTATAATAGGTGATTTTAATGAGCGCCCCTCTCTTGGGTCAAGTGCCCTTAGGCTAAGCCATCCTAGTAAAGCAATCGGCACAACGTTTTAGAGCAATGTATATGTACATCAGATGGTATGTGTGCTGTCCAATACCCCTTTAGTGATCTTTCATCTCATCATTCTGCATCTCCGCGCCAACCCTTCTTTCACCCCTCTTCTCTCCTTTCTCTTTCCTACCCTCTATCTATCCTCCTTATTACCTTCCCACAGCATCACTCACTACCACAGCATCACTCAGCACTACTCAACGCCACAGAACCACTCAACGCCACAGAACCACTCAACACCACAGCACCACTCAACTCCACAGCACCACTCAACGCCATAGCATCACTCAATGCCACAACATCACTCAACACCACAGCATCACTCAATGCCACAGCATCACTCAATGCCTCAGCACCACTCAATGCCACAGCATCACTCAGCACCACTGAATGCCACAGCATTACTCAGCACCACTGAATGCCACAGCATCACTCAGCACCACTGAACGCCACAGCATCACTTAGCACCACTGAAGGCAACAGCATAACTCTGCACCACTGAAGGCCACAGCATCACTCAGCACCACTGAAGGCCACAGCATCACTCAGCACCACTGAACGCCACAGCATCACTCTGTGCAACCATTCAACAACAACTGATTCTAATATGTTCTCTCAATGTTTCAAGCTTTATTACAAATGTCACAACAAGATGTTAATATTTCACTGCTGTTATTGGATTTTCATCACAATAAAATACACTGAACATAATCTTCCCAAAGTTATTTACAAAAGTTTAAGCTATTGCCATTATAAATTACAATAACTTTTATTTAAGTATTAAAATTAAAAATAAAAGCCATTGTTTTTTGTAATATTAATACATCTAAGTCATGTAAATACAACACATATTGCATTACAAATGCTATAGGTGTCACGTTTTCAAAAATTAAAACTATTGGCATTGTACAAGACAAAGCTATTAATTTAGCTATTTTCAAAACCAACACATAAATAAAATATTTGTCATTTACAATACCAATAGCTCAAAATTTCCTAATGCGAGACCTATTGCATTGCAAATGCTTGGTATGTAAAATCGCCCCATGCCGCGGGTTTACTTTAATAGTGGCCGCAGACTTCTTTTTCGACGCGCCGCATCTAAAGAATGGGGCACAGCCTCTATTAAAATGAAAGCGAGGCATGGGGCGCTTGTAAAAATTAACAAAAAAAGTAAATAAATAGTTAAAAAAACATGCGTCCGCGTTTGGTGCCACAAATAAAGCAAAGGCGTGGCAGCCACTGTGACATGCCATGCTATTAAAAAAAAAAAAGTTGCTCGAGAGCTGTCTTGCCTGCAACTGCAGGGAGGTGAAAATAATTTAACGAAATAGTGCTTGGAGGCTATATTTAAAGCCTACCGAGTACCAACACAAGTAAAAGAGTCAATCCTTATGGGAGGTTACAAGATGAGACAAGGCGGTACTAAAGAGGGACTACTAAACCTATTGACCAATGAAAAACCACAGTTTACAAAGGACAATGACACAAGCCAATGAAAAATATGAGTGGGCGGACCTTCAGGTCCATACTGGAATACAGCATGCCTCACAGAGCAGCTCATGGCTGCTCAGGCTCGACCTAAAAAGACGTGTGGTCTCCCACTCACCTTTTTTTAAAGCCCCCGGGTAGGCCAAATCCCACGTGCATGAAGGAGGGGGCTCATAGGACCCCCTCTTGGGCTTATGCCAAGCCCTGAGGATCACCACCTCCCGAGGCTGTAAAAATGAAAATGTGGGGGGCCTGCTCGGCCCTCAATAGCCTAGTGGGCCGCCACCTCCCCGGGGCACTTAATTGGAATGCGGGGAGGCCCACCCGGCCCCTGTAGCCCCATGGACCGCCACCTCCTTGGGGCACTTAATTGGAATGTTGGGGGGGGCCAGACCCCAAGCAGCAGCCCCGGGGACCTCCCTGGGGCATAAATACAACAATGAAGGGGGTCCAATGCGGCCCCCTGGCCTCTGGGACCACCATTTCACCAGGGCTCACTTATTTCCAGAGGTCCTTGTGACAGACAGATCGTGCATAAAGCACCTAACTGTCCAAAAGACCTGGCGGTCAAATCGGATAGTGAGTATATTATAGCTAGGGCTCCCGGTTTTATGGTATTTATTTTGTGGCCATTTCCGTCTGTATTTATCCATATTTATTTTATGTTTGAGTATAAATAAAGTTGTAAAACTGTACATTTCCATATCTATTTAACTGACAGACGCGCACTCATACTTTGATGACTGTTGTGTTTTAGGTATTTAAGCTACCAAATATTAGACAATACATACACTGGTAGATATTAGCACTATACCATGAATATCAGTTAACATATTCCGTTATTTAAAGACATTTTATCCTGTTTTTTTAATTTCCCATGCTGTCCATCTGCTCAGCTGCTGGCTGAAAGAATGCACGGAGAGTCACTTAAAAGAAGCACCATTTTCTGTATTTATCCACTTTTAAAGATAAATGCAGACAAAAAACAAATTATTTTCTGTCTGTATTTATCTGTAAAAATCCATAAAAACGGAAAACCGGGAGCCTTAATTATAGCCACTGGGAAGGACGCAGTTTAGTTATACTGGGAACTCCCCAGCTCCTGAGAAAACTAGCCTGCCTCTGCATTTAACATTTTATAAATGAAACACTGCACAAATAAACGAGCCTCTTCATACATTTCTATAGCGTTTACATATGAACCGCCTCCAGGCACTGGAGTCTGACAAGTGATTGTGAACGATACTGGGCTTTCAGTCAATTTCTACGCGAAAACCCCTCAAACACAGGAAAGACCAGATCACTTCTATGCACAAGGAAATCACACGAGGTTGATGAAGGAGTTCGCGAGCAAAGAGGTGTGTAGAAGGGTGCTGGGGAGGAAGAAAGAATGAAAAGAGGGTGGACAGAAGACGTCTGAAAGATGAAAGGAGAGAAAAAATGATAATGCCTCATGGAATGAGATGAGACTGGGAATTAGGTTTAGGGAAGTGTGGATAGGAAGAGAAAAAAATTGAAAGAAAATGGTGCGAAATGAGGGTCAACAGAGAAGAGGGGAACCAAATGGAACGCGGACACAAGAAAGATAAAGGATTTTAAGAGAATTTAAGAGAAGAGGCAATACATGCAAGAGACTAAGAGGAAGAATGCGTGATGAGGTGGGGCGAGAAGAGAAAACGGAAGAGAAAGAAAAAGGGAACTGAAGTCGGGTGGGCATGAGAAGCGAGGTGAAAGGAAGCAGAGAGAGGAAAGAAACAAGGAGAGAGAATAAAATGTGAGACCGGAGTAAAAACATGAGACAGGAAAGTAGAGAAATGAAAAGGAGGGTGAATGAGAGGGGAGCTATGACAGAAGAAAGGATAAAGGATCTAAGAGGAGTAAAGACAAAAAAGGAGATGAAAGAGAAAGAGGGAGGAAAGGGTGGGGCTGTGGATGGTGGGAGAGATAAAAGCCAAAAGGAGAAACGAGTAAAAGTAGGGAGGCTTGAACTGGAATTGGAGAAAGAACTAGGCGAGAATGGAGACAGCGAAAGGATGGAACAAGAGAGGAATTAGAGGCGTGGGGGTATAGTCAAGTAGAGATCGGCGAAATAAAGTCTGACAGAAGAAAGCGCGTGTGCTTGGGTTTTACAGCGAAAGTAAGAAAACCGATTTCAGAAAAGTGAAAAGACGAACAAGATGGGAAGATACAAGTTATCTACACAATATTCAGCCCTGTGTTTGGGCAGCACACACTGCGCGATCAAAAGGGCTACACCGTCGTGTTATTGACTCCCTCTAGGGCAACTGGTACGCACGCCCCTTTCCATACAGAAGTGGAAACCGAATTTGGTCAAATTAATCTTTTCTGGACATTAATGCCAAATGAATGACTTTTAAGCACTAGTGGAAACTGAGGTATCCTGCTATGTCACAGGGTTGAACTGTGGTTACCCGATTCACTTCCTTGTTTAGGTGTCGAGTCTTCCGCCTCTAGGCCGCGGTGTTAAATTGATCACTTTTGGGTCATGCTGTTAAACGAGTCACCTCTAGGTCCTCAGCCTCTGTTTCACGAGCTCACTGCGCTAAACTAAGACAGGAAGCATCGGGAGCAGCGCGGATTGTCAGAAGTACGGTGTCTGGCCTCTTTGCTGAGACGGCCTACTTCACGGCCAACGTGTCCCAACAGCCATTCTGTGCCCCCACCACCTCTTACCACCATGGCTTATCTTCTTTAGCAGGAACAACAGCAGGCAAATTGCCACACTGCCTTTGATATAAAGGTTTCATTCACTCATTCATTTGTGTGCTATTAAATTACATATTGTATTCATTCGAGTGAAAAGCCATGTGCCTAGATAATCGTACTTACCTATTTATGTATGTACCTATTGATTTGTGACGTCTTTAGTGCCAAATGCTGAACAGCGCTGCGTTTAGGTCCCAGCAGAGCTACCCCCAGAAAACTGACTGTGCTGTTGGAGAATGTTGTGACTACAAGTTGATGCTGAATAAAATGTGCTAGCATGGCTAGAATGGTATCAGTCTACTGTCAGGGTGTCACCATAACCTCAGAAAGTTTGTTGGGTTGGGAAAGAGTCAGCCGTCAAGCTGCACTCCTGCCGGCCAGAGAGACCGATTCTCTTCTGGCCACTGAGGGGAAGGTCTGGCCAAGTCTTGCGGGCAGATTAGCTGTTCAAATGATAGAAGTGAATAAACCCCATCAGGAGTCGGGGGAGAATGAGTCCGTATTCATCAGGAAGAAAAGGCATTTATTTAGCAAACGCCGCAGGCAGCAGGGCGTTCTGCCGACACAGCAGCCACCCGCAATCTTAAGGGTGAGGAAATATAAATTTTTGGTCAAGTTATGTTCCCTAACGTGTACCCCACCGTCTCCATGTACGAGTTTAAAGTGCATGTAATTTCCCTCCTGTGCCAGTTATCAAGACGCAAATACATTTGCGTTCAACGTTAACATGTCCTCTTTCAGACCCGCCATGAACGGGTTCCATATTCAGTTCCTAAGTATGCCATGCCAACGTCTTTTTGTGGTGTACTTTACACGTTTTTCAGCCCTGGCGAAGCAGGCCCCGAATTCTGCCATCGAGCCTTTTTTCTGACTTCTGACTCTGAAAGCCTCAGCCCAGGCTGCCTCTGTACCCGTGACCTCTGCCTTACTCCCTGCGCGGCTCACCGCGCTTGGCTCAGCCTGCTGCCTGCCAAGACTGTATTCAACCTTCGAGTTATCTGTTCCGCTCCTCGAAAATACATTCCTGCCTACTAGTTTAAGTAAACATTCCCCCAGCTGCAGAGCAAAGGGCTCGGCCTTACTGTCTCCTTGCAAGTAATTCATAGCCTCTGTTACCTTGGAAGGCCCATGCCCCCCTCGCATCTCATGCAGACACTTAGACGCTTATACACGCACTCACAGTCAGTATAGAATAGCTTCTGCCCCAGAGACCTTTTCCGTCCAGATAATATAGTTCCCAAACATCAGATATCAGATATGATAGAGGCACGAGTTGATCTGACATGCTAGACTTCTGTCTCTTTCCGCTAGTGTAAATGTCAAGTCCCCTGCACCCTCCAGTCATACGTCATGCACACGTCATGCAGCTGCGCGCGCATCCAGACCTCAGATTTCTGCTGACATTGCAAGATTCTGCTTTTGTTGCCACCCACATATGACACTTACATGTGACGTTTCTAGCACACACCTCTATGTTCACGCCTAGTTCACGCCTTCTAATTACGTATCACTACCACGTGTGTGTCTTATCTTGTTTCTCTCAGCTGTTACGCCTACTGTATTGGATCCTATCATATGGTTTAAGTATATAAGCTATGTATTGTCAATAAAATATTGCTCTATCCCTTCCTGCACCCCTGTGGTGGCAGGAATATGATATCCGGTTCAAGAACCATTCCTTTTTAAGGAATAAAACCCCTAAGAACTCTAACACCACGGACTCTGTCTCTTTCTTTCCGATTGAGTTATTATTGATTAAGTACTTACCTGCATAGAAATTAGGACGGTAAATCAAATATTTACCACAACAATTTGGCGCCTGAATAGGGACCCCTCCCCCACCTCACGCGCCGGTTGGTGCGTTGCAAGCTCTGTCCCCTGCCATCAGTTAGAGGGAACTACGCGTACTGGCAGGATTTCCTGTATCTCCCTCTGGCCCACGGAGGTGACGAAGACTGCGATCAGCACCCAGACGAGGCAGTGAGGAGTGCGGAGGATCCCGACCAGAGCCTAGCCGAAAGAAGCAAGGTAAGAGGTGTGAAGAGGCCCACCAGTTTTCCAAAGTATCCACGTGTCGAGTCGAGTCGAGTCCGGTCCAGTCCAGTCGAGTTTTCCGAGGCCTTCTGTTTCCGTGCTTCCCGGTGAGTACCATTGCTGGGACGTATCTAGACGGGTACATTATTATGTATCCGGTAAAGACGGGTTTGGGTACACAAACGCGGTCTGCACTGTTTTAGACAGTGTATCTGTGCTGTTTAGCAGTACATCTGGTTCCAAAGGTAGAGATATATGTTTCTAAATGTTCTCTCATGTGCTCAATGTCGTGGTATGAGTGATTGTTTAATGTGCATTATTGTGTTTTTGTGTAACTAATTGTGTTCAGAGTTCAGGTAGAAAGGATCAAGTATCCAGTATTAAGTAGACAAGATGCCGTTTTTCAATAAGTTGAAACAGATAGGAACTAGGAAAGGGATGCTAGAGGAAGAAATTCCTATCCCCCCTAGGGACACGCCTGGAAATTACATGTACCACAAGCATGGCATAGACGCCATACTGTATCTAGATTTATGGGCCGATTATACTAAGCATCTAGAAGAAAAATACAGATGGCCCGCTACAGGAACATGGGATGCCGAGTGCATCCTGAAAATAGAAGAAGCATTATGGAGAAAGAAAGCTAGACAATCACAGAAAGATGCTATAGAGTTATGGCGTAAGGAATCACATAAACGAGCCGAAAAAGAACTCCGAAGAGAAGATAGACTTAGAGAAGCGCCAGATAGAGTCCGAGAAAACGAATTAGTTAATGAAGGGATCCGAGTAAAGGCCGAACAGGTAGACCGTGCACGAAACAATCTTGTAAATGGTATGTACTTAGTGGCCGAGGGTTCGCCTGAAGCCCATTCAGAAATACCGAAAAATCTACCACCACCATTGGTTCCAATTAAAGTAAACCACAGGACTACTAAAGACATATTTCTGAATTCCTATCTAAACGATGTAGCACCCGCTTACACCAATCCACGTGCCCACGTCCCGCCTACTGACGGTGACGGAGATGGCAACCCGCCTCCAGACCATACCCCGCCATTACCGCAACAAGTTTCCCCCGTCCGACAGCCTGTCGTTCCTCCACCTCCACCACTTCCCTCACCTAAGGTTAAGATACCGAATCCGTTTGCGCCTGATCCTACTAAGAGACAAGTTCAAATACAGATACAGACCCCACAGAGAGATAATGCTCAAACCTCAGCCTCAGGAGGTGCGACCGGGGGTTTTCAGACCCCGCCAGCAACACACAGATTACACCTTAGAGACATGCAGAAGCACCCTATGCTCCAATCACCCCGTCTCGACATACTCAAAGAACCGCTTCAAGTTTGCAGATACGATCCCGTACCCGGTAAAGACGATAGGATGTTGATAGCATCGCTACGCTTACGACAGGCTACAGATTACCTAGTGTTATTCTCAGGAATGAAAGAGCACCTAGATAGGATATATAATTTTGTCCAGACTGGGGAAGGCCCTGAAAGTATTAAGGAGGCCATGGCACATCAGAAAGTTGACACTCAAGCATATATACTACGTTTTTTCATAAATTGCTTAATAAGAGAACGAGACAGGCCTGAGACAGAACAGGATGAGATGGATGCCCTAACCAAGTGGGGTCAAAATATATCCGAAGGAAAGCATGATAAACAGAATTGTATAGCCAGTATGTACAAGAAAATAAGAAAAACAGTAATAGAAATACACGAAAAAGAGAAAGAAAAAGCTTCCTCTGAGGAGGAGGAGGGATCTGAAGAACCAGAAAAGACTACAGACACAATAGCGTACGTAGGTAAGGGAACTTACCTTAGAAAAGGCATTCGCCCAGAAAGGAAGAGAGTTTTTCTCTCTGGCATATCAAAACCGAATTCTCCTGAACATCAGTTCCAAGTCACTGATAAAATGCTTCGAGAACGAATGGGGTACCATGTACTCAATTCTATGGATGAACAAGAACTAGCCCGGTCAGCAGTACTATGGGCTGACAATCCTAATATATACAATGACGACACAGTAGCACAGACATTTCTGAACCTCTCCCCAGACGAGCAGAAATTAGCAGGTGTATACATGATTCAGCACCTCCTCAGGTTATACGGAAATCAACATTCTGATCCAGGTCCCTTACACGATACATTAGAAGCTCTACTGATGGATAGATGGAGAGGCCTAAGTACCAAGTTAATTCAAATAATTCTAGAACAACGTCACAGATATAACACTTTCTTCAGCTCACAATACGTTCCCACTCCGCCCCCAGAAAGGAAAATGTATCATATGGAGCGTCTTCATGGCATTGAAAGTCAGAACCCATTACGAGAAGTGCACCCAGTCATGGGTGCCGACCATACCCTGAAACGTGTGTATGTACACACACCTCTGACCAAGTTAGAACTATTGGAAATGAAGAAACTAGTACCCTGTCACGATAAAGACCCTGCAGGTTTTCACAGAGAACTTAAAGACATGTTACTGATGGGAGATTACACATATGCAGATATCATGAAAATGTTAAAAGTATTGCTGCCCACCGGCATCTACGAGAAACTGAAGGAAAGAGAGTGGGAGGTGGGAGACAAAAAGATTATATGGGCAGAAATAGAAGACGAGGAGAAACTTCGTACTCCAGGGCTAGGCCTTGGGGAGAAAACTAAAGCATTACCAGGTTTAATAGTGCAGGTCCTGCCAAGATTACTGACAACTAGAAAGGAAGACTGGAACGCAATCTCAGCCTGTAAACAGAAACACGATGAAGATACTAGTGACTTCTATTCAAGATTCGAGAAATGTTTTATTATTAATAGTGGCCTTAAACCAAGTAGCGAGTCGTACCCGCACCTTTTTGTATCAAAATTAGTCGAGAATTCCCTGCCACTAGTTAAGAACCGCGTATACAAAGTGGAAAGTACATGGCAGGCAAATACGCCATCCCAGATGTTGCAAATGTTACAATATCATCAGAACAGAATTAGAGAAGAACAGGATCATGAACAGAAACGCATGAAAGACACGAAAATGAAAATGTTAGTGGCCCAGTCGGTTCCAGCCGACGGCCAGAGAAAGGGTACGACCCAGACCCAGAATTCAGCAGCTCCCGTTAAAGGGACATGCAACTATTGCAAGCAGCCAGGTCACTACGTACATGAATGCCCAGTCCTGAAACACAATATATCAACAGGTAAAACTAAAGAAAGACCGCGTCCGCCTAGACAAGACCATGTCCAGCAACAGACTTCACAGAATATGCAGCCCATGCAGAATACACAGCCTATGCATGCATCACCACATTCAGTACAGACCATAGCAGTACCACAGTCACAGCCACAGCCTATTGCCGCGACTCAGCAAGTGTCACAGCAGATGTACCAGTATGCCCAATCTGACTACCCCGATTATCAACGTTACACATGAAACAGCCTAGAGAGGGAGTTTGGTTTGCCTCTTATTGAGATTCCTGTAGATCAAGAGGGTCCTTATGTACACAGTCAAGTATTGGGAAAAGACAGAAAGTTTTTAATTGACACAGGGGCAAGCCGCACAACGATCAGTCATAATGAAGTCCCAGGGGCACCCCTCTCAGGCTCACAGAATGTTTCCCTTGGTTTTTCAGGACAGCCTATTGTAAATGAAGTGTCAGAACCTATCCCCTTAGCAGTAGGGCCATTATCACGTGTTACAGACTTGTTACTCACGAAATCATGTCCAGAAAACTTGTTAGGTATCAAAACGCTAAAGGCTCTAGGAGCCGTAATATGCTGCTCTCCGGAAGGAGTTAGACTCTTCCTGCGAGACTTCAAGGGTCACTATGTATTACGAGAGTTTGATGTCAGATTGAAAAATGTACCAGAACACCTGTGGGCACAAGGCCCAACTGATGTAGGCTGCATGCATATTACACCATATCGTGTTACACTCAAGCCAGGTGTCGTTTTACCTCGAATCAGACAATACAAGTTACCACCCGATGCTGTAGTGGCTTTACTGGAAATCATTGAAGAGCTCATTACCCAAGGAGTGGTCGTAGAGACCGACTCCAATATCTGTAATTCCCCTATCATTCCGATTCTTAAACGTACTGATCCCAATGCACCGCCAGTATATCGGCTGGTGATTGATTTACGAGAGCTGAATAAATGCATTGTCCCACAGTACCCTGTGGTTCCCGATATCTCATCCTTATTGACTGCCATTGATTCAGAAGCAACGTTCTTTACTGTAATTGACCTCAAGAACGCCTTCTTCAGTGTGCCCATTGATCCAGAGAGCCAATATCTCTTCGGATTCAGTTTAAATGGACGACGTTTCAAATTTTCACGCGCACCTCAAGGATTCACAGAAAGCCCCAGCATCTATAGCCAAGCACTGAAAAGACAACTTGATTGTATTCAAATGCCAGTTAACACTGCTTTACTGCAATACGTGGATGATCTGCTGATCACCGCACGAAGTGAGCCCGAATGTGAGCAAGCATCACTGACGGTTCTACATTTTCTGGCCGACAAGGGACACAAGGTGTCTCCTTCGAAGCTACAATTCTGTGTTCAGCAAGTTGTGTACTTGGGTCACTTGCTGTCCAAAGTGGGGAGACAGCTCACTCCAGATCGCATCCAGTTAATTGTAAATATGCCACAACCCCAGACACAAAAGGAAGTGCGGGCCTTTATAGGCCTCACCTCGTACTGCAGACAATGGATTCCCCAGTATGCATTTCTAGCTAAACCACTGATTCAGTTAACAACACAGGAGGCAGCGACTTCGACTGCCCTCCCTTGGACTCAGGAACATACATAGGCTTTTGAGGAATTAAAGAAAGCTTTATGTCAAACACCAGTTCTAGCGACACCATGTTACAGCAAACCGTTTACACTTTTTGTTACAGAACGTGATGGTACAGCATTGTCTGTCCTCACTCAAGACCAAGCAGGTTCACATAAGCCTTGCGCTTATTTTTCAAGTACATTGGATTCAGTAGCCCAGGCACTCCCTGCGTGCTTAAAGTCAGTTGCAGCGACAGCCTTAGCAATCAGACAGAGCGATTCAATTGTATTAGGACATCCATTAACAGTTCAAGTTCCACATTCTGTAGTGGTTCTTTTAAACAGAACCCAGACTCAACACTTGACTATTTCACGACTGACAGGTTATGAATTGACACTATTCCAGCCACACATAGAAATCAGACGCTGTAACATTCTAAACCCCGCAACACTGTTACCTTCGAGTATGACAGATCCAGCCCCGCATGATTGTATAGAGATCATTAATGCAGTAACAAAGCCTAGACGAGACTTAACAGATGTCCCATTGACAAATCCAGACCTGACACTTTACGTGGATGGTTCATGCATGAGAACAAGTACAGGAGAATTAGTGGCCGCATATGCAGTGACCACTGAAACTGAAGTCAAAGAAACACATCGTATTGACACACTGTCTGCTCAAGCGGCGGAGCTCATCGCTCTGACCCGAGCCTGTATACTAGCCAAGAACAGAAATGTTAACATATACACAGATTCCCGTTATGCTTTCGGGGTCGTACATGACTTCGGAGTGTTATGGCAAGAACGAGGTTTTTTGACCTCTCATGGTGCCAGGATCCAACATGGTCCCCTCATTCAAGCACTGTTAGAAGCAATACATCTGCCCTCGGGCATATCCGTCATGAAGTGTAAAGCACATACTAAAGTTACGGATTCTGTTTCCCAGGGTACTGACCTGGCAGACCAGACAGCAAAACATACAGCCTTGACTCACACCCAGACTACTGATGTGACAAAGACAATAGTACCGACACAGTGCATGTCAGTTAGGGATCCCACCCTAGATGTAATCGATATTCAGACACATGCCACTTCAGATGAAATAAAGAAATGGACTGAACTAGGAGGGATTCAGACAGATCAAGGATGGATGACGAAGGGAAAATCTACATGGTTTCTCCCTGACTCAATGGTTCAAATCATAATAAATACAGCACATAGTCCGGCACATCTAGGAGAGAAAGCTATGTTAGACAGTTTACAGAATCTCTGGTACAACAAACACTTACGAGCAGCAGCAAAACAGAAAGTGCGTACTTGCATGATCTGTTGTCAGTTCAATCCAGGTAAAAGCGTCCCTGTAGAGCAAGGTGGATTTCATCCTCCCGATCACCCTTTTGAAGTCCTCCAGATGGATTATATCCAGATGGACCGTTGTCGAGGATTCAAATATGTCCTCATAGTTGTTTGTGCACTTTCCCGTTGGACCGAAGCATATCCAGTCCCAGATTACACTGCTCCGACCACTGCCAGGCAGCTGGTTCGAGAATTCTTCCCACGGTACGGCTTGCCTCGTGTCGTGTACTCAGATAACGGACAGCCGTTCTCATCCGAACTCATGAAACAAGTTTCCCTTCTGCTAGGATACCAGTGGAGATTCCATTGTGTCCGACATCCCGAAGCAGCTGGCCTTGTAGAAAGGCACAACCAAACATTAAAAACCCGCCTTGCAAAGATCTGTAAAGAGAAAGGGGTCGACTGGATAATCGCCCTGCCAGTTGCATTGTTCTATATGAGGATGGTTCCTCATTCGAGATCAGGGCTAGCCCCGTATGAAGTGGTCTTTGGCAGACCACCGAATATGTGGGGGACGCCCATGCCTAAGAAAATTACAGATGTTGATTGTAATATGCTGACAGATTATCTTGCCTCCTTGATGTCTGCACTCCAATCATGTCGTTCACAGGTTGCTGCAGCCTTCCCTGACAACACTGATGTAAAGCCACACGATGTCCGCCCTGGGGATACAGTCCTAATTAGGAACTTCGACAGGAAAAGCCCGCTGGAGCCCCGCTGGAAAGAGCCGAAGACCGTCCTTCTTACAACGAGGACCGCAATCAAGGTGGAAGGCCGAAAGGGGTGGATCCACATGAGTCATATTAAAAAATGCAACAAACTGATGCCAGAAACAGACTCGTCCACCCCCTCCAAGGACTGCCTCGAATCTAGTGACTGTAAAATCCCAAAGCGAGAAAAAACTCCCCAAGAGGAATACCGTACGAAACTCCGATCTAGCAAGTCAGACAGTTTAATTGTTTAAGTCCTCCCCTAGGTGAATCGGTTAAATAGTTTCTGACATGTATCCCCTAGATCGAGATAGAGAGAAAGAGAGACAACTCAAGAAACGTACATATTGTAAATCACTCCGCAGTCACTGTATAGTGACATTATTGATTATGTTTTTCCTAAGTCTTCTGATTATTGTTGCGAGTATATTGCTTCCCATATACTACCCTATCTTCAAGCGTGAACAATCTGCTTACAATGTTTCTGCTGAACATTCTTTTAGTGAATTACCACCTCACGAACTGTCCTACAGACTTGCGCTGCGCAACAACACATTCATTAGTATGTTACATCACTCCCATCAGACTAACAATGCTACAAACTGTTGGATATGTGGCCGACTCCCTCCCTATCAGAAATATAAGGGAGTTCTGCCTCTTTTCCCGTACCCGTTCACTCACAATGGCTCCTGTGGTGCATGGTTTAGATTAATCAATTCCTTAGATTCTGATATTGCTGTTTTCGAGGGGAATTGGATTTGGGGAAACCTGAACCTAGTTCTGCTCAACGTCTGCTACCCTGACAAGAAGGGACTTCCCATTAGGACAGGAACTGATCTAGAAAATGAAGTATATGGATTAGGAAATTATACAGTTAACCTCATGATTCTTACTGTTGAATCCGAAGCTGAACCAGTTCTCCCTGCTATGTCAGTATTACCAGTCACAGGTGACTTATGTGTCAGAAAGAAGGGTTCAGTACACTTAGGTCATAGTAAATGTACTACCGTGGTCGAATTCAGTGATCATGGCAAATCTTCCTTTAAAGCTACTCGTCATTCCTATTTTGTTTGTGGCCATACCGCATACATACGCTTACCTCCAGATTGGGATGGTACCTGTTACATTGCCTTCCTTCTGCCACCTGTTTTCCTAGCCCCTCCTGATTATCACAGAAATACAAATCTAGTAAAGAGTAGACTCAGAAGAGATCTCCCGATTGTCGACTATACTGAAACGGCATGGGAGCAATACACAGATTTCAATAAGGGATTCTTTTTCTTCACAGGCCCCGTCCAAAACAGTAAATTAATACGAAGATTAACCAGAACACTCGAAGCAGTAGTAAATGAAACTGCCTCCGCTCTAGGTAACTTAACAGAGGAGCAGTCTGCTATGCGGATTGTTGTCCTTCAAAATCGTCTTGTTATTGACGTCATCTTGGCAGATAGAGGTGGAGCTTGTAAGGTCATCGGGTCAAGTTGCTGTGTTTTCATTCCAGAAAACGCGCCAACTGTATACAAAGCTATTACACGTCTTCATAAGATTGCAAGTTTGATACATCAGAATCCAGGCACCTGGACTTGGTCCGGTTGGTTCTGGACAACGTTGACTGCTTGGGGATGGAAGATCCTATCCTTCCTAGGCATTGCCCTCGTCATAGTATTCAGTTGCTACCTGTGCCTACAGTGTGGGCCAGCGATTTGTGGACTGTGTGCCACGTCGTGCATTGAACATTCCAGTTTTTTCTCAAACCGCCAAAGGAAGAAAAAAGAGCAAATGATGTTACAAGAACAGACTGATCGATTCATGAGGATCGATATATCATGAAGGGTCCGTAGGGAACAAGGAGGGAATGAGGAAATATAAATTTTTGGTCAAGTTATGTTCCCTAACGTGTACCCCACCGTCTCCATGTACGAGTTTAAAGTGCATGTAATTTCCCTCCTGTGCCAGTTATCAAGATGCAAATACATTTGCGTTCAACGTTAACATGTCCTCTTTCAGACCCGCCATGAACGGGTTCCATATTCAGTTCCTAAGTATGCCATGCCAACGTCTTTTTGTGGTGTACTTTACACGTTTTTCAGCCCTGGCGAAGCAGGCCCCGAATTCTGCCATCGAGCCTTTTTTCTGACTTCTGACTCTGAAAGCCTCAGCCCAGGCTGCCTCTGTACCCGTGACCTCTGCCTTACTCCCTGCGCGGCTCACCGCGCTTGGCTCAGCCTGCTGCCTGCCAAGACTGTATTCAACCTTCGAGTTATCTGTTCCGCTCCTCGAAAATACATTCCTGCCTACTAGTTTAAGTAAACATTGCCCCAGCTGCAGAGCAAAGGGCTCGGCCTTACTGTCTCCTTGCAAGTAATTCATAGCCTCTGTTACCTTGGAAGGCCCATGCCCCCCTCGCATCTCATGCAGACACTTAGACGCTTATACACGCACTCACAGTCAGTATAGAATAGCTTCTGCCCCAGAGACCTTTTCCGTCCAGATAATATAGTTCCCAAACATCAGATATCAGATATGATAGAGGCACGAGTTGATCTGACATGCTAGACTTCTGTCTCTTTCCGCTAGTGTAAATGTCAAGTCCCCTGCACCCTCCAGTCATACGTCATGCACACGTCATGCAGCTGCGCGCGCATCCAGACCTCAGATTTCTGCTGACATTGCAAGATTCTGCTTTTGTTGCCACCCACATATGACACTTACATGTGACGTTTCTAGCACACACCTCTATGTTCACGCCTAGTTCACGCCTTCTAATTACGTATCACTACCAAGTGTGTGTCTTATCTTGTTTCTCTCAGCTGTTACGCCTACTGTATTGGATCCTATCATATGGTTTAAGTATATAAGCTATGTATTGTCAATAAAATATTGCTCTATCCCTTCTGCACCCCTGTGGTGGCAGGAATATGATATCCGGTTCAAGAACCATTCCTTTTTAAGGAATAAAACCCCTAAGAACTCTAACACCACGGACTCTGTCTCTTTCTTTCCGATTGAGTTATTATTGATTAAGTACTTACCTGCATAGAAATTAGGACGGTAAATCAAATATTTACCACAAGGGTCACCTTAAAATAGATAGATTGTTTTTCAGTGAGGAGAGGGTGCAGTGAGGGACAACAATGGGGTGGGGACAATCAAACTCCACAGGTGGGGTGGAGAAAGGTTTTGTTGGCGGGCTCCTCCCAGAGGGGGCAGGGAGTGGGACTCGAGAAGGTAGGCCGGGCTCGGCGAGGATTAAGAAGACACATGGCTCTTGGTGTGCTTAAATCGTAAAACTCATGCTGAGTTGCCTTCTCCCAGGGAGGAGCCAGCGGGCATGGGAGGGGAAGCCTGCAGCTGCAGGCAGCACACAGACCCGGGCGACTGTAGAACCGCAGCTGGGAGATCAGAAGGGGGAGCTGGTCCCACACTGCAGAGACGCGGGTCCTGGTCCCCACTGCACTGCTGACGGGTGTTGGCGCTGGGTTAATCAGCCGCTTGGTTATATTTGCATCACGATTTCACTTTTACTTTAAGTGAAAGCGTGATACAAAAATAAACACGGGCTGAGTGAAAACAGATGGCCCCCATAAAGATAAGAATTTGTTTTGTGACAGCAGCAAAGCAGTCAACCATGTCCGGATCGGCCGAACGAAAAGGAGAAAGGGCAGCGCTACAAAACCACATTTCCAATGGCAGGCCACCGTTTAGCATAGACAGTGACACCAGCCAATGAAAATGAGGGGCGGGGCTTCAAGTCCCTTTCTCAAATCTACTCATCTACAATATCTCTCACCTAGCGTCTAGCGCTTTGCGCTGCAACGCTAGGCGAGACCTAAAAATACAATGGTAATTAATGACAATTTTATTTTTCATCCTACTGTCCTGAAGTGAGCGTCAGGACCGGGGCAGGGCCGCTGCTGAATGATAGTTCCACTGGGATTAAGCATCGGGGACCGCAAAGTTACGCAACAGGCTTGACTAAATCATGTGCAAGAAAAGAGAAATTGTGCAGTGTAATGCAACACTGTGCTGCAACAAGTTTAGCAGTGTTTTTAGTAACTTTTGCTCCATTTTACGCAAAAAATTATGGATTATGTGGCAAATTGACAAATATATGCTTGTGAGAATAATGGCACAGGCTCAGAATCGCTGAATTCCAGTGGCCCCCCGATAATATGTCTTGTGAAAGCTTATGCAACATAAATTACCTTATTGCATGTCATGGGCAGACTCAACATGGCATTTCTATCGCAGAGTCAACAAGGTATGGTAAACATGACGCAATCAAATTGATATTACCACCTCTGCAGTTCATTCTGTCGCTGTGCAATAGCAGCATAGTATCCAATGGATCAGTCAACAGTTACCATGGCATAACTGGCATCGCACAGCGCATGTGCTTTTTGCTTGTAGCTAAAAGTGCAGGACATTGTGAACAAGTATCACCTAGAAATCTAGCAATCTATGGCTCCCTAGGCTGAGCACAAGGTTTGGAAGCTTTGCGAACATGAGAAGTTTCCTACTTCATGAAAATGATGTAATTTAACATCTTTGCAAATCTTAAACTGCAGAGGAAAATTCGTAAAAAAATATTTCCGCTGAAGAATTTTTGAGCATAAACTTCAGTTAAAACTGCTTTTGCAAAACGTTTTTTTCCCAGAAAACCTTCTTTTGTGGGATTATTTCTAGGTCCGGGTGTAATTTTAATTCTGCAGGTGGAATTGGAGAATATTGGCGACTCTGTGTTACTCTCGTAATGGAGTTCATGTCAAAATCCACCAATTGCTGTGTGGCAGATTTTTTTTCCTGTTTGAGCACGCAATGACAACAGGAACAATGCGAGGCTTCAGAATGCGAGCTGGGGAGCACGAGCGAGATTCGACATCTGCGGTGTGATTTATGGCCTCTAGGAGGACTTCTGGTGAGATTTTACGAATGCTGACGTTTGCGAGCAGTCAGAGGGCTGCTTCCCACGTAGATTTTCTACTTGAGCGGCAGCAACATCAACTCAAAAGTAGCGTGTTGCAGCTTGCTCTGATTTTTCCGTGCGTAACATGCTACTGGTGCTAAAATCAGAGAGCGAACTGTGTGACGTGCATTTTCTAACTTTTGGTGGAACTTTGCATAATCTTGCAGAGTTTTTTTGTAACTCCGCATTATTTCACAGAGAGAAATTCCACGAGTTCCGCCCAGGCCTAATTATTTCCAGTAAACCTTCAGCAATGGTGCAAGGATGTAAAAAACATGTCACAAAGTTTTCTGTGGAACGTTTTTTCATCTTTTTACTTCCTTAGTGGTGAGGAGGAAAGCACCAAAAGTGGTGAATGTTACAGAAAAGAAGCAAAAGATAAATAAATGGAAGTGCAGAGCTGGAGTTGAGCTGTCACACAGGCGGCCGTTGCGAAATCGGTGCGGTTGTGTAGGGTCTGAAGGGAGGGGGGGGGGGGGGGGGGGGGTTTCAGGAACTTGAGTGGGGTGGGAGCGAGGGCTTCCTTCAAAAGAGAAAAGAGCTCTGAACCACGACTTAGGAAACAAACATGGGATGGATTCAAGATGTCGCAGTATCTGAGCACAGACTACGATTTATACTACACCAGCAAACACCTCCTGGGAAGGCATGTTCTTGACATCACCTTATAATAAATACAGACAACAAAGTTACTAAAACCACAGCTTCTTAATCAGTGCTTAATTTGTAAAAGAATACGTGCCGGGGCTCTCGTCAGGAGGCCACTGCAGCCTGCACCACACATTGCCTCTGTCAGCGCTGCCCGTGATAGTAACAACACAACTACACACCATCACACTCCTACAAATGTGACTATTCAGACTATTTCAGGCCCCCAAAGCTATAAGAATGGCTTGGGCAGCAGGCAATAGTCACGGTTAATGTACATCGAATACATATTTAACTGTAGTAATGGTCATCTCTAGATGAACCAAACAGCACCACCTTGTGGCAGGCTGTCATAAGCGCCGCAGTTGACAATTAAGTGCCGGTACTGAGCACCGGAAATCACAGGCTCAAATTAAGCCCTGTTCTTAATGTCAAAAAGAGGGTCTGCTCTTGTTCTTATGTCTGGCTGCCACCGTTTAGCAGTTTTGTTGCGAACAAACAGTGACATAGTTTGGGGGTGTGGTTTGCCCCAGGCTGCACTGTTTTGGGGAGCAGCAGAGATGAGTAAGTTATGTCTGTCGTCTACCACCATCCCCCGACACCCGAGAACAAGTTGTTCCCTCCCCCACCGGAAGAAGTCGACCGTCTACTGTCACACCCCACCCTCGCCTATACATGCACCAGACGGCAAATTTAGGGTCCGCCTCGGGTGGCAGTAGGTTTAGCTACGCCACTGCGAACAAAAGCACCTTTTAGACTCAGCAATAGGTGTTTAACTCACTGAGCTATCTTATAGAGCCCTCTTACTCACTAGCTTATGTTTATGTGACGCAGTATATGTAACCTACATGGACATCCGAGTCACAACCTATGAAGTGTTTCCCTGCACTCACCCTTTTATTAAAAGGTGGACTGAACCACACAAAGATGCCAGTAGGGCTGGGGCGCAGACACCTGTCGGGTCAGCCATTATGGCCGACTGTGCTCCAGTTCCAGCATCTTTTCAGAGGTACCTACGTGCTGTGAAATCTCACGTTTTCCCTTGCAGGCCTGAGGTCTTTCTAAAATTAACACAGCACCTCTTGGTGACACTGTGTGATCTTGGGCAAATCACATTACGTCCCTGAATCGCATAGCCTCTGTGTGCCAAAATGCAGAGACGAACCTTACCTCTCATAGAAACTAATACAGAAGGCGTGTGCAGCACGTGAGCCTCGGTAGCACATAAAACAAACACCGCCCAACCCAAATGCTTCATATTTTTAAGCATCTCATTTAAATACTGCTAGGGACAGCATGCACCAATTTTCCACATGCATTAAATTTAATTGTCATGGTGATGAAACTCCTAACTAGATGTGTACAAAAGCAGCATTCTTTTAGATTGACGGCCACTGTCAAAAACACAATGTTCCTTCCTATCTTCAGATTTTATGGGCCATGGGACAGACACTAGTACATTTCCTCTCTTCCCATTTTCCAGTTGTTATTTCACCTACAAATATCCACAAATGCAGTTTATTTGTACATCTTTAGATGTTTGGGTTGAATGACTGACATACTCAAGTGTGCTTTAACCCACAAATATGTTTTTCTGCTACTAAAAGTCCAGACCAAACTTTTAATTTCTTGTTGATGGTTGATTTGCATGAATCAGGATAAACAGCTGTGCTCACTGGGGCAAGAGGCCCCCAGTGCAGTAGCCCCAGTGAGTGGGAAGCATAAAAGCCCTATGCAGCCTTGTGCCCTAAAGCTCGCTCGTTTAATACCAACAAAACGTGCTTATTCCTGCTCCAAAACTGGCAGACCTCCATTAGGGGGACCCTCTGAAATCCACAAAGGAGTTTGGATTCTATGTCACAGTTCAGACCCCCAGAATATCCTCAGGGTATGTGTAGATTGTCTATAATTACCCCCACCATGACAATATATAAAAGTCAATCTTCTTTTAGGATGACAGGCCCAGGCTTGCACCCTCTGTATACTTTATACCTTTAGCACAGGTCCCGGGTTCAGAGAGGTATGATTGAACACGAGCCTCTTGTTTTTAGGTCTGGCTTGACAGCGCAGGTGTTGACAGAACGTATGGGATCAAAAGAAAAAGAGTGCTCAGAAACACTGGGAGATGACCTAGGCTCCCCCAACTTGTTGCTTGCCTTGAGTGCAGCATTTGATAGGCAGAAGTTGTGTGCTTCCACTAAAAAGTAGTGCTTGTATTGCAGTTTTTGCATCAGGGATAAGCTTACTCTCAGTACAGTGGGACTGCGTTGGGTATGGTCCAAGCCAATAATCAGGGCTACTGTCCTGACGTGTTTGATACGAAAAAGTTATGATAAAGGAAGTAGGCCCGACATATTTGTAGTGAAAATCGTTTGTCAAAGTCATTAGACACTGAAGGTTGAAATACAATTTTTATTACTTTGTATTAAAGCCCCCAGAAAGGTATTTTGTTACATGGAATCTCGCAGCTTACCATAGTAAAGGAGGTTTTGGGGTTTATTTACCCCGGCCCTTCACAAACTGCGGGGAAAGAAGTTTGCACTCTGACAATTCTTGATTGGCTCTCCTATGACAGACAGAATTGTATTTTGTCAGGCATAATTTTGTATGCATTATGGATTTTATTACTGTATGCTAACCGTGGGCGTAGAATTCCGCTCCACCCGCGGAGTGTGCGAAGTTTTGCCTACTCTGCGTTCCACGGAGCACGCGGAGTAGGCAAACCTCCACACACTCTGCAGCGGAGCGGAGTTGGCCCGCCCACGGTTAACATATAGTAATAAAATGCGCATGCGCGGGCGTGCACGCATGCGCAGTTTTCTTAAGCAGTATTTCTAATGACGAAGAAGAGGGCAGCCCTGGGACACAGCGGTTAAAAGGCAAATGGTTTTTAATTGTTTTAAGTTATTATATATCTTAATAGGGGGGTGGAGGCGGGCGGAGTAGCGGAGCTACGCGGAGTTCCACGGAGTTTGTTGCCACATACGTGGCACTCCACGTAGCCCCTATCAGCACACTCCGCCCAGGGTTACTGTATGCCTGATGGTTGCCTTGTGGGGAAGCTTATGCTCAGTTCAGTATGGCCGAGTGGGTATGGGGACAAGCCGATGATCGAGACAGTGAGCTTGGTTACGTCCCTATGAAAAATTACGTCTAAGTGTCATCTGTTTACTATGAGAAGGTACGACAAAGGAAGTTTGCCTGGATGCCTTACAATAAAAAGTATTTGTTAAAGCCAATAGGCCTTTGACGGTGGATTGTTATTGCACCGTGCTATAAGCTAGACCGTTTTTTGTACACGGAATCTCGCATACCACCTTAGTAGGAATGGATATTACCATGTTTGACAAACCCACAGGGTAGAAGATTTGTACTGTAACAAGTCTTGCTTGAATTGGCCTGGCAGGCTCTACTGTCTGCAGGATTATGCAGTTGTAGTTTTGATTCACCCTTTATAGATGGCGGACTACAAGTTCCAGAATGCAAAGAAAGAACCAGGACTGGATTAGCTGCTCCCACCTAGAGTTGAATAACATGAGCTCGTTATATTTGCACACTTTCTTGCCATGGAAGTCCCAAAGCACAATAAATGTGGATTTTTATGAGAACTCGCCCTGGCCTTGCTCACAAGGAAATGGTCTGGTCATTTATCCAAAACTAATTTTGCATTTCTGCTAGATATTTATGGAACAGAATTGGAAATGTGAATCAAATTCCTGCTTTTCTTGGGGAGTACCCAAGCCTCAGATCACTGCAGGTTGAAGTCCACCTTGAGAGGGCGCGACCTTTGACGCAGGAACTCTCTAATGGGCCTGTTTGCACCACCACCACTTCCAGCTATTATTTCATGCGGGTGACTGAATAAACTAAGAGAACCAGGCACTGAAAGAAGAAAGGAAGGTGACTCCCAGCCCGGCGCACTGGAAAGTTGGCACCGCTGCTGCCCGAGATAGCCACCAGCCATGGACGTCAAACACAGGTTCCGTGGATAAGGCCAGGTGGCAGGTGATCTAAAAAAAACAGGCTTCGCCCTCCAATGCATGCGTGACAGGTGAGATAACTCAGTGCGCACTTTAGGGACCTCTAGGTAACTTGCAGTCACAGGTTTGAATCCTGATAGGGTGTATCCAGCTCTTCATCCTTCTACGGTCAATAAAATCACTAGCATTGAGTTTGATATGAGCAGACTCTGTAAAAATATCAGTACCCCAATATTTTATGGGGGACAGCAAATTTACTTTAGCTTCTCGTAGATGTGGCGAGTGTAATAAGAGATTTGTTCACCAATAGAGGCGGGCGAAGTTATGGAAGAGGCGACACAGGATGCACTTATTTTTTAAGTCTCGCCTACGAAAGACTCTTTTTGGGCTTACCAAAAACCCACAGTGGCCATAAAGCCTGCCCATTGCTCACCATTGGCTGGCTATATGTCACTCTCATCTGCCTGTTTCTTATTGGATGCCTTCCTCTTCTTTCTGTTTCTTATTGGATGTCTTCCTCTTCTTGCATTTGTCTCTCACCAGGAGCACAGCCCCTTTACCATCCTTTTGATTGGGTAACTTGTATCCTTACACTACACTTTTTTGGAAAACTTTTTTCCTTTTTGGTATGACCAGCACTCCGCAAGACTGCTAGTGTGTTATACCTCTCCGTTTTGTGCTTCTCCACGCCGCAGAATACCTCCCACCACATGTTACTCTCTGCCTTGTGTGCTGCTCGCTCTTTCTCCCGCGTGCTTTTCTCCCACCAACCTCCCCGCCACCCACCCTCCGTGTTGCTTTCTTCCTTGTGTGATTCTCTCCCAACCCTGTGTTGCTCTCTCCCACTTTATTTTTACTCCTCTTCCCCGTCCCACCTTTATTTTTATTTTATCCCCTCGCCCACTCCCTGTTGCCTCCCCCCCACTCACTCCCTTCACCTGTTCTTCCAATGCCACCCCAATCATGCGGTTCTTATTTTTTTTATAATTTTATCTTTCGAGGGCCCGATAGCAAACTCCTACCACCCCTGCTGCCTTCAAAAAGAGCTTTAGTGCTAGTGAAAGTGAATTTGTTTATTTACCCCTCCATTTTGGATTGGTAAATAAAAAACTGGCATCCATGTCATGATCCCAAGTTTAAAAGTAAAGATGCTGCTGTGATAAAGGAGGATCATTTTTGGAAAGAAAAGTAAAAAGTGCACTCCTTTTCTAGTGGCATTGCACATGTGATCAGGCAAAAAGCTTCTGCTCACAGTGCAAGACAGCCAATGGATGAAGTGGACTGACTCGTTGCCCTAAGCTGTATGCTGCGGTGGGTGGAATTAAAATGTGAATGGCACTTGAACAGACCAATGAATGAAGAGGGCCTATTGAAAGACACTCCGTGTATGTTTATATGTATTGGTTTCATTCGTTATTTGAACACACATTTGTAGGAAGAGAGCTAAAGCTGTCTCTAGGCCAGACCTAAAAGTGGTTTTGTGGTTTGATGTTCTGGTAGCTTCCAGTGACTTGCAACATCTGGAGGCCTGGATTGCAAATATTTGTGCAACAATGGGAAATAGCACAGACTTCAGACAGATGTGCAATGGATACCAATTGTGGGGGAAAATATCCTCGAAACTGAGAAATATGGGTTTGTGGTGAGTCTATAGCAGTCAATGACATTCAAGGGGGCGAGCTGATCTGGGATCAGTCTGGGGCCGGAGAGGCAGAGACTCTGGAACCCTGCTTAAAGGAGACATATTGGGATCTAAAGATCCAGATCGCTGAAAGAATATCGGAAACAAAAATATCGAAGATCAAACTATCGAGAAGGTAAGTGCAACGAGCTAAGTATAGATTCACTATTCTAAACTCCACATCTGCATACCTTGAAGCTATATATACCGTCAAGGTACATTTATGTGGAGTTATATATAGAAGAGTGATTCATTCGTTTTTATCATAGGATCTAGCACTTGCCTTTTATTTAACCTGGTTGACCTGGGGAATTATGTGGGGCATGTATGTGTACACTGTGTTGAGGCGCAAAGTATTTGACAACACAGGGGAGGGCCATGTTGTATTTTAAAAAATGTTTTTGGATTCGTGTTTTCATTTTTTATGTCCATGAGCTCATTGGTTGATTGTATTAATGCATTTTATCTGCTTTTATGGTCTGTGACCCAAAGAAAGTATTGCTACTACTTCTCTCTGAATACCCAAGACCCTGTATTACATATTTACAAAAGATATCTAAAAGAAGAGAGCTTCCCAATTTAACCAGAAAGGACTGGGTACATGTAATCAGAAGAAAAGGGGGGTTTCCTTTCTGTGTTCTTCGATTAAGGCTAGGCTATTTAGCAAATATCAGATAGACCACAACAGTTTTAACATGACATGTAGACAGTAATTGAAAACTAAAGAAGCTATTCAGGGTCCTTGTATCTTCATAAATTTATTATACACATGAAAAATTTTAAATCTCAATTTCACATAAATTAAAAACAAATGCACAAACCATATGCCCTTAGTGTTCATATGCTATGCAGTACTGAATGGGTCTATGTTGGCATACATTACATAAGTTATACAAAATTAACATTGATACAGTTATATACAAAAAAAGATAAAAATCAAGTGGAGTCCTCGTGTCGACGCGTTTCGGTGCTTTTAGTTTTTATAAGTAAACACCTTCCTCAGGACAGAACTTTTTGATAAAAACGAAGTAGATTTAATGAAGATATATCCTGCGCTATTTTTTCATTGTGCTTGACCATCAATATCATCTGGTATGCTGTGAGTCGTTAGGATCAATCACGCAATTTCTCAAAAAGATATGCAGTGGATCATCTGCTACTCGTATGTGTTCATTCTTTCCAATCAACTTATTTTAAGCCAGTATGTGGTTCTGGCAACACCTCAGAGATTTCGGGACCCTCGTGCAGCTGTTTATTGTGACACACATACTGAACCAAGCCCCGCACAGGCTTGTCCTGAGTACTAGGGGTGGGACAGTATAGCAGAGAGCAGGCTGGTACCCCATCCCTCCTAGCAGAGCACCCAGATCCCTCATTCCAGGTCCAAAGACATTATCCATCCGTTGACCCCGTTTCAAGCATGGCGGCAGAGACTATGGCTACTCGAGGCCTTCTGTCTATAAGCTGCTGTCTCACAGGGCTTCCTACAGTCTCAGGGTGCCTCTACATCCGTTGGTAGTCAAATGACCATCTGAACTGCTGCCTGGAGTCGCAGGAAGGGATATATGTCAGAGTACCGCCGTCAGAAATCTCGCCTGACATAAATATCTCAATATATTTTTACAAGCACAAGGGAACCCAAAAGGTAGATAATGAACTTGGGTAACAGTTTAGTATTAGAACAGTGGCCCTAAAACAGAACAGTTTAGTCAGTAGGATAGATATAGGCTTGAATCAGTGCTATATTGCCCAGAATTCGAGCCTCGGATCCCACAGATTACGTGCATCGCAACATGCTGCTCCATTGAAATTCCTACCACGTATTCCATAAACTGCAGAATTTCATCACCAATATATCCACAGAACCATCCTAATTGCGGCTCCTCTTCCTTCTGAGTCCATGTGCGACCAAACCTTTCCCTCAGCCTAATCATAGCAATTTTCATAAATTCAGGCCTGTACCTTAACAGTCCTGATGATGACCCTATTATTGTTCTAAAAGGATCGAAACATCGTCGACTAATGTAAACAGTTTGCACGTTAATCGAATATGATAAAAGAAGTGTAGTTACTGTTTCTATAAGCTTGTCAGAAATTGTGTTCAATATTCCACAACAACACCGTCTAGGATGCAGGATTGTGTCCCACGCTATTGAAGAGTTTGTGTTTGTGTTCTTTGACATTATTGATTTTAATTGATTGTCCGGCTGGACACTCGCCATATAGCACTGATTCAAGTCTATATCTATCCTCCTGACTAAACTGTTCTGTTTAAGGATCACTGTTCTAATACTAAAATACATATCTCAATGTAATTCACAAAAATATCATTTAGGCTTTCTGTTATTATTTCCAATGGGACAAAAGTTTTGTAAATGTGACTTAGGACAAGTTATTTATAGCAGACAAAACGCTGGCAAAGGTATATGGGATGGGATATGGATATGGGAGGGGCCGGGAGCCGAGCGGACATGGATCGCCTCGGCTCCCGGGTCACGAGCTGCACGAACCCGGCTCTGGGCTGATCTGGCCCTTCTTCGGATCCCCCCTTGTTACTCACATGTGGAGGAGCAATTGGGGCATTTGCTGGGCTGCGGCAGTCGATCCTGGCTTGGCGGACGGGTCCGGTATCCCGAGGAAAAGGAGGAGAGGTGCGGTGGCGCTCAAAATGGCGGGCGGCATCTCGCCGTGGACTCCGCCGTCTGCGGCCGCCGCTGGGAGGTAGGATTGCGACCTGCGCTCCCCCGGCTTGCCCAGTCTCGCACCAATTGTTCGCAGCAGCCGACGGGTCCTGGCTCCGTCTAGCCCCAACTCGGCGGTGTCCCCCAGCGAGGGAATCCTCCCAGCGCCTGCCTGACTTCAAGATGGCGGCCCGCGGCGACCCTCGGATGGCGATCGCCGCTTCTTCTGGCTCGCCCCAACTTCCCCCCAGCCTCTTGCCTCTCCTGCAGCCCTCTTCCTGGCTGTCGGGCCTGTCACCCGTCCCGCTGTTGCTTTGGGGGCCTCTGCCACTTCCGTTTTGCCCCGTGGTCCTGCAGCAGGAGCTGGATCTACTGGATCGCTCACCCCTCCCCCACTGCAGCATGGCACCAATGGCTCCGGTGCTGAATGGGCTGCTCGTGTCTCCCGGAGGCCACACATCTTCCAGGGCGGCTGTATCCACGCACGGCCCACCAGCTGCCGTGGCAGCGCCTCACGGACAACGCGTGATCGCACCTGCACCTTCGCCACCTTGCGCTCTCTCACGCCCACCGAGCCGGATGGCTGCAGGCTCTCCAGGATGGCGACGTGCCTGCGGCTGGCCTCCGGCGTCATCCCTCACCTGGGCTCCCACCTTCTCTGCTAGACTTCTTGACTTTTGCTCTGTTCTGACCGACACTTTGCTGCTGTTCTCGGACAGTTTCGCTGGGCTCTGGCCCCCTACCATGCCCCTGGCCTTAGCCCTTCTCACTGTGGATGACCCTCAAATGTTTCCTTCTCTCCATGCCCTTGCATCCCTCCCACCCTCCCTTTGTGCTGTGGCTGCATCCACACTCATGGAACTCTGCTTTGTCTTGTGTAGTGACTCTAGTTAATGGTATCTGCTTTAGACCTAGCACCATATACCATGCCTATGTGACTCTTGGAGTTTATCCAGTCATATCCCCTCCCTATGTGTGTAGAGATGACTCTAATCATTAGTGTATGCAGTAGACCTTTGACCGATTGCAATAATGTTAAGCTTTGGTATTCGCTGAAGTCCTTACACCATATACCACCCCTATGCGTCTTCTAGAGTTTGGCCAGTCATATCCCTTCCTATGTGTACGTAATTGACCCTTATCACTAGTGTTTGCAGTGGACCTATGTATTCTCTACCACCCCTATGTGACCCCTAGAATTAGTTGTAAAGGGGCAGCTGAAATTCCAGGAGCCTAGTCCCGACAGCTCGACGACTTCGGAGGGCTGGAAGAGGTCCCCCGCTACACGGCGGAGGAGGGCACTGGACATCGAAGGCTGTCCTATGTAAAGCGCTTTGATAACCTAATCGGTTCAAGATCCTGAAATGTGCAACGTAACTGATTCTATGTAAACTGCTGTGATAACATGTAATGGAACTGGTGCTATGTAAAGCGCTCTGATAACCTAATCGGTTCAAGTTCGCGCTATAGAAAACTCTAAAAATAAATAAAAATAAATAAATAAATAAAATTCTGCAACCAAACCTTAGGTAGCAGAAAGTCCTCATCCAGGGAAACTGTCTGGTCTCAATAAGACTCAACTAGGCCTTCTCTCCCTATGGATGTGACTCGCCTTGCGGAAGACGGCAGTGGAACCCCTGCTTCCGGTCCGGATGAGGAGTAAGTTGACCTCAGTCTTGTATCCACCAAGTGGTGAGAGAACCTCCTTGCACTGACCTTGCAGTCTTATCTCTCTCTGCCACCCAAGAAAACATCTGAAATATCTAAACCCCTGACACTCCTTGGCTCTCGGGCTCACGGCGCTAGGTCCACCTTCCACACCCATTCCGATGGTGACCTGTGTCCCGTCCACCTTCCAGCAAGGCAGTGGAGCGGGTAGAGTGTGACCAACCAGGCTTTGTGCTGCTTCACACGCCTCAGCCATCACCACAATTTGCACCATCAGGTTCAGACTTTTGTCAGCGACTTACATCTGTCTCGGCTAACTACCAACCTCCCGACAAGCAAGAAGTCTGAAAGGAGGCCTGTGGGGGAGCATTTCTACTTTTTGACCAAAGAAAATCCACATGAACAATTA
The DNA here is from genome assembly GCF_964263255.1 of Lissotriton vulgaris. Classification (NCBI taxonomy): domain Eukaryota; kingdom Metazoa; phylum Chordata; class Amphibia; order Caudata; family Salamandridae; genus Lissotriton; species Lissotriton vulgaris. The sequence continues at coordinate 41,822,912 of NC_141700.1, forward strand.
ATTTATCTTCACAATCAACCTGGACTTAGGAGTCTGGTAGAGTGGGTGAAGCGCCATAAACCAGAGGTTCTCCTGCCTCGACAACCTCACTGTTCCCTCTCATCATTAGGAGCTGGAAGAACAGCCAATGGCCAAACGCGAGAGCCACGCCTTCTCTGCTGTCTGAATCCTCTTTCCGAGCAGGCCACCCACCCACCCAAGACAGCTCGTGGGTGGCCCATCACCCACCCAGCTGCCATGGTCACTGTTATGGAAGTCCCTCCTTCTTTAGGGCTGCCCTTCCTGCATCAATTTTTGTGACCGAAACCGCTGTGCCACGAAGCCCGTGGACAAAAAAACCACAATAGCCTCCACCCATAGGGAGAAACCTCCCTACATGTCAATTTTTTATATTGGAGAAATAACATCCCACTTTGGGGCTTTTTTAAAAATAAAAAAAAAAACTATGCAGACAAGGCCAAAACAACGCTGGCATGTTGGCCAACTGGCTTTCCATTTTTGCCGAAAGTGGTGTCGACAGCAGCTTGTTTGATAAAAACAATCCCCGCTAGGGAGGTGGGAATCTCTTCATGTGGTGGTGGGCGGTCCTGTGGTGGGATCTCAGAGGCGGGTCGAAGAATTCAAGGACCGCCTGCCAAAGACCCCAACATGGTCGATTCAATCCTCTTATTCCTGAACGCTGGCTGGCCATCTTTTCCAAACTAGACCAAGAGACTGAAAGTTATTGCATATCCTCAGTTTGTTTTTAAAAAGATGATTGTATCCTTCTGGGCCCCTGGTAATAAACAACGACCAATCACGTCCTCCCACGGGAGTTTAGAAATGTTTAACAATTGTGTGTTATGGTTTGTTTTCTCTTCCTCCCCCTTGCATCCTGTTTTTCTTGCCTTGTGGACTCCTAAGCCCATATTCCTGGAACCTGATAAGGCCTCGTGATCTAGAACATGCTCCCAGTTTCCTGTGTTTGTACACAGAAAGGAATGCTATAGGTTGGATAATTTACATTTCAAAACGCATGTGGGGGATTAAAACCAATCCTGTTATTCACGAGACAGGAATGCCTCGTCACTCTCTTTTCTGTAGATCAAACAGGAAGTCAGAAACATCTTATTTCAGACAGAAACTTCAAAACATAAACAATGTACATAATACAGTTATCAATAAATAAGTGCTCCCCAGTATAAGGACAATTTAATATCTGAATAAAGTGCACATAACTGGGGGGTGCAAAATTGCATTTTTTTTCTGTGTCCCTTTTACTCCAACTTCATTCAGTGGAAAAATAAGATTTTCTGTTAGCTTTTAAAACTTGTTCACACAAGAGTGATTTGGGAACCCTCCCAGAAAAATAAGTCACTGCCAGCAGGAGATGTCTCTTGGTGAGTCAGTTTCTATGTGAGCCAGTCTCACATGGGTGACAATATACAAACTTGCAAGTTGCTGAATTTTGAGAAATTTCTCACATTGTGCATAACATGAAATTCAGAAACTTGGCAAAAAAAATACATTAAAATTTGCCCAGGCCTCCTTCTAACTGCGCATGAGCTGTCATCCAAACAGAGTTTGCAGCTGGACGTGAAGCGAAACTTGTAACGCGTTGTTGGATAAAGTACGAAAAGATACCCTGATATTGTTATCCACAAAAGCTAGAAATTTTTGTAGGTTGAGAAGCACATAAAACATAAGTATATAAATAAACAAGACAAAAGACCAAATTGAGGCAAATAATGATGGTGGTAAAAAATCTATTATATGTGTTCAGTCCACATGGTATAAAGAACAATTTCTCTGGTCTAACTGACCGTTATGTGAATGGCGTTTCAACGCTAGATTATTTGCTGGGGTCTTCATCAGGAAGGGAGTAGAGAAGGGTGAAAGCATGGAGTTTTTATGGAAAAGAGAAATGTATTCCACTCCATTGTTAGGTAATGGGAGTTTTGATGCACGAGTGGTGTCTCTACTATGTTACGGCGAGATTAATAGATATGTTCTTTCCAATTTTGGGGTATCCTGTGGGTGCAACACTGTGTGCCCCAAAAATTCCATAAACCCCTTCAAACAATTAACTACTCCTTTGTTTAATTGGGCCACTAAAACAATGTTATTGGAAGCAGTCTCTTCCAAGAACCTGGACTGAATGTGTTCTTGGATAGTCAAGTCAAGTCAAGTCAGAAATTTGTATAGCGCGCTACATACCCAGAGGGTCTCAAGGCGCTTGAAGAAGCGTGGGGAGTTATTTGTCGAAAATCCATGTTTTGAGTTGCTTTCTGAATGCTAGGTGGTTCTGAGTGAGACGAAGGTGAGGGGGAAGTGAGTTCCAAGTTTTAGCTGCTAGGTAGGAGAAGGATCTACCTCCCATGGTGGTTTTGTTGATGCGAGGTACAGTGGCAAGGGCTTGGTTGGAGGATCGTAGTTGGCGTGAAGGGGTGTAGAAGGATAGGGTGAACTTGCCAGGATTTTACTTTCAAAGCCTGTTCAATTTTCAATTTGAACTGAATGTCCTTCTCCCAGCTTATGTCTTACCCTACGGAGAAGAGGCCGCAGCTTCTACGTGTGAGGTGATCACCATTATACTACCTGCAACAGGTAGTAGAGTTATGTTTTGTATTGTAGCAATTGTATAGTGCCTCATACCTCTGACAAGGCCTCAAAGCACCTTCTGGTGTGCGAGGAAGAGTTTTCCCTATTCATTGTGCTTGGTTGGCAGAGTGTGGGTTTTAAGAGGGGCCAGGTGGGAAGAGGAAGTACGTCATCAGCTGGGGGTAGGAATGCCCCCTGCTCTGGGTGCACAACTGCATGTATCTAAAATCCTGGTTTTTGGTTCTGGCTCGAGCATCAGACTAATGTAGCACGTGCACAGAGGCCAAGGCCTGGCTCTTGACAGGAGTGAAGTCATGGATGTGTCCTGTGCCCTGGAGAGGTGCACTATGCCCACCCACGCCGACAGACAGTGCACTACTGTCCCTCTTGTGAATGTGGCACAAAGAGCCATGCTGGCAATGTTTTTGTTGTTAGAAAAAGGTTCAAGGGTTCTCTTCCTGGAGGTAACTGCCTTTAATCCTATATTTACGGGAGGCTATGGTGGGTAAGGTGGGGATTGGCTGAGGTAGGGTCTCTGCACGCGGAAACGGCGGTGGGCGAAGGGGCCCGAGTCACTGTCTGAGGGCGGCAGCCACTGATTACATTTGCTGAATGACTTTTGTGCCACAAGATTTACTTACCCTGAGCTGACTTTGAATAACCTGATGATATCACTGTGAAAGCATTGAGGAAGCCCTGGTCTGATTGACCCTGAAGGGCGAAACACGTGTCGGCTGTTGAAGATCTTTTACTGTACCTCACTTTGCAACAAATACTGGATATCTAAATAAATAAATATAATTAAAATTACCACCCGGAACTGTGAATTATATCTGCTAATGGAGGAGCACTAAGAAATGGAGGAGCAGGTATTCACATACCCCATGCTGGCAATGTGCTGTGTTTATGAATCCATGGTACCACCTAGAGCTTTTTATCTGTTTCACTACTGGCCCACTCATGTAACCGTCTGCTTCTTAGCGCTTACCCGACTCCTTGCACCACCCCCCCCCCCTCTGTGTTTGTTGTGCTGGTAAACACATGCTGTGTGTGAGCAAAGCCGAGTGATGGAGGCCTGAGGAATCCATTTTGGATACCCCTTCCTGACCTTTTTCACAAGATGGAGGTGAGGCTGCTTTCTCAGACTAGGAAGTAACATTCGTAATGTAGCAGCCAGGGGGTTCCTACTATTGTTCAACCCTATGGACTGTCAGTGGGCGGTTCACCATCTACTGGTTTGATTCAACGAAGCAGGAGACCGAGTGTGACGTCACTTCCTGTTTTTAAATAAAGCTTCTGGGAGTGCACCACTGTGCAGTCAATCTTGATGGCCTTTCAAATCTCGCTCTTTTATGACGCCCTCGTTGTTGATTGGTTCTTGGACACACGTTTCTGTCATTCTGTGCTTGTGCTCACGGATAGTAGGGGTTGGTGAAAGCAGAAGGGGGGGGGGGGCTTAAAATGTTGAGGGGAGGGTACCATGTAATTACCCGGACAGATGCATATTGATGCGTTAAGCACTAAAATCGACGCTAATACTCATTTACATTTATTGCTGGGGAATCCCATTCATTTGTGCCCAAGATCACACTGCATGATGAAGTAATCCAGTAGTCAGGATAGCTTGTAAGAATCAGTTTATTCTCATCAGACAGCTTGTACATCCACAGTGTCCTGAAGCCAATGTCTCTCTGACCAACCCCTGCTGTTAGAACACTCAGGAACATAGAAACCATCACAATTCTATAAGTGTGTTCTAACTGGGAATACACATGTCCGCCGAGACTCGCAGAGACCTGTCCCTCCCAAACTTTGACATTTTGGGAGTCAGTACCATTGTGGAGGTGTCCAAGGAGCGCGGCGGAGTGGAAAAATACTCCAGAACGAAATGAATATGTATTTCGGGTGTGGGCGGCCCAGTATCTGGCCTCCAGGGAGCAGGTTGGGCAATGGCTGGCTCTATGAAGTCTTCGTGCACGCTGTCATCTGTTGATTGCTTCCACAGTACATCTTGGCTGTGCACAGGAGCACACTGTTCTGGGGTGTGTTTATGAGACACTTAGGGCGCTAATAAGTCTGCTGCTGGGCATAGCGTCCATCCGGTCAACTCCTCAATGGACAGCAATGGCAATTACTAATTAATTTGTCTCATGTCAGTTGTGAGTAACTGATCGGGCTCTGTTTTTTTCCATGCTGGTAGCTTGTAGTGTTTCTCTTTCAGGGTGCATGTCAGGGCACGAGTCGGGGGTACATGGTGTACACCCACTATTTTCAGGGGGCGGATGCCGTCCACCCTGCCAAGAAGTTAGCCCCCACAGCAGCCGCGGTCCATGCAAGTAATGGCTGTGGGGTCGCGTGGGGGAGATCAAGGGACGATGCTGAGGGAAAATTAAATAAATAACTAATTTTCGCTCTGCATCGTCCCTCGAAATCTACCCCCACGCGGCCCCGCCGCTGTTACCTGCATGGACCCCGGCAGCCCCACAGCAATATGCTGAACTTTTCCCAGTGCAATTTTCAGACACCGGGACATGTTCAGCAGCACCTGTAAGTTGTCTGCTTTCCATTCCCAGCAGCAACATGGGGGCAGCGAGGGGGCTTTTCTCTACACCTCCAGCTGGGCCAAAGATAAAGGCAGACATTAAGGGGCCATCAGGCCTCCTTTTGATGGAGTATGGGACTGGAGGTGGCCTGGAACCTCTCACTTACATGCAAATGAAAGAGAGAGAAAACGAGAGCACACAGCCTGTTATCTCTTCACAGGTACTTAAGAGATGCATCTTTTTACTTTCTTCAGTCCCTGTATATAAGTGCATGTGCTGTAAGAATGTCAGATGAGATGGTCTGTCCCAAGATTTACACAAACAACAATTTAAATAGCACTATTTTATTTCTATTATAGCGTTCCTCATCCCAATGCAGAGTGTTAAAGCGCTTTACATAACATACATAACATATCCATCTAAAATAAATCATGTAAGTGTGCAAATCAATGTACAAGATGTTACACGAGACAGTGAGTGTTACAAGGTGTAGGAGTCAAATACCCTTCGTAGCTGACTGTGGTCTTCTAGGAGGATTACAATTTATAAACTGCAAGTAACAAAAGGATCTCTATGTTCAAAGCAGTAATCCACTTACCTATCTACAGATAATAAAAATATGTCATCTGCAGGTTACGTGATGTGCTTTGGAGGAGACCTTTTTTTTAAACATATTTTATTGCATTTTCAGTTTGCAAATGTTATAACATAAAGCAGAGCACTGTTGCATTATTAAGTTGTACATGTTTGCTCACAACATTGTAGAAGATGCACACCATGTGTGTAGCGATATCATGAACAACAAACCCGAAGGAGGTAGCAACAAAATAGAGATGCAACAATCCCCAAATGCCCCGTCCCACTCCCAAGAACAGTGGGTGATTATGTTTTGTAGGAGACAAATTAATCGTCTACACTTTGATTCAAATTTGGGACTACACAAAACACACATCTCTCCAACAAACGTGTTAACCTGCAAAGCTATGTCACCATTAATGTAATTCCCTGAGATGTATTGGGCGCCTCTGTAGCAGATGCCTTAACCCCATACAACATTTTAAAATGCAGAATTTGCAACCATTAAGCAGAACAGATCTACTACCGTGTTTTTCTTTGTTGCCAATTTCTTTGTGGCTGGGTTTAAAACAAAATTATTCGTTGAGGCCCAGATTTTGCGCCAGGATTGCACCATTTTTTTGGCACAACCCGGACTTCAAATCTCATTTGTTAATTTTCATGATACACTTAAATGTACTCCTTTTAAACGTGTGAGATCTTAGTATCTGATGTCAGTTCTTGTGATGTCTCTTCCAGTGAGGTCACTTCCTGTGACGCCACATGGAATGTCACGCGTCGTGAGATCATGTGCTGTGTTGGCACGCGTCAAGATGTCACTTGCATACTGCCTAACTTGGTCAGTCCCCCCACTTCTTTTTATAGGACTTGTGCCCTGGTGCATGTAAATACTAGAGGGAGCATCATGACCATTTGGAGCTCAGATGTAAATACATTTTGAGACATTAAAAAAGTATTTTTGCCTCTGCGTGTATTTTTTTTTTGCCAGAAAATGAATATGTCCCAGTTGGAAGGTTCTGCTGGTGTCACTGGTCTGTTGAGATTGGCCAAGAGTGAGCCTCTGCTCACAGGTGTGAGCCCCTGTAAGAGAGACGTGTGTTGTTAAACAGCGAAAGAGATAGACTCTCTCCACGTGTGACGTGTCTAGATGGCAGGGGCGACGTGTGACACTATAGTGTGGGAGTGAAATCCCCAAACTTGCAAAATGCAACCAGACGGGTGTTCTTGTATTGGATTGCACCGGTGTTCAGAGAGGGCCTGGGAGTGATGTTAATTCACTAATTCCACGTTCCTCTTGTGATTCAAAATTACCAAACATGATGCGATTTACCCGCGTGCATAGTTACGGGTAACATGCGGGAAATATGTCAGCGCAGGAGCACAAGAAAAACTAATTTAGTGAGCACAAGCGGGTGCTTCTGTTCGGGTTCTCTTGCATTTAGAGCTATTTTGGTAATGCAAAATGCATCCCCAGGCCCATTTTGATGCATGGGCGCGTTTTGCTCTAAGAAAATAGCGCTAAATGCAGTTACGCTTCTCTCGTAAATCTGTGCCATCTTGCACTTCTCGCGTAAATATGGAAGGTTTCAGCTTTTTTTCTGATCCAGAAGCAGCACTGAGACTCCCTGAAGTCATCCAGTAAAGAGTTCCGGGGGGTGGATCCTAGAAGTGCGGAGGTCCAACTCCCCACTTTCCATTTTTTCATTCTAGGGCTTTGATTGGGTTGGACAACCTGGCGGTTGAGGTTTGATGTTTTTGTCATTTAATGAAGAAAGCTTCCTGGGTCATGGTCAAGGACTTTGATTTAAATTTTGGAGACAACTGGTAGCCAGCGAAGGGTGCCCAGTGCTCATTCGTGTGGCCCAAGGATGGTGAAGATGTCCTGCTGCCTTGTTTTGAAATAACTACATAATTATGGGTTCCAGAGTAGCGTGCTACTTGCCAAAAAAGCACTTCAACACCCCATCAGGGGTAGCAAGCGCTATATAAATGTAAACCTTTTTCCCTCTTCTATCCCTCCGCTATCCTTCTCAATCCAAATAACTGACTAACATAGCCACCACTCACATTACTTCATATTTCAGTACACTAATTCAACACTAATCCTCTATGGGTCCCGGAGTAGCGTGCTACTCGCCGAAAAAGCACTTTCGAAGCCTCGTCAGGGGTAGTAAGCGCTATATAAATGCAATTACAATATAATTTTAGAGCTGAGAGACTAATGGAGGCGTCAGAGAGAGGCCGATAGATCTTCTGGCTTGCACTGATGAAAGGGTCGTGCTTTTAGAGAGGTGGCTGTGACAGAACCAGACTACCTGTGTGACCTGAGGACAAAATGACAGTGTCCAAGGATGACCTGCTAATTATAGCGTTGAATGCAGCGCGCTGCTTAGTACAGTAATAGCTCCTCACTGCTCTGGCAGCTCAGTGGAATACCTTGCACACTCCAGGGATCTCTTTTTTCACCTCATGTTCACAGGTTCAGATTCCAGAGGGCCTACTCAGCCTTTCATGCTTCTGCTATTCAGTTGTGTAACGAAAAGCACCTGTAATTCAGCACTGCGATCCACTCTGGGTCCTGAACCAGATTACCACAGGCAAAATGAGAAAAGATCAACATTGAAATAGAGCAAGACATTAATATCGACTCCTATAGAGTGAATAATAGTAGCCTGCCCCCTCCTTGTGATAATCGATAATATCACACAGTCATGATATATGTGCAGGTGGAGATTATGAGTGAGCGTGCGACATGCCGCCGTTGCTTGGGCCCTGCTGTGCAGTCGGATGGCAGCGACCAACTTTGAAGCAAGATTGGTTGCACCGAAGGTGGATGTTCAGCTCAACATGCCTGTGATGTGGTCTACAATTGGCTCTTGGTGGTAGCTTGGTGACACCAGGAAGGTCTTCCTTGTTGGGTCCTCAAGGTGAAAGTTGGATTTCTTGTAGATCTGAGAAGATGTTGATGGCGCATTGGCAAATCCTACAGTCAACGCATGACCAGATTTACTCCAAGAATGGAATGTGGCGGCAAGTTTTCCAGAGGGCATGAACTTTTGCAAGAAGTTTTTTGGGTGGACGGTGAAGTGACTTTGTTTGTTTATAAGGGCATGAAATGATACGATAGAGCTATCCGACCAGCAGAGAATGTGTGCCGAAGGAGACGTGTGGTATTAGACCCCTTGATCAAGGAGCGGAGACGTGTAGAACCAATGAGGTCATAATCTAGAATGGTTCAGGATAAGGCAACTCCCCAGATGAGGGTGGTGACAGGTGGAGCAAAAAAGAACAAGAGCATAACTTGTGAATAGTGATCGTGAGTGTAGTTTACGAGTCATAATATGCTTGGGGAGGGGAGTTCCTAGGATCTAGAGCAGAAATGTGTTCATAAATAGTAGTTTTACTTTTTTCTTGTTCTTGAAAGATGTAGTTGAAGGATTCTGTCTTCTTTCAGGAAGGGGGGGGGTTCCAAATTTTGGGGGCGATGCCAGAGAAGGATCTGTTGAAGGTTTTCTTTTTTTTTAAGAATCTCTGTGGTTTCAGCAATTGAATGCTGAAGCTTCTAGAGGCTCTGAAGCCCCCGGAAGTTCAAGCTTCTGAGCGAGGTAGCTCGGGGGGTTGAAGTGCAGAGCTTTGTGGGTCATGCATGCAATTTTCAGTTGAATTCCTGCTCATGTTTGCATTTATCATTTATCGAAACAACAGTAAGAACAATCAAGCAGGAATCAGCCGCTGTTTTACTCTACAGACCAACTCTTTTATTAGTAAATGAAAGAAGTTTCTCGACTCCGCCTGTCAGATGGTAGAACTATCAATAAGGGTGAACCGCCCCCATCATGGTTCTTGAATATTAAACTCCTGGCGCGAATGGATAGCAAGGAGGCTATCAGACTTGTATAGTGTGGTGTAGTTTTTATATTTTAAGAAATAGCTTTAATGTTTTATTAATCTTATTTACTGAAATGTATTCATTTAAATATAATAAAAAGACTCACAGTAGCAGTATTTCAAGACCAGGTCTTGAGCCAGCAAAGCTGTGGTTAGTTTGTGATGAGTATGGAAAAGGGAGGTTTGCACAACTTCCTTTTTGAGGCTAGAATGAGTCCCCTTTTCTCTGAGTTCCGCAGAGCCAGCACGGGACCGCCTGGGCGGAGTGCACATCTTCCCCGCGTAGGGGTGGGGGGCTGGTGGGCGGAGCCAGGCGGTCGCTGCCTGCCTTGGGCCTGGGTGTTTGCTGGGCTGCGGTGTATGCTGGCCGACATATCCATGGGTCAGCAGGGCGGCTGGGCAGGAAGGGAGTCCGCCCCTGTTTAAAATAACAACAGCGAATGCAGAACTGCCAAAAGTCCAGGTCAAGGAGGAGGCGGGCGTGCCAAACTCTTGTGCGACATAAGGCCTTTTTCCTCGGTCCACACAGCATGGGAAGGCACAGTCAATGATGACCCACACAGCGGTCAGTCAATAGGTGTTCCACATAACGGTCAGCGTGCCCACGTGACCGCCTACTCCCTACTTTTCATTCTGACTGACATAGTATGTGTTACTGTGCACAAAACTCAAGTCACAAGTCTTTTCACAAGTGCTCACCATGTATTCTCTGTTGTGAAATAACAGAGTACTGGATAATGGGGGAAATAAGGGTACACCCTCAGCAGTCCTCCTTTCAACATGCTTGAAACCTGCCTGCGTGCCAAGGCATATGTTGAATAGCCCTTGAGTAGCAGCCTTTTAACCTGATGCCTTTGATAATAAAGCCTTTCAGCTCTCACTGTGTAAATCTGCGTAGTGCTTAATTTGAGCCGCTGGTTTCCGGTGCTCGGCACCGCACTTAATTGTCAACGCCGGTGTTTGTGACTTTCTGCCAACAGGTGGCACTGTCTGGCTAATTTAGAGATGACTATAACAACAGTTAATTATTAATTCAATATACATTAAAAATGACTAATACCTGCTGTCCAAGCCATTCTTACAGATTTGGGGGCCTGAAATAGTCTGAATTGTCACACTTGTCGGAGTGTGATGGTTTGTACTTGTGTTGGTACTTTCATTGGCAGCACATTCATTTTCTTACATATTAGGAACTGGCGTAGTATGTCACTTCCTGGCCCCCACACGACCTACGGTTGTATGTGGTGTGCATGAGTAGTGCTTGGGTACACCAGGGGGTTGGTGCCCAGCCATGCGGTACCCCCTTATTGTATGTAGCCCCTGGGGGGGTCAGGTTGCCTCATCAGATTTAGCTGTTGACAGAGAAGCTACTTCATCTCTCATTCGTGGGGCCCGCGTGAGTTGTTAACTTTTACGCCACTCTTCAAAAACCATTGTAAAGCAGCATGTATGTGTCATGGGATGAATTCAAAGCCACTGACTGCAGCAGCCTGTGCTTAAGTTGAGCCGGTGGTTTCCGGTGCTCAGCACTGGCAGTGCATTGTCAACACTGGCGCTCGTGACAGTCTGCCACGAGGTGGCGCTGTCTGGCTACTTTAAAGATGACCACAGCAACAGTTAATCATTAATTCAATATATATTTAATAGACTATTCCCTGTCGCCCAAGCCGTTCTTATAGCTTTGGGGGCCTGGAATAGTCTGGATTTTCCCACTGTATGAGTGTGATGGTGTGTAGTTGTGCTGGTACTGTCATTGGCCGCACGGCAGAGGCAATGTGTGCTGAAAGCTACAGTGGCCGCCTAACAAGAGCCCTGATATTTTATTTTTTTACAAATTAAGCACTGGCAGCAACCAAGATCACTCTAGTTCACCTTCCCTGGACCAAGCCAGCTCTAGTAGGTCAACCTGCGGTCTGAGAGAAGCAACAGGAAACAAAAGACTGCGGCCCAGGGAACGGCTAACGATGCGCACCCTGGTCCCAGCGAAGGGCGGCCGCCCACTGTGCACATCCTTTGTCTGCTACAGGGACCAGGACACAGCAACATCATCGGACTCAACAAATGCCGCCAGGTTACAACTCACCTCCTGGAGGGAGCAGCTCCTCCGGTAGCTTCTTGTCATGGAGCGGTAGCACACCTGAAGGAGGGGCCCTGTGCAGTCATTGTGTCCACCCAAAGGTCTGGGGCCAACTTTGAATGTATGGGGTCAGCTGATTGGAGGCCAGCGGTGAGTGTGCTGGATATAAGCCGAGCCCTTCCAATTACCCAAAGCTCACCTTAAACCGGAAGTGGACACTTGTGTCCAAGGTCTGGGGAGAAGACATCAGTATTGCAACCCTAGAAGGAGGAGAGACACAGCCTGCAGATTACAGGACCTGCCCTTCCATGGCCCAGACCCTCATTCCGCGACTAATGCACGGACGCGAGGAGCCTGGAAGGTCTGAGACTGCCAACCCTGGAGGCCTGCGACTACTTCCCAGCCCAAAGTGTGCCTGTGAGTGGCTACAGTCCAGTGTGCCTCCACCCCTGTTGTTGCCTCCATGAGTGACTGCACACCTCGCATGAGGGTCTGTGCGCCTCTCCACTGTCCCCGCCTTGGAGTCGGTCTGCAAGCTTGAGGGCTCTCATGCATCTGTGTATCTTGCTGTCCCTCAGAGTTCTGTGACTTACTGCACCTCCAGCCTGTGGCTGCACCTGTGGCCCTTCTGTAGACGACAGCCTCCGGCGTGATGCCATGTGGCCTTCAGCGGGTCTGTGCCCTCTCTTCTTCAGTGGTAGCCAAGGAATGGGCCCGAATGCAAGGAAGAAAACTGAGCCCACGTCTCCTGGTTTGGTAGTAAAACATAGCTACTAATTGGCTGAAGTGGGCCCCAAACATCCATAGGCCTCGGTACCACTGCACCTGATGCACCATTGACAGTTACGTCCCTGTCATTGACCATCCTAGAACCTTGAGTGAAAGAAAAAAAATGCAACCTTGAACACACCAGCAATTTATAGTAGGGTTTAAATTTTATAGGTCATAAAAAAGTGGGCAATGAAGTGTCTTTGATACAAATATATCCTTCTTTAGTGGAAATATGTAATCCTTACTCTCATTAAATGAGCAGGTTATTGTCAGGACCCCTGGAGCTATGCGGCACCGCAGCTGTGGTGTTTTCCACATCATTATGGATTTGCTACATTTACCACATAACCCATCATCTGCTGCGTAATCTGCAGATTTTAACAACAACACTTCTGGCTCAAACTAACCAAAAGTTACTAAAAACACAGTGACGCGGGTTGCCGCACAGCGGTGGGCCCTTTGCAAAGGTTGACTGGTCTAGTTTCTGTAGATTATTGCTGTATTTGAGTGGTAAACTGGTACTAATACGTTGAAACCGTTGCTGAGAACGTGTTAACCTGTGCAAAAACATGACAAAAGAAGGAGGCAATACTATCACAAAATGTGCCACATTATGCTGTATAATTTACCTTTTCTTACCCCATATTTTGTTTCTCCCCTCCCCCTAATTCCAATGTCCCTATTTATTTATAAGAATATGCATCAATAGTTTTAGGCCCCATATGTAGCATTCTATATGCTTGAAGTGTCACCTGTGAGTCATGTTACAGAAGTCACCTGTAGCAGTTTATCAGGACCCTGTGATAAAGCTGCCATATTGTAGCTGGTTTGAGACAACTGAGGCAAAAGGAAGGTTGCAAGAGTTGATGAGTCACGCCACTTGTGTTTTTTTTGCAGAGCGGGCACTTTTCCATCTGACCACAGAACATATTTTTCCAATACAGATATGAGCTTTGGAGGCTTGAGGGCAAAAAAAGTGCCAACTCTGGGTATTCTGGGGTCAGGACTGCTGTACAGAGTAGGAGGAAGAGGAAACATCTGTTAAAACAAGCATTTGCAATGCAATAGGTCTCGCTGTAGCAAAGTTTGAGCTATTGGTCTTGTAAATGACAATTTTTTTATTTATGAGTTGGTTTTGAAAATAGCGAAATTAATATCTTTGTCATTTACAATGCCAATAGTTATAACTTTCGAAAATGTGACACCTATAGCATTTGTAATGCAACATGTTTTGTATTTATGTGACTTAGATGTATTGATATTACAAATAACAATGGCTTTTCATTTTTTTAATTAATTAATACTTAAATAAAAGTGATTGTAATTTATAATGGCAATAGCTTAAACTTTTATAAATAACTTTTGTGAAGATTATGTTCAGTGCATTTTATTGTGACGAAAATCCAAGAACAGAAGTGAAATATTAACATCTTTTTGTGACATTTGTAATAAAGCTTGAAACATTGAGAGAATATATTTGAACCAGTTGTTGTTGAATGGTTGCACAGAATAATGCTGTGGTGGAGCTGAGTGATGCTGGGGTGGCGCTGAGTGATGCTGTGGTGGTGCTGAGTAGTGCTGTGGTGGTGCTGAGTGGTGCTGTGGTGGTGCTGAGTGGTGCTGCTGAGTGATAATATGGTGGTGCTGAGTGGTGCTGCGGTGGTGCTGAGTGGTGCTGTGGTTGCGCTGAGTGATGCTGTGGTTGCGCTGAGTGATGCTGTAGTTGCGCTGAGTGATGCTGTGGTTGTGCTGAGTGATGCTGTGGTTGTGCTGAGGGATGCTGTGGTTGCGCTGAGTGGTGCTGTGGTTGCTCTGAGTGGTGCTGTGGTTGCGCTGAGTGGTGCTGTGGTGGTGCTGAGTGGTGCTGTGGTGGTGCTGAGTGATGCTGTGGTGGTGCTGAGTGGTACTGTGGTGGTGCTGAGAGATGCTGTGGTGGTGCTGAGTGTTGCTGTGGTGGTGCTGAGTGGTGCTGTGGTGGTGCTGAGTGATGCTGTGGTGGTGCTGAGTGATAATGTGGTGGTGCTGAGTGGTGGTGTGGTGGTGCTGAGTGGTGCTGTGGTGGTGCTGTAGTGGTGCTGAGTGATGCTGTATTGGTGCTGAGTGATGCTGTGGTTCTGCTGAGTGATGCTTTGGTTGTGCTGAGTGATGCTGTGGTTGTGCTGAGTGGTGCTGTGGTGGTGCTGAGTGGTGCTGTGGTGGTGCTGAGTGGTGCTGTGGTGGTGCTGAGTGATGCTGTGGTGGTGCTGAGTGGTACTGTGGTGGTGCTGAGAGATGCTGTGGTGGTGCTGAGTGTTGCTGTGGTGGTGCTGAGTGGTGCTGTGGTGGTGCTTAGTGATGCTGTGGTAGTGCTGAGTGATGCTGTGGTGGTGCTGAGTGGTGGTGTGGTGGTGCTGAGTGGTGCTGTGGTGGTGCTGTAGTGGTGCTGAGTGATGCTGTATTGGTGCTGAGTGGTACTGTGGTGGTGCTGAGTGTTGCTGTGGTGGTGCTGAGTGTTGCTGTGGTGGTGCTGAGTGGTGCTGTGGTGGTGCTGAGTGATGCTGTGGTGGTGCTGAGTGGTGGTGTGGTGGTGCTGTGGTGGTGCTGAGTGGTGCTGAGTGGTGCTGTGGTGGTGCTGAGTGGTGCTGTGTGTCAGATCCTCGTTTGCTTCCTGGTTATGATGCGATGCACAAAGGGGTCCACCTCCCGACGTCCCCCCTACTCTGGAATATATACAGAGTATGGAGGCAATCAGGTGAGGGAAAATATGAGAGAAAAAGAAGGAGCCGGAACCGCTGGGAAGAGGGATACCTAAAAAGAAAAACACAGGGTAAATACACAGTGAAAACAGTCTACACTCCAATAGTCTCGCTAGAACTATACTAATACCTGGGGCTGTAATGTAACCGACCAAAACTCAAAGCTAATCTTTCCAGAGATACTTCTCTCCAAGATCAGAACCTATAACACAAGAGAATAACCACGTTACTTCCATGCGCATACCAATCTGCCAACCAACCCACTACACATAGATATATATACAACATACATACCATAACCAAACATTCATAGCACCCAAGGATAACAATCCAAGTAAACCAGATATGCTTCCTGAAGATGTTTGCACGAACCCCCAGAAGTATATGATATAGGAGTGGTTGGTATCCAAGTTGCACCCAGCGTAGAATCCCAAAGAAAATAACAAACTCAGTGTCCATAGAAAATAGCAACCAAAAGAATGAACTCCCAGCGCCCGACAATAGCGCGAGTTAATGAAGTCAGAATCCCTCAAAACAATTCCACCAGAAGAACCAGCTGGTACTTCCTAAGCTGTGGTCCACGATTGAAGCAAGTACGAATTTAGCGCTTACCTGCGCTAGCAGTGCAGACGAAATAATCCATAGCCAAGGATACTGAAAAGGAACAGTTCTGCTCACCCACGCTTTCCTCAGCGTACGCGGAACCAGAAGGGGTCATAAACAAAAGTAAGCAGCGCGGCTCTGAAACGAGAGTCCTAGCGCTATTACTGTGCAGGATGCATGCACGAGGCGCCGTCTCCAGCCAAGAACAAACCTCCGGCACTCGGCAAAACAGCAACACGGGAAGGTCCCAAGAAGAATCTAAACAACGGCAACAGGAAATCCTCACAGGAACCGTGGAAGGCAGAACAGCTCACCAGAGAACATCCAAACACAACAGAATTACACGCACTGAAAGGGCGCCCAAGATGACCTATATAGATTTTGCTCCTCCCACCAGTTGAGCATGCTGGGAGATGTAGTCCACTACTAGGCAGGCGCGGGAATCACCTCCTGACATTATGTCCCCCTCCCAAGCGCCTCCTAGAACCAGGCTTATCCGGATGGCCAGCATGGAATGCCCGCACCGCCCTAGGAGCATGGACGTTAGTAGAAGGCTCCCAGGAATCATCCTCAGCCGAATAGCCTTTCCAGGCGATGAGGTACCACAGCTTGCCTCTCCGGTATTTGGAGTCCAAAATTCTCCTCACCTCGAACTCCACTTGACCATCTCGAACCACTGGAGGCACCGCCGCCCTCTTGGCCTGCCCAGCCGGCTTCAACAAGCTACAATGGAAAACCGGATGAAGCCGCAGGGACGCAGGTAACCTCAGCTTATATGCGACGGAGCCCACTGGACGAATCACCTCATAGGGACCTATGAACCTGGGATGAAACATGCTGCGAAAACGAAATCGTATGTTCTTGGTAGACAACCACACTCGATCACCCACCGCATAAACGGGTCCCTCCTGACGTCGACGATCAGCCCAGGTCTTATACAGGATCTTAGCCCTGACAAGATTCCCTCGAATCTTACGATGCACTTCCAACAGACTCTTCAATCGAGAAGCCACAGCAGGTTGATCCACGACATCACCAGGTATAGACAGGGGCAGTATCTGAGCGTGGTATCCATGGTTAGCTTTGAAAGGTGTCTCCTTGATCGAACTGTGCCAGGCGTTGTTGTATGACAGTTCAGCCAACCATAACAAGGAGACCCAAGATTCACTGGCCTCCTTTGCATAGCACCTCAGATAGGTCTTTAGTGTTTGATTTAGTCTCTCCGTCTGCCCATCCGTCTGCGGATGGAAGCTAGTTGAAGTTGCCGCTTCTATCTTGAGCGCCTTGCACCAAGTCTTCCAGAAACGAGCGATGAACTGTGGTCCCCTGTCCGAGATGATAACCCTGGGGAGGCCATGCAATCGGACCACATGTTTCAACAACAGTTGTGCAGTCTGACCAGCAGTGGGAAGGTTCTTGCAGGGGACAAAATGTCCCATTTTGGTGAGACTATCCACCACAACCATGATGGCATCGCAACCCTGATCCTGAGGTAGACCCACAACAAAATCCATACTTATGGTGTGCCACGGTTGTGCTGGCGTTGGCATGGTTACCAATTTGCCTTTAGCTTTAGTGTGTTCATTCTTTGCTCTTGCACATACCTCACATTGGTTGATCCAACGCCCAATGTCCTTATCCATGTGTTCCCACCAGAATTGTCTTTGTAGCAGATTGAGCGTTTTGGTACAGCCCGAATGACCAGCCATAACGGAGTCATGACACCAATTGAATGCCTGAAGACGGAGTGCCACAGATGGTAGAAACAACCTGTTTTGATAGAAAGGGATTCCATGCTTCAGTGTTCGATGAGGATTCTGACTTGCCCAGGTCTTCCAGCAGTCCTCATCCTGATGCTTTTGAACTTTGTCCAGAAAGTTCTCAATAGTAATGCCACACAACACTTTCTCAGGGGATATGATGGGTTCCGGTGTGCTTTGTTTGACCTCATGAAGGTCTTCTTGTCTGGACAATGAATCGGCTTTCCGATTATCAGACCCTGGTCTGAACGTGACTACAAAATCAAACTCAGCAAAAAACATCATCCATCGCATTTGCCGTTGGGAGAGGTGCCTGGCTGTTTTCATATATAACAAGTTCCGATGATCTGTGTATACAGTGATAGGGTGTCTTGCTCCCCAGAGATAATGTCTCCACTCCTGAAACGCCTTTTTTATGGCCAACAGTTCTTTCTCCGCCACTGTGTAGTTGAGCTCGGCCGGACTCAATTTCCTTGATAAAAAGGCGATGGGATGCAGTTGTCCTGTGTGTCGATCACGTTGAGAGAGTACTGCCCCCAAGGCTATGTCAGAGGCATCCGCCTCTACGATGTAAGGCACATCACTTTGGGGATGATGCAGTATGGGCGCTGTGGTGAAGGCTCTTTTGAGATACAGGAAGGCGCTCATGGCCTCCCCAGTCCAACAAAAAGGGTTCCCTTTCCTTAACAGCCTGGTTAATGGTGATACCAACTGGGAGAAATGAGCAATGAATCTTCTATAGTAATTAGAAAACCCCAGGAAGCACTGCACATCCCTCACATTCTTGGGGGTCGGCCATTCCTGTACTGCCAACACCTTCCTGTCAGACATGCTCAACCCTGATGGACTCAAAATCACACCCAGAAATTCAACCTCCTGCACATGGAACTCACACTTGGTCAGTTTGCAAAACAACCCATTTTCCAGCAATCTTTGTAATATGAGGGACACATGATGAACATGCACTTCCGGACTGTTTGAATAAATCAGAATGTCATCTATATAGACAACAACAAACTTGTCTACAAACTCCTTCAGGACATCATTCACGAAATATTGAAATGCCGCAGGGGCATTACATAGCCCAAACGGCATTACAAGATATTCGAACAATCCGTAACGTGTTTTAAACGCCGTCTTCCACTCATCCCCCTTTCTCATCCTGACCAGGTGGTAAGCTCCTCTCAAATCAAGTCGGGTGTAAATAACCGCCTCTCGCACCTGATCGAGTAAAACAGGGATGAGTGGAAGAGGGTATCTGTTTCTGACAGTGTTCTTATTCAACACCCTAAAGTCGATACAGGTCCTCAATTCTCCATTGGCTTTCTTTATAAAAAATAAAGGAGAAGCCGCCGGAGAACGGGATGGACGAATGAACCCTATCTTCACATAGTGCTCTAAGTATTCTTGTAAATGTTGTGTTTCTGGTTCGGAGAGGGCATATACCCGACAGGAAGGCAATACCGCCCCGGGTATGAGGTCAATTTGACAATCATACTGGCGGTGGGGCGGCAATGTCTCCGCCTTGCTCTCACTGAACACCTCGCCGAACTGAGCATACTCTGAGGGAATCTTTATATCTTTTTCAGCAGCAGTCGCTATCATATAACTATGAGACAACGCCAAAACATGTGTGACAGACGACTGATTGCATGTGTTCTTACATGTCTCTGAATCAAAACATACACTCTTCTCCTTCCAATCCACTGTGGGATTATGATACCACAACCACGGCATACCCAAGATGATTTCATACTGTGGTGCCTCTATGATGTTCAATGTGAGTCTTTCAACATGGTTCGCCTGTTCTCCCTGTCTGACCAACTCCAACTCCTCTGTCACCTCCGTTATGGGGCCTGATTTCAGGGGTTTCCCATCCACAGCCAATACCATTTCAGGTGTTTCTCTGGGGATACGCTTTAATTCCAATCTCTGAACTAACCCACTGTCTATGAAATTCCCCGTGGCTCCAGAATCTACCATAACCCCCACTTGATGAGTATGGAACCTGTCCTGAAGAAGCATGGGAAGAACTATATGGGTTACCGCAGTGTCTTCCCTATTTCCCGACAACGACGGCAATTGCAACCCAGAAGAAGAGAGACCAACAGAGGGAGGTCCTTTTTGATGCTCCGAAGACTCATTAGGGTCTCGAAACTGAACAGGCACAGTAGCCACCGCAACTTTCTTACCCAACCCAAACTTGCCAGTACGTTTAGGTTTCGTGGGGCAGTCCTTCACATAGTGTCCTTTCTTCCCACAATACATGCATAAACCCTGGGTTCTACGATATTCTCTCTCCGTTCTAGACAAAGGAGCCCTGATGGCACCCACCTCCATGGGTTCTGAATGGGATTCTGATGAGGACACGCTACCTTTATTACCCTTCTCTGTTCTTTCCGTCGGGGCATACGACCGTTCCCCCCGCCTTTCTGCTAACCTGTGATCCAAACGGAGCGTAAGGTTCATTAAATCCGTACAATTCGTAGGTTGGGGATCTATCTGAGCAAGGACATCTTTTAGATCATCGCTCAAACCCTCGTAATATAAAGACATCCTTTTATCTTCGGGCCAAGCAGTCTCGGCTACCAAGCGATTAAATTTGGTTAGATAAGCCACCAAATCCTGTTTCCCCTGTTTCAGTTGTAACAACTCCCTGTCGGCCGATAAAGTTGTGGCTCTCCTATCGAAAACCCTTTCAAATTCACGTCGAAAGGAGTCCCAATCCGTGAGAAGAGAGTCATCGTATTTGACTAGCGGAACCGCCCAATTGGCAGCATCGCCAATCATATATGATATCGCAAAAGCGACCCTGGAATGATTAGTGGGGAAAGAGGCTGGCTTACACGAGAAGTGAAGCATGATCTGCGTTAAAAAAGTCTGAACCTTTAAAGGATCCCCTGAAAACCTCTCCGGAGTAGCCAAAGGAATTGGAGGTGGTACATTCACCTGAATTTGAGACGTTGCAGGTGAGGCATCGAAAGGATTACGTGACTGCCTATCTACTCTTTCTCTAAGAGCTGCGGTCTCTGCCTTAGATGCAGCCAACTCCTGTTGCACTAACACCAAGGCCTGTAGAACATCATCTAAAGACGCCATTTGTGCATCACATACACAACCCACGAAGCGGTGTATCGTGGGCGCGTAATTCTGTCAGATCCTCGTTTGCTTCCTGGTTATGATGCGATGCACAAAGGGGTCCACCTCCCGACGTCCCCCCTACTCTGGAATATATACAGAGTATGGAGGCAATCAGGTGAGGGAAAATATGAGAGAAAAAGAAGGAACCGAAACCGCTGGGAAGAGGGATACCTAAAAAGAAAAACACAGGGTAAATACACAGTGAAAACAGTCTACACTCCAATAGTCTCGCTAGAACTATACTAATACCTGGGGCTGTAATGTAACCGACCAAAACTCAAAGCTAATCTTTCCAGAGATACTTCTCTCCAAGATCAGAACCTATAACACAAGAGAATAACCACGTTACTTCCATGCGCATACCAATCTGCCAACCAACCCACTACACATAGATATATATACAACATACATACCATAACCAAACATTCATAGCACCCAAGGATAACAATCCAAGTAAACCAGATATGCTTCCTGAAGATGTTTGCACGAACCCCCAGAAGTATATGATATAGGAGTGGTTGGTATCCAAGTTGCACCCAGCGTAGAATCCCAAAGAAAATAACAAACTCAGTGTCCATAGAAAATAGCAACCAAAAGAATGAACTCCCAGCGCCCGACAATAGCGCGAGTTAATGAAGTCAGAATCCCTCAAAACAATTCCACCAGAAGAACCAGCTGGTACTTCCTAAGCTGTGGTCCACGATTGAAGCAAGTACGAATTTAGCGCTTACCTGCGCTAGCAGTGCAGACGAAATAATCCATAGCCAAGGATACTGAAAAGGAACAGTTCTGCTCACCCACGCTTTCCTCAGCGTACGCGGAACCAGAAGGGGTCATAAACAAAAGTAAGCAGCGCGGCTCTGAAACGAGAGTCCTAGCGCTATTACTGTGCAGGATGCATGCACGAGGCGCCGTCTCCAGCCAAGAACAAACCTCCGGCACTCGGCAAAACAGCAACACGGGAAGGTCCCAAGAAGAATCTAAACAACGGCAACAGGAAATCCTCACAGGAACCGTGGAAGGCAGAACAGCTCACCAGAGAACATCCAAACACAACAGAATTACGCGCACTGAAAGGGCGCCCAAGATGACCTATATAGATTTTGCTCCTCCCACCAGTTGAGCATGCTGGGAGATGTAGTCCACTACTAGGCAGGCGCGGGAATCACCTCCTGACACTGTGGTGGTGCTGTGGTGGTGCGGAGTGATGCTGTGGTGGTGCTGAGTGGTGCTGTGGTGGTGCTGAGTGGTGCTGTGGTGGCGCTGAGTGATAATGTGGTGGTGCTGAGTGATAATGTGGTGGTGCTGAGTGGTGCTGTGGTGGTGCTGAGTGGTGCTGTGGTGGTGCTGAATGATGCTGTGGTGGTGCAGAGTGTTGCTGTGGTGGTGCTGAGTGATAATGTGGTGGTGCTGAGTGATAATGTGGTGGTGCTGAGTGATAATGTGGTGGTGCTGAGTTGTGCTGTGGTGATGCTGACTGGTGCTGCTGAGTGATGTTGTGGTGGTGCTGAGTGGTGCTGGGTGGTGCTGTGGTGGTGCTGAGTGGTGCTGTGGTGGTGCTGAATGATAATGTCGTGGTGCTGAGTGATAATGTGGTGGTGCTGAGTGATAATGTGGTGGTGCTGAGTGATGCTGGGGTAGCGCCAAGTGATGATATGGTGATGCAGAGGGCATAAAGGCACACAAAACGTGTCTAACAGAGGGCAGAAAAACAAGGGAAAAACGAGCCTAACAGAGGGCAGAAGGGCACAAAAAACGAGCCTAACAGAGGGCACAAAGGCACAACAAGAACCCACAATGTGGTGTGTAAGTGCAAAACATTTCTTTCCGTGTGTAAGCAGCTCTTTTGCCATAATTTATAGTATATATTTGCTTAGTATAGTACCCACGTTGCTGACTATTGCACTTATTGTGCCTTATAATTGCAACACATACCTTTTTGAATTAAAGAATCAGCAAGCGAGTAACAATGTGGTCCGCTGGCAAAGTGCTTCAGCACCACATCAAGATCCGAAAGCGCTACCTAAATTTTACTTAAATAAAACTTACCAGTAATAAGCAAGGTGACGGTTGTAAAAGGAGGTATGTGCCTAACTAGTTCAAAGCCTCACAGGCAGTGTTCAAGCAAGCCATGGTATTTCGCAGCAAAGGGGTATGCAGTGATTGAGTGTGAATGAGCGGCATTTGGCAGTGAAAGCACGCAGGACTGTAAATGCTTCCAGATGGGCTGAGGAGAAGGCGTGGTACGGCTTATTTGGCAGCGTTAGTGAGGCAGAGACAGAAGGCGAGCTTCAATGGCTAAATAAAGTCTTGCAACAAGCTGGGCTTCCCAATAACGTGAAAGTTGGGACCAAGCAACACTATTACAGGTTAAAGGAACTGCGAGGAGGGGTGGCACAATGAAAACTAACTACGATAGCGGACAGAAGGCCACAAGTTAAACAAGGACAGAATATAACTAGAAATAAACCAACTGAACAATGCAGATGGAGTTCTTTAAACTGTGCAGCGTTAAAACATTTGTCTTTAATGTACCATTATTTCCAACAGTTGCTGTCGGTCTGACCTAAAAAATGGCAAACTTATTTTGACTTTTAAAAAAACCTACAAAATAAATAAATAATGAGACACAATATTTAAAAACTTTTTTGTGTTCTTGTTTGCCAAAGCCTGAGTATGGCACTTCAAAATATGTGGTAACTGGTATATTGAAAACTCTACTGGCCCCGGGGCGCTAGATTACCGTACTGCAGTTAATGGTACATGAAAGGAAATGTGTGGTTGTCACTCGCCCTATATATCAACAAACCGGGTTATGCCAGCGAGAGCATCTGTAGGGCACATTCCTGACTGGGATTGCATAGAGGGAATGGGGGATGTGACATACAGCAGCGCAGTTCTTCTCCGCAAATAAATCAGCGTAAAAATCTCAGACGCAGGGAAGACAACTCAACACTCGCCCTGACACATGAACAATTAATAGCATGTCTGAGCTGTGACAAACCAATGAATTACGTATGTTGTGACCATTTACGAAAAGTCAAAACACAAATAAGCTTGCAGCCGCCTGTCAGCACAGTTCTCGCCCCAAATACCCAATTTCTATGTTTGTGTGTGGCAGAGAAAGGTCGCGTTCCTGCGCTTTAATTACCTAAACCTACTAAAAAGTCTACCAGGTAGAAACGCTCAATTGCACACAGGAAGGGATGTGAAAATAATGAACAAGGGGGAGCGGCATGCATAATCCTGATCTAGGAAGAAGCCCAGGGGAGCTTTGAAGCTCTCAGAGAATTCGAGTCACGGCCTGGCGGCCGTGAAGTGTGAAGCAGTGGGCGGGGAAGCACAGGAGCAAATGGTAAGGGGAGGAGAAATGCTGCTGGCAGTCGGAAGGCTCGGGCAAGCTCGTGCATGAGGACGTGCACTTGTGGAAATCCGCTTTTTGATTGAGAGCTTAGTTTAGCTCTTGGTTTCACCCCAATAGGGCTCGCCTAATATATCCCTGCGGGATATTAATAGGCGAGCCCTAAAAATAATATGACTGTGATACACAAAGACAGCGAGAAGTTACAGCCGGGAGCTCCTAAATGCAGTTGCAAACCCAGCCGTGCCAACTTTCCCTGATCCATGTGTGATGGGTTGCTCCAGTCCAGGTTTTCTCTTTGAATTCTGTGTCTTGTAGTCTTGTTTATTCCATTATAAAGCATAACTAAATGTCCTAGAAATCACATAAAAAGATGGAAAATGCAAAAACCTGGGAAACTTGGCATCTATGCAGTTGGTACTACTCCAGTGAGTAGCTCAGGGCGCAGTTAGGCCTGGGTGTAATTTTGTCTATTTAGGAGTAATATCATGTAATATCCCGCATTTCGCATTATGCTTCTTGCCCACAAAACCTTCATTTGAATTTCATTTGGGTACAAAATGTTTCGTGGGAGGCATGAAAGCAACGCAAATGAACAATATGCGAGCGAACGCATTTCATGCAAAAAAAATAGCGCACAATATTCAACGTATTTCAGAATTTTGAATAATTTCACATTTATTTTCAGGAATTTCGTGCAGTTTTTGTAATAGAAATTATTTGATTTTCACACAAGCCTACTTGTGATCTAACAACCATGGGTTAAATACTAGGTATGCAAAGCAAAGTGCATGATTTTATTTCCGTATTTGGAAGGAGGGGGGCGTTGGACAGAGGGTGGAAGTGGGCGTGATTGGAGGGGCACAACATGCCCTTACTAAAACTGTTCCCCTACTTTTTGTGAAAAGACAACAGTCATGGGACGGTTAATTCCCTCAGTTGAAAGGCTTCAGCTGACGTGAAAGGCAAGGTCGGGTGCTGTAAAACTGAACCTGGGCTGACAGCTAAGCAAGCCCTCCTGCCAGGGTGCTGACTTGCCTGAAAGAAATGCAAATGTGCGCAACTAGTTAATCTGCAAATGTAAAGGATGCTTGGGAGACATTACTGGCTTTAATTGATTGAATCACTGAAAGCTTTGTGGTGACAAAAATTTATTATTTTTGAGTGGTAGAGCAAAGAGTTAATACTGAGCTGTGAAGTGCGGGCTTTTAATTGAAATTATATAGCGCTTACTTCTCCTGATGAGACATTGAAAGAACAGACATGTTAAAAACAAAATGTGTTACTTACAGTCAGGGTGTTACTAAAATCTATATTTGGAAGGCACCGTTTTATCTTAAACCTTTCTACTAATTTTGCAGCAGCCTCTCTTATACTGTGTGTAATGCACGTTCAAAATAATGGCTTACACATTCACAGTGCTTTATGTCGCAGACTGGGACCTCGTAACACTAAACATACACAAGTCACTATTTTACAGGGCACCAACCGGATTAAATTATGCGGCTCTCTGGTTACACAGACCTCTGCAGTGCATTAACCACTAGAGGTTTCATAATGTACAATAGTGCATTTCACACTGAATAACAACTTCTCTATATTTCATTTAAACTCAGCATTATTTTATATGTAGCTACCTGACAGTAAAATACCCCCAAAAAATAAGTACAGAAAACTTTGTTTTTTTAGCCACACCTTTGATCCTGCCTCATGCTTACTGGCCCCGCCCCATTGCATTGCAGCACCACAGATCCCATACTTTTTTAGGTCTCGCCTGTCAATGCGCATGCGGATTGACCTTGCGAGACTATAGGGGCTTAAACAGACTTTAACCAACTTGCGATTCCATGGCGATTCCTTGCAGTGCCCGTGAAATGTAAGCTCAACGCGCAAGCGCATTGACATTAAAAGCGCGTGCACATGAAAGCGACAAGGCTCCCTCCCACGGCTATCCCCAGCGTGCGCTGTGCCTCAGGCATTTCTCCTCCCCTAATTTATTCACTGCCCACGGCTTTCACTTTGACGGGCGCCAGGCCGTCTCTCCCCTCCTGGCCGCCTCTCCCCTTTCTCTCCAGCACGCTCATACAGCCTAAAAAAAATTAAAAAAAACACATGCAAACGACTTTAAACACAAATCACCCAGCCTCTCTCCCATTCAGCAGCATACATTTGATACATTCAGACTCTAGGCTCGATGCTTGCATCATAAGGTAACAACTTCGAGTCACAGGAGGGATGGCTAGCTTTAATTAAAAAATACTTGTGTACAAATAAAACTAAACACACAGACTCACTCCCATTTATCATGCCTACTCTTTCACCCCCTCCCTCTACAGCGTGCTAGGGACCCCCTCCCTCTACAGCGTGCTAGGGATCCACTGTGGCCACAGCCTCACCTTACACTTATAACACGATTAACACACACAAATATAACATTCAGCTGCATACTATTTTTTTTTTTTTTATTTGTTTTTATTGCAGAATTAGAAACCATAGCATACAATTGCTCAACCAATCCACTCATGGTGTCCCCCCGCATCAAACATAAGAGCGTGTATCATACACAGCCATTCAGCCCGCATCCCGGAGGCCGGGCGGCACAGTATCCCAATTAGTAGCAAGACATCATGCTTAGCGTCCCCTACGGACAATGGTCGAAAAACATTTTACGTATCCGCATTTTACCCCCCCAACCACAACCTATCATCAACATCAGCCGTCCTATGCGTACATTCCAGTGCTACAGAGTCGCGGGCAGTCCCTTTCCCATGTCCTACGTGGCTCTATCTAGTCATCCCGTGTTCCCTTGTCGCTGCCCGTTATCCACCTATGCTCCACCTACGCGCCACATGTCCAGCCACCGGTCCCGGCCCAAAATCGCAGCCGTAGCCCAGTATCTCCCGGCTCCTTGCACCCCCCCGAACAGCCCCAAAACAACCCCAACCCCGCCCCTCCCGCAACCGCTAATGGTGTGTGCCATGTTCCTGACTCTGGTATGGGTCCACTACAGATCCAATGACATCTCTGTGCTCCTACGCCTCGCGGTGTCCTCAAGTTCTATCCAGTCAGTCCTCATCCTCCACCAATGAATCACGCAAGTCCTGCACTATCAATTCCCATGCACGCGCTGGGTCCAAGGCCTTCTCATTATCAAGCTTGACAGCCTGTCTCATCCGAAGCACACTCTCGCACTCGGACCACCTCAGCAGGTCGTTCTTCCACCTCCTCACAGACGTCCCTCCCCTGGACTTCCAGTGCCAGGTAATCTCCCTCTGCGCCAGTATCAGCCCCAGGTCAATAAACTTGCTGGTCACCTTAGTGTGTTTGGTGTGTGGGAACCAAAGCAACAGGCACGCCGCCATATCAAACACCACCTCCCTGTCGGTCACTGCATTAAGGAGTTCCCCTACCTCCGCCCAGTAAGCCCCCAAGTTCGGACAACCCCAGAACATGTGATCCATATCCGCCTCCTGCGCCAGGCACCTCGGGCACCGTGCGTCCTGCACCTGGAAGTACCGTCTGATCTTCTCCGGAGTCAAGTAGGCCCTATGTAAGACAAAGAAGTGCACCTGCTGGAAGCGCGCGTTCCTCGTGCCCTTCCATGTACGCTGAAGTATATGGCCCCACACCGTGTCCGGGATGGGCCTACCTATACTCGCCTCCCATTTCGCCTTGAGCCCTAGGAGCGGTTCCAGTCCCTCGTTCAGCATCCTGTTATGGAGGCAGGTCACCGCTTTAAAGGTGCCAGCGGCCATCACTACGTACTGGCACGCCATGGTTGTTTCCGGCTCAACGAGCCCTCCCCTCCAATGTTTCTGGATGGCCGCCACCACCGCCGCGTGCAAGAGGAAGCCCCCCTCAGGCAACCCAAACTGTTCCTGCAGTACCCCGAAGGGCACCAAGGACCCATCCACATACAAGTCCCCTACTACTTGCAGTCCCTATTCCTCCCATTCCGACAATGGGGACCAATCGCCCCCATGCGGCAGAGCTGTCAACATGCCGATCGGTATCTCCGGTGCATACGGCCGGGTCGCCCCTGCCCTTCTCAGACTCCTCTGCCAGCATAGCCTGAGCGTCCGCTCCTCAATGGTGAGACCTCGCAACTCCAGTCTCTGCTGCATGACTATATAGGCCAGTACATGACGCTGTATCCCCAACTCTCGGTCGCATTCCGGCCCCCTGAACACCCTGGCTACATGCTGCGTCAGAACCTGAAGCTGCGCCGCCAAATAGTATAGCTCAAAGTCGGGAACGGCCATCCACCCTTCGATCTTAGGGCGCAGCAACGTGTTCAGTGCCACTCTACGGCGACCATGCCCCCACAGGAAATCAATGACCATCGACCTCAAGTCCTTAAAGATCCTCTGAGGAATCCAAATGGGCAGCGTCCGGAAATAATACAGGAGCCGCGGAAGCGCTACCATTTTCAGAAGAGCAACCCTACCAAAACCCTTAAAGTGGTAGGGACGCCCAAAAGGCCATACAGCCTCTCAGCGCCCGCACGCACCGACCAATATTGCCCTCTAGTAGGTCTGCGGCCTCGTGGTAGATACGGACTCCCAAATAAGTAAAACAAGATGGCTCCCAGATCACTCCCAAATCACGTGCAGGACAGGGTGCATCCTTTCGAAGCGGAAAGACGCAGGTCTTCGCCCAGTTAACCCTGAGGCCCGACATCCGACCAAACTCTGACAGCATTGCCATTGCTCCTTCCAAAGCCCGTTCCGTGTCCTCCATATACAACAGCAGATCATCCGCGTACAGCGAGATATGGTGCAGCTGCCCCCCACTCGCAATCCCTGCATATACGTTTCCCGACCTGGCTTGCACCGCCAAGGGTTCCATCGCCAGTGCAAACAGAAGGGGGGAAAGGGAGCACCCCTGTCGCGTGCCCCTACCGACCGGATAAGCCGCAGACACCAAACTGCCCTGGCGCACCCGCGCCGTCGCCGAGGAATACAGCACCTGCGTCCACCTGCGGAACCCATCGCCAATACCAAATCTCACTAGGACTTCATCCAGATAGATCCACTCTAAACTATCGAATGCCTTCTCAATATCTACCGACAACACCGCCCGGGTACCGTCCTCATTCATAGCACCATCCAATATCCCAACCAGGCGACGAATATTCAACGCCGTGCTCCTCGTGGGGATAAACCCCGCCTGATCCCTGTGTACCAGGCCAGTCATATGTGGGGCCAACCTGGTGGCCAGAATCCGGCTCAATATCTTGTAGTCCACCGTCAGCATGGACAATGGTCTATAGGACCTCACATCCGTCGGTTCCCTGCCGGGTTTCAGCAACGGCACTATCAGCGCTTCCCTCATCGATCCGGGCAGACCCCCCGACCTGTAAGCTTCCGTATAAACCACCAGCAGTCTGGGCGCTAGACTATCTACAAACTTCTGGTAGAACTCTATCGGTAAGCCATCCACCCCGGGCGCTTTATTCCGCGCCATGTGCTTAATGGCCGTCCTGATCTCAGCCAACGTGATCGGTCCACCTAAAGTTTTCGCATCGTCCTCGTCAAGGACCGGAAGCTGCCTCGATTCTAGATACGCCGCGATTTCGTGGGCCTCCACCCCCAACTGACTCTCGTACAACTCCGCATAATAAACCCGGAAGCACTCCAGTACCGCTGATTGAGAATACACCGTTTCCCCCAGTGCGTTGTCGATGCTAAGGACCGGGCAGCCTCTAAGTTCAGGATTAGCAAGTCTGGCCAGGAGCGTCCCCACCTTATCCCTTTCTGCATGCGCTCTAATGACGTATTGTCTGTAGTCGTAGCTCCGTAACCGTTCCGTTTCGGTGGCTACCACCTCCTTTGCCTCCAGCAACCGGGCCTGCAAGTCTGGCCGGGTCGGCCTGTGCCGCTCCAGTTCCCTCAGTTTCTCCTCCGCACTGGCAAGCGCATTCAGCACTGACATTCGAGCATTCGAGAACCTACCCAGACACACACCTCTCACCACCACTTTCATCGCATCCCATTCAATAGACCTGCACTTAGCTGTGCCCTCATTCTCACCGAAATACTGATCAATGCCCTGCTGGATCGCCTCACTGAACACTGAGTCCTCCAGCGTGTCGGGCCGGAGCCGCCATGTTGGGATCGCAGATCGCTCACGCTGCCATTGGACATGCACCAGCAAAGGATTGTGGTCCGAGATGGTTCGGGCCAAGTACTCCGTGTGAGTGATCAATGGAGCCAGGGACCCGCTACACAGCACTGAGTCAATTCGTACATGTAGAGCATGGAGTGCCGAGAAAAAGAAGTAGTCCCTAGCATCCCTGTGCTGTTCCCGCCATACATACAGCAGCCCCCACTTATCCTGCCAATCCTTCCTATGCATGGCTAGCTTACGTACCGGGGAGTCAACAAGGGGAGGGTGAGATCTGTCTAAGGCCACATCCGTGATCGAATTAAAGTCCCCCCCTAGTACCACCGGGCCCACTAGGAAGGAGGCCAAGGACCCTGACAAACCATCGAAAAAGCGGGCCTGATCAACATTTGGAGCGTACACACAGCAGAGAACCACATCCCGACCATATAACCTTCCCTCTACCACCACGTACCTGCCCTCAGGATCCACCAACTGGTTCAGTACCTGAAACGGTATCCCCGCTCTCACCCATATCAATACCCCTCTAGCAAATGCCGAGTAAGTGGTGCCAAATACCTGACCCCGCCATCTCTTCTGCAGTGCGGTACATTCTTTTTTCGTTAAGTGAGTCTCCTGCAACGTGGCAACCTGAACCCCCCTCCTCACCAGATATGCATGTACTTTGTGGCGCTTGACCATAGTTCGCAACCCTCGGACATTCCACGTCAGGCATTTCAAGTTAGGTAACGTCCCCATACCAGCAGAAAGCGGTCCAATTCAAGTGCAGCCAGTCAATACCCACACCATTGCAGTTGCCCCTCCCAAAACAAACTTTGAAAAAAAAAGCGCCCCGAACCCCACTCCCCAGGACAGAGCCCACAAACCCAGTGTCAGCCCCGATCCAAACCTTAACCCGAACACTCATTCGACTAATCTGTGGTCGCCACCACAGCAGGCCTTAAGGGCCCTGGAGGGGTGAGTTACCGCCGACCCCAGCAAGCGGAGCTCGCGCCCCGCGCTCTCCATCCCGTCTTGCCAATGCGGCACCCCACCCGGCGACCCGCCCCGCACCAACAGCATACCACCCTACCAAACACTGTGTCCAAGTCCCAATGAAGAATCAGCCATGAAAAATCCCGTCGGATGTCTGGGGGGTGACCACCGGCCCCTTCAAGCTCTCCACCTCGGAAAGTTCCTCTCCGGTCCTACTGCCTTCGTCGCCAGTGTCCGTCTCCACCAGTTCACTCTCCGGCTGCGATCCCGTAATGGCCGCCGTCGCTGCGAGCGCCTCTCTCTTGTCGGCAGCCATTTGGGCCTCCCGCTTCTCCAGCTGACGCCTGTTGCGGGAGCGGATCCTCTGTGATTGCCGGACCTGAGGTGGTTTAGGCCGATCTCGCCTACTTTTGTGAGTCCTGTCCGTGCCAGCTCGGTATGATTCTAGCCACTGCCATACCTCATCCGGGGTTGAAAAAAAGTGTGTGGTCTCATCCAGGATGATCCGCAGCTTGGCCGGGAAGAGCAAGGAGTACTGGATGCCCTCCTCCCTCAGTTCTTTTTTCACCGCCAGAAACGATGCCCTATTCTTCTGGACCGCCTGAGTATAGTCCGGAAAGATCGTGACCCTGCTGTTTTCCACCTCATAGGGGCCCGAAGCCCGAGCTCTCTGGATTAGGAGGTCCCGGTCCTTATAATGGAGGAGCCTCACCACCATCGGTCGGGGAGGGCGGCCAAGCGCTGGTGGGCGAGCCGGCACCCGGTGGGCCCGTTCCAAAGTAAAGAAAGGAGTAAGTCCCTCCGGTGCCACCACTGTTTGGAACCATTCCTCCATGTAGGCCACCGCATCTTCCCCCTCAATTCGCTCCGGCAGGCCTACGACCCGCACGTTGTTCCTTCTGTTGCGGCTTTCGGCATCCTCCGCTCGTCGTTCCAGCAAATCCAGCCGGGTCAGGATGTCCGTTATCTTATGTTCCGCGGTCACCACCGCTGGTTTCAGGTCCAATAAGAGCTGTTCATGGTCCTTAACCTTATCCGCCAGCTTTGCATGATCCGCTCGCAGGAGCCCCAGCCCCGTGGCGACCTGCGCGATATCCTGCTGTAATGCCTCCTTGGTCGAGGTGATGGCGTCCAGTATGGCATCTAAGTGTCGATGCAGCCTCTGTTCCTGGTCCATCATCGGCGGGGGGGCCTCGCCATCCTGGGACAGTGTGGCCACGTCCTCCTGTCCCCATTCCACCATTGTCGCTCCCCCAGCAGCCGCCATCTTGGGTTGCTGCGTCACTGGCAAAGGGTCTTGCCAAATCCCAACAACCACTGTGTATTGGGACGTGCGTTTCAGCAATGTTCGCCTCCGCAGTTCCCACAGCCCCGATCTCACAGCAGCGGGTCACCCCGTCATTCGGTGCCAGTTCCGCTCAGTGCCGATGTCCGGAGCCATCAGTCCGCGCCGCCGCCATTTTCTTCACACTCCCAGCAACACCCCGGCCGTCGTCTTACGAGGTCTTCCACGGGGCCAGCGCGCCCCAAATCACTTTCCACCGCTCCCCAGTGGCTCCCCAACTCTTCGTAGGCCAGGAGCACCGACCAGGGGTCGCTCCGGGTGCTGAAATCAGGAGAATTAGCGGGACCCTGCGCGGAGCTGCAAGCTCACGCCACCATCCTGATCGGCGTCCAAGCCACGCCCCCCCATTCAGCTGCATACTAAACGCAAAAACTCTCCAGCATGCGCGCCTCACTCTCCAATTCATTTTACATAAACACACTCACCACAGGCTTTGGGTAATTTCGAACGCACACTCAGCTCATACCTTTTCGCCACACCTCCATCTACATTTCGGTCACAAATTATATTCACAACATGCCTTTCAAACATACAGCCTAAACAAAAAAAATAAGACGTGCTAACGACTTTAAACCCAACTCACCCAGCCTCTCT
Source organism: Lissotriton vulgaris (assembly GCF_964263255.1). NCBI lineage: Eukaryota > Metazoa > Chordata > Amphibia > Caudata > Salamandridae > Lissotriton > Lissotriton vulgaris. The sequence continues at coordinate 41,855,987 of NC_141700.1, forward strand.
CCCATTCAGCAGCATACATCAGCTCATACCATTTCGCCACACCTCTATCTACATGTCGGACTTTGAACAAAAATCACCCAGCCTCTCTCCCATTCAGCAGCATACATCAGCTCATACCATTTCGCCACACCTCTATCTACATTTCCGACTTTAAACACAAATCACCCAGCCTCTCTCCCATTCAGCAGCATACATCAGCTCATACCATTTCGACACACCTCTATCTACATTTCCGACTTTAAACACAATTCACTCAGCCTCTCTCCCATTCAGCAGCATACATCAGCTCATACCATTTCGCCACACCTCTATCTACATTTCGGTCACAAATTATATTCACAACATGCCTTTTAAACATACAGTCTAAACAAAGAAAATAAGACGTGCAAACGAATTTAAACACAAATCACCCAGCCTCTCTCCCGTTCAGCAGCATACATTTGATACATTCTGACTCTAGGCTCTATCACCACACAGCTCCACCGAGGCATACACCACACAGCTCCACAGATGCACCCAACACACAGCTCCACCGAGACACCCACCACACAGCTCCACAGATGCACCTAACACACAGCTCCACAGATGCACCCAACACACAGTTCAACATATGCACCCGACACACAGCTCCACTGATGCACCCACCACACAGCTCCACCAATGCACCCACCACACCATGCTGCAGATTCCTCACCTCTACAACAATCCCCATTCATATGACTGGATCCAGAGATCTTCATAGCAAGAAGGTCTCCATTAGAGGGCTTTGGAGTCAGTCAGTGCCAGAAGTGATGACATAGGCATCATCACAACACCTCACACTCACAACCAATCACACCCTCACCCACCCTCACCCTCACTCACCGTCACCCTCCCTCACACCCTCACACACCCTCAATCACCCTCACACACCATCAAACACCCTCACACACCTTCACTCACCAACACACCCTAACCTCACAACCTCAAACACCTCACCCTCACACACCCTCACTCACCCTCACCCAATCACACTCACACACCATAACTCACCATCACCCCTCACCCTCACCCCCATCACACACCCTCACACACCCTCACACACCCTCACCCACACACTCAACCTTCAAACTCGCACACCCTCAATAACCTTCACACTCTCACACCCTCACAACACTCACCCTCACTCACTCTCAAACTCTAACCCTCACTCACCCACACCTATCATCACACACTCTCACAACCCCTTACCCTCACCCCCTTGTCCTCACACACCCTCACCCCCTCACCCTCACAACCCTCACACCCTCACTCATACTCACAACGTTACCCTCACTCACGCTCACACAACATCACACACCCCCTAACCCTCACATCCACTCACCCTCACACTGTCCAAGTCCACCCTCCAACTCAACCCTACAACTACAATGCCACCCTACAACTCCACCCTCCAACTACTAATCCACCCTCCAACTCCACACATAAATAGCGTTAGGTAACATTAATTTCAGTAACTAAACATCTAATTACACACTTGTAGGTATTCTAAAATAAAAACTTAATGCATCGCAAGGACATTGCAGCAATTATTACATAAAAATGCAGAAAGGATTTTTTTCCAAAAAACAATAAATGCAAACAAAATATTGAATTATCTGAATACACAGCGAGTAATAGAACAATTTAAAAGGGGACAAAGCCATCGAAAGGACACTAATTCACAACATAAAACAGTTACTAAAGTAAGCAAAAATAAAACCATTAAACAATGGCGGGAATAATCCACAAAACAAAGAAAGTGCATAATCACAAGAGCACGAAACTTCACAGCCTAATTGCAAATCTTGAAGAACTACAATAGAGTATTTCGCTCACACTAACAAAAAAAATGTAAACAATTAATAAAGGTGGCTTCATACGTATACTTTGCCATTAATCATACGCATCAAAACATGTAGGTTTCAAACTATACAGCAAATATAGCTTCTACGTACCATTACAATCAATACTAATATTTAAAAGTAGTCAACAATCACAAAGTCTACGGATAACAACCCAAAAAAAAAACATAAATACGATTTAAGCAACACAAAAACACAAGGAAGAATACAAAAAAGTACCGTCTAAATAACACATTGTCAACGAAAATAATATAGAAACATGTAGGAAGAGTACATCCTAATACATTTTCTTTATAACATACATTACATAAAAGTAAACAAAAAACATTAAATACAGAGAATTTGAAACATTCCATAAAAGTACAATAGGTACATACACAAGCCGAGTACGATCGCAAACAAAAAAAGTTAAAAAAACATTAGTAAACATTACAAAACTTACTAAATATATGTATAGTAGAGAAACACTAGTTAAACAACAAAAAAGAAATGTACATTCTCAACTTACCTGTCAAACGACGTAGCTACAACGCAGGAAGCACGACACGCATTCCACAAACGCCAGTCTGTGAAGATCTGGAAGTTCCCCAATTACCGTGATGCAATTGCAACGCTACGTAGGACAACGTTGCAATTTGATTGGACGGAATACACGTCAATCAAAATGCAAGGTCAATAAGGGAAAAAAACTAGAACGCTAACCTAAAAATCATAGATAGCGTTATGGCACAAGGTAGAGTCCGCCATTTTTACACACTAACACTAAAAAAAAAAAAAAACAAAGGGACTAATTCGACAACTAGGACAGGATCCTTTCTCAGAACGCACACACATACAAACTCACACAGCCACACACACACAAGCTCACAACAACACAACAACACACACACTTACAACACACTTACAGTCACCCCCACTCAATCACCCTCACACCGTCACTCACCCTCAACGCCTCACACACCCTCACTCTCACACACACTCAATTACCCTCACACCCTCAACCAATCACCCTCACACACACTCCCTTAGCCTCAACCATTCACCCTCACACAACATCACTCACCATCACCCCATCGGCCTCACACCCCATCACCCTCTCACACCATCACCCTCACACACCGCTCACCCTCACACACCATCAATCACTCGCACACCATCAAACACTCGCACACCATCAAACACTCGCACACTATCAAACACTCGCACACCTCACCCTCACACCCTCACAACACCTCAGCCTTACACCCTCACCCATTCTCACTCACCCTCACACATCCTCACTCATCCTCACACACTAAACACCCTCTAGCACACTCACCCTCACACATCCTAAACAACACAAACACTAATTTCCTTTAATCCTCACTCAGACACTCACACTCACCTACCCTCACACCCTCAAACACCCTCACACACCCTCACTCACCTTCACACCCTCACACCCTCAACACCTCATCCTCACACACCCTCACTCACCATAGACACTCACCCCCACACCCTCACAACACTCACACCCTCACTCACCCTAACACCCTCACACTCAATCACCATCACAAAAAATCTCACCCCCTCACACCAAATAACTCTAACACACACTCACTCACCCTCACACACTCTCCCTCCCTAACACTCTCACACACACTCACACACACCCTCACTCACACCCACCCACTCACCCTCACACACCATCACTCACCATCAAACTCTCACCATCACACCCTAATCCGCACACAACCTCACTCACTCTCACACCCGCACACACCTCAACCTCACAACACTCAAAGCCTCACACACTCTCACCTCACTCACCCTCACACATCATCACACACCCTCACACCCCCTTAGCCTCACACCCTAACCCCCAATCACCCACACACACCATAACACCCCATCACCCTCACACCCCTAAAACTTACATCCACTCACCCTCACACCCTCAAACTCCAAAACCACACTGCAACTACACCCTCCAACTCAAACGTCCAAGTCCAAATACTACTCCACCCTACAAATCCACCCTACAACTACAACTACACCATACAAATCCAACTCCACCCTCAAAATACAACTCCACCCTCAAAAAACAACTCCTACCTTCAACTCAACACTCCAACTCCATCCTCCAAATCCACGCTCAAACTACACCCTACAAATACACCCTCCAAATACACCCTCCAAATTCACAATCAAAATCTACCCTCAAAATTCAGCCACCAAATACACCCTCCACCATCCAACACCACCCACCAACTCCACCCCCCAAATACACCCTCCAACTCCACCCTCAAAATCAAAATCCACCCTCCACATCATCCCTCCAAATCCACCCACCAACTCCACCCTCCAACTCCACCCTCAAACACAACACCCCAACACCACAGCACCACTCAATGCCACAGCACCTCTAAATGCCACAGCTGCACTAAATGCCACTGCACCACTCAATGCCACAGCATTACTCAATGCTACAACATCACTCAATGCCACAGCATCACTTAATACAACGGGATCACTCAATGCCACAGCAACACTCAATAGCACAGCATCACTCAATGCTACAAAAAAAGTCAACGCCACAGCATCACTCAGCACCACTCAATGCCACAGCAACAGTAAACGCCACAAAACAATTCAATACCACAGCACCACTCAATACCACATCAACACTCAGCGTCACAGCAACACTCAGCGTCACAGCGTCACTCAGCGCCACAGCATCACTCAGCGCCACAGCATCACTCAGCGCCACAGCATCACTCAGCGCAAAAGCATCAGTCAACGTCACTGATTCAATCAACACCCCTCAACGGAAAAACACCACTCAATGCCACAATAACACTCAACGACACAACATCCCTCAATAACACAACATCCCTTAACGCCACAGCATCACTCAAAGTCAAATCAACACACAACGCTACTGCACCACTCAAAGCCACAGCACCACTCGGTGCACAGCATCCCTCAACGCCACAGCATAAAACAATGCCACAGCATCACTCAACGACACAAAAACAATCAACGCCACATCATCCCTCAACGCAATAGCATTACTCCACAACACAGCATCAATCTATGCCACTGCATCACTCAACGGCACTGCATCACTCAGCAGCACCACATCATCACTCAGCACCACCACAGCATCACTCAGCACCACGACAGCATCACTACGCATAACCACAGCATCACTCAGCACCACCACTGCATCACTCAGCACCACCATTGCATAACTCAGCACCAACACTGCATCACTCAGCGCAACCACAGCATCACTCAGCGCAACTACAGCATCACTCAGCGCAACTACAGCATCACTCATCGCAACAACAGCATCACTCAGCACAACCACAGCATCACTCAGCGTAACAAAAACATCACTCAGCTCAAACACAGCATCACTCAGCGCAAACCACTGCATCACTCAGCTCAACAACAGCATCACTCAGCGCAACTACAGCATCACTCAGCATCACCACAGCATCACTGGTTCAAATATGTTTTCTCAATGTTTCAAGATTTATTCCAAATGTCAAAAAAATCATAAAATTTCACTTCTGTTCTTGGATTTTCGTCACAATAAAATACACAAAACATAATCTTCACTAAAGATATTTACTAAAGTTTAAGCTATTGGCAATATAAAATAAAATCAATTGTATTTACGTATTAATTATTTAAAAGAGTTAAAAGCCATTGTTATGTGTTATATCAATACATCTAAGTCACGTAAATACAAAACATGTTGCATTACAAATGCTAGAGTTGTCACATTTGCAAAAGTTATAACTATTGGCATTGTAAATAAGAAAGCTATTAATTTAGCTATTTTAAAAAACAACACATAAATAAAAAATGTATAACACCAATAGCTCTAACTTTCCTATTGCGAGACCTATTGCATTTCCAATGCTTGTTTTAATACACATTGACAGCTTGACAGCTAGGGTGGACAGATAGACAACCAGAATATATCCTGTTGGCTGGAACCCTTGGAACCCGGGGGGGGGGGGGGGGGGGGGCTGGGGGAGGACGGACATTGCCTCACAGCCCGTGCCCCTGTATACATATTTCAGTTTCACTGTGTTCTCTGAGCCCCGTCTTGTCGAGCCTGCATGCTTATAGTGTCTCAAAGCGCTTTGAAACGGCAGACAGGCAGCATACGAGCGCTTCATCACAATTTTTAAAGACACAAAACTGTTCGGACACTCTTTGTCACTCCTGTTCTTTAATGCTACCCTTGTGTGTAATCCAGACCCCTGACACCCAACCACACACATAGCGCCGACAAATGACCACCAGTTCGGTAATAGCGCTTGAGGCTTGAGGCTGGGGGTGAGTTTGCATGAACATTCATGTATTTCCCTGTGTGCCTCGCTGCGCTTTGTTAGCATTAAGTGTCAATCAATCAATCAGGAGTTTGTTAAAGCGCAACTACTCACCCGTAAGGGTCTCAAGGCGCTAGGGGGGGGGGGGGGGTGCAGGTTCCATTCCATCAAGGAGTGTGACATTCTCTTTTCACAGAGCAATGTATAAATGGGATCATTTCTAGGTGCTACATGTAAATATAATGCTGCGAAGGATATTCCAATGAGCACACAGGGAATGAAACTGATGCAAAGCAGTGGCAGACTAGACCACACGCTTTTCGGGTAGGGCAGGTCCAGCCCCCTTTAGATTCATTTCACGCTTTGCATCATGGTATTCGTAGTCACTCAGTTGTCAGTCATTCATTCGCATCGCTGTAAGTTTTCGCAAACATATGCTGATTTTTTTTAAAGCTTTGTCAAAAAAGCATCTACTCACTGTGTAAACAAAGACACAGTTCAAAGGGCAAGGGCAGAATTGCCCCTCTGGGGGCGCGCGCAGGCAAGCAAGACTCCCAGGATCACCTTCATATGCTTGAAAACTTGAGAGCTGCCCGCCCGTCCGCCTGCAAATGGCCTCGTTCAACATTGAAAAGTGATCGGCCCCGTTGAGAGATTCATCATTTCACATGAGGCATTATGGGACTTGTAGTCCCTACATTTCCCATTCATTAATTTTTTTCACCATTGTAATTCACGACATGTACGTACTTTGCTTTCTTTGATGCTAATCAGTTACACACCCAAGTTTCTGTGCAGTCAAATAATTGTGAAAGGCAAATGGAAGAGTCCTTTAAATGCCCACGCTGATGAGAATTCCCTGCTGTCTCTTGTCGCGAATGTAATTTGAAAGATGCTTTTGCAGCCAATTCACCAATCAGCCCCAAAATGAAGGAAACACCTTTAAATGGCTTTTACGTCATCTTTTCTTGTATTAGTTCCACTTTTCTTTTTACTTTCTGTTGCTCCCGGTAAAATTGATCGTCTAAGTAACACAGTGCAGATAGCGCTTCATACCACATAGGCGCTACGCTGAACACAGAAGCAGCCATTGTTTGCACCTGTTCTTAGGGCGGTGCAAACATCTGAATTAAAAGCGGGCAGTTTAAACTTCATGCGTCGCACCATGAGACCTCAGCTGAAAACCTCTGCAAACAAGCATTGGAAAACCCAATATATCTGGACTTGGCCTGCTGTCTCAATGGTTATTTTTTATTGCAAGCAGGTGTCACAAAAAGAAAAAGAGATAACAGGCACCTAAGTGGCAACCTATTATATGCCTGCAATAAATATTGTAAAATTAAAAATGATAACAGCTGACTGTTTTACTAGTGATGTTTTGCAACAAGCATACATTTTATCATTATGTCAGAGGGAGAATTGAATGAAAAGGAGCAATAATAAAAGGTATGTTTAGAGTTGTGCCCACCAAGCCATGCAGGAGGTCTGGTTGCACGTGACCTATTGAGGGCTCAAGACCTTAGAGGGCCATTGTTTACTATTGGTTGGCTTTACTGTCACTCTCCCTTTCTTGCTTCTTATTTGATCATGTCCTTGTCGCAGCATGTCCATCTTGTGTTTGTCCCTCCCCTGGAGCCCAGCCTGCTTACATTCTCTCTCATTGCCTGTCTTCTATCCTTCCAATGGCCAGGTTAAGGGATTTTCTTTTTCTTTTTTGGTTAAGCAATTCATGAGAGTGCATGTGTTTTTCGTCTCTCTCCTTCTTTCCCACATGTGCTTCCCAAATGGCCACCCCACTCTGTGTTTATCTTGTCTGTTCTTCTCCCCACCCACCTCGTGCCGCAAGTTGTTCCATCCATGTGTGTGTCTCACCTGCTCCCAATGTTGCTTTCAATTTTGTTTCCTTCACATTCTTTTGTGTGATTCCCACCCATGCGTTCTTCTCTCCCCACGCCTACACTGTGTGTTCTTCATGTCTGCTTCCGCCCCACTCCGCCATGTCTCTCTCTCTATTGTGAAATACTTTTCCACTCCTTTCCCCAACCCACTCACCTCATTGGCTGCTTCATTACCCCAACCAAACAGTCCTTTAAAAAAAAAAAATGCACTTTCCATTTAAAAAAAAATCTTACCTTGAAGTTTTTATTTACCAATCCAAATGCAACCCCTCAGCTTGGAGCACTACAACAAAATTAAAGCAAAAGGTGTGCACACAGCAGTGAAATAATGCAATTGTCTGCTGCGGTCACTCCATTGTGCCTTTTGTTTCTTTTTTGTTTTTTGCCAATGCTGCAGAGCATCGCCAAGAGTCGCAGACAAAGCCAGTAGTGTCCACAGGCGAGACTTTAAAAACATCTTGTAATAACAACGTTAAAAGAAGGAGATGGAAAATAAATCTTTATCTAACTGGACACCCGGAGTCCAGGCAGACTAAATAATGAATGAAATCCATGTAAAAACAAATCAGTGAAATACATTTTTAACCATGAGTTTCACTGAAGAGCAGGGTGCAGAATGAACACAGACTTTGCGCAGTCACTCAAAGAGAAGGAGCCAATGGGGTAAAGTGGGCCGGTCCACCGATGTGCTGTAAGCTGTGGTGGGCACAAGCAAAGTGTGAGTGACAGTTTAACAGACCAGTGAATTAAGCCCGCTGACCAAAATCACCTCTTTCTAAGCCCATTCAGTATGAATTTTGTGGAAAACCATGATTTATTTATTTAAAAAGTTTTATATAGCGCAAACATGACCACCGGGGGTATCACAGAGCTTTCCAATATAAGAGGCAAGAGGGTACATGTAAACAACCAAGAGAAACTACAGAGAGGAGACATGGCGAGGTGGCTAATGCTGACACAAATGCCGTTCCTAATAAAAATGGGGCTACCACTTTTCCCGAATATAGGCTACCTAATCGTTAAGTCAGTTTTGAATGGTGGGTGCCTTATGATAGACTCCGTAACCCTGAGTCTGTTCCGGCAGCCACCCTGGCAAGTCATGAAACTACAAAGAGGGAAACAGCAGTAGGGTACACTGATTAGAGCAGTGTTTCTTAACCTGCGGTCGGGGACCGGTAGTGTCAGGTCCACCGGTCCTCAGGATTTCACGATGCTCTATAGGGTCCACCTCTCGACAGCCCCTGGGTCTGAATGAGCACAGACGCACAGGAATGATCGAGCGAGGGATATCAGGAAGGTAAGGGAGGGAACAGCGGGGAAGGGAAGCTGAAACGAGAACAAGGCACCATGAGACAAGCACAGACTAAATAGGTAATTCACTTAACCAACATATGTAGCCCCCCCCCTTGTGTGTGTGTATTGAATAGATATACCTGGTAGGAATGAATGGGAGGCTTTGCCTGGCAATCAAAAGAGGTTGAATAGGATGGTAGGTCTAGAATACAAGAACCTATGGTCAATATCTTCACACAGCAAACCTCATGGTTCATTACATGTTTTACATTCCACTGTACTACATACCAACGTAAATGCAAAAGGGGCTTCAACAGGGGTCAGTATGGAATTTAGCCTGCCAGGCGAAGCACATAAGCCCCTGTTGTTAGAAAGAAATAAAAGGAGACAACAGTTATTGTCTTCACTCTCGAATTTGCATTGCCCGGTTACTTCACCTGACAATACTCTATGCTGTACCCAAGGAATACAAGAAATGTCCTGAGTCTTGAAGAGATAGAGACTCATAAACAATACACAACCAATTATGTCCTCCGATTGGTTGAAGAACATCAGAAGTAGATGCACCTTGGAGAATGCAAAGTCTCTATGCAGATAAGTCCGTTTTACTCACTCGTGAACAAAGCAAAATACACGTGGAATGTCTGCTAGCACAATAGCCCTGAAAGTCAGAAGGCAGGTGAAACCCAGAGCAAGGAATGGCAGTTCTCTGAGTTAGGTTTCCCACAAAAATCCACTAAACAGTTAACACAGTACAAACTGTCTGGAAACTGGCGTATCACTAGCCAGTGACACGCATGAGCCTCAGCCGAGGGCTCCACTGAAATGGGAAGCGCCAGCCGACGCCTCCCCTAGACCGAAGCGGATAGCTTCTCTTGCACTCACCAGCCGGTAAAGAGCACACTAGATAAAGGATACGCTGGAACACACGATCATCACACCAGCAGGATCGGAACCAGAATCAACGGCGTCGCCTTCTGTTTCCTCGCCGGTAATGTTCCCTGCGCGTGTGACGTCATCACACGGCGTCGCGCGCGCAGTACCTGGAATTATGGGAAATGTAGTTTTTGCGGTTATATCGCGTCTCATGGCAGTGTTCGCGCCTACCCTCCGCCGTGAGATCTAACAGTACATCCCTCTCCCGAAGAACACTGACAGAGACAAGGTTTGGTCGGAAAGCGTTGATGGAACCTCTTCACAAACCTGGGTGCATGGACATTGGATGCAGGTTCCCAAGAGTTCTCTTCATTACCATAACCCTTCCAAGCCACCAAATACCACAATCTGGTGCGGTAAATCTTAGAGTCCACAATACCTCTCACCTCATAGTCTCCTTCGTTATCCACGGCGATCTCAGCAGGCACCAGTTTTCTGTGCATTCTCGTGGGTTTCACTAAAGACACATGAAAGGCAGGATGAATGCGTAAGGAGGATGGCAAAGCCAGTTTAACCACCACTGGATTAATGAGCTTAATGATCTTGTACGGGCCTATATATTTGGGATTGAATACGCTATAACGCTTAAAGCGTATGTTTTTGGTGGACAACCAGACGTAATCACCCACCTTGTATATGGGCCCTGCTCGTCTGTGCTTATCCTCATAGGCCTTGTACCTCGCTTTGGACTGTTTCAACTGGCTCTTGACATGCTGCCATGTTTTATGAATGCCCTGTAGTCTTTCCTGTACCTCTGGGACAGTGGTGTTTGATGCAGGATGGTGGAAGGGCAAGAAATTAGGATGGAAACCATAGGTGCCGTAAAACGGAGCGGTCTTGGTGGAGCTGTGTACCGCGCTGTTATATGCTATTTCAGCTAGCCATAATCTATCCACCCAATCTTCCTTGGTGACCTCAACATAGCATCTCAGATACTGCTTCAGAGTTTGATTAACCCTTTCAGTCTGCCCATCGGTCTGGGGGTGGAAACTGGTGGAGGTACTAGAAGTTATTCCTAACGCTTTACACCATGTCTTCCAAAACCGTGCTGTGAACTGGCTGCCTCTATCGGATATGATCACTCGGGGTAACCCATGAAGCCGTACTATGTTGGTGAGAATAAGTCTGGCTAACCCGCTAGCTGAAGGAACCTGTTTACAAGCGATGAAATGAGCCATCTTAGTTAAATAATCAACCACCACCAGAATTGCTGTGCACCCCTGATCTTTGGGCATGCCCACCACGAAATCCATGGAGATGTTTTCCCAAGGCAACTCAGGAGTGGGAAGGGGTTGCAGCAAACCAGCCTGTCTAGAGTGTTGCGCCTTCATTTGACTGCAGATAGGACATTCAGCCACCCACTCAGCCACGTCCTTCCGAATGTTAGGCCACCAAAACTGTCTAGAAATCCTCTCTAAAGTTTTACTGAATCCATTATGGCCCGCACACGGCGCACTATGGCACCACTGGAATACTTGTTTCCTTAAGGATCGAAGGGGCAAAAGCAGCTGTCTCTGTCTCATTGGAAGACCCTGAACCATCTTCCACTCGTTGTGCTCACTCAACCATTTCTTCCATGATTCAGTCTGAATGTTTCTATTTACGCTTCTGAGAAACATCTGGGTACAGGTGACTCCGATCACCTTTTTTGGGTCGATTATGGACTCCTCCCTTGCGTTGATATGTTCTGTTTTGGTGAACTGTCTTGATAAAGCGTCCGCCTTTCTATTATCCTTTCCGGGTCGGAATGTGACGACGAAGTCGAAGTCCGCAAAATGCATCATCCAACGCATCTGTCTAGGTGTTAAATGACGTGCAGCAGTCATGTATTGCAAATTACGATGGTCGGTAAACACTGTTACTATATGTCTTGCTCCCATTAAATGATGTCTCCATTCCAGGAAGGCGGTTCTTATTGCCAACAGTTCCTTTTCGGCAATCACATAATTCTGCTCCGCTGAATTCAGTGTACGAGAGAGGTAAGCAACCGGATGTAATTGGCCGGTTTCGGAGTGACGTTGAGACAATACTGCTCCTACCGCCGTGTCAGAAGCATCTGCTTCTACGATAAAAGGTTTACTAGGATCCGCGTGCACCAGCACTGGAGCAGAAACAAAAGCCTTCTTGAGGTCATCGAAACCTTTCTGGGCCTCCTCCGTCCACTCGAAGGGCACCTTCTTTCTCAATAACCTTGTCATCGGGGAGGCCATTGCTGAGAAATTTTCAATGAATCGACGATAGAAGTTCGCGAACCCTATAAAACACTGAATGTCTCTTACAGACTTGGGTATGGGCCAGTTCTTGACCGCTAGGACCTTTCTTTCAGACATTTCCTGACCATGAGGAGTGAGTACCACCCCTAGGAACTCCACCGATGCAGTATTAAATTCACACTTACTAAGCTTGCAGTAGAGTTGATGTTCCAGTAATGTTTTCAATACAGTCTTTACATGTTCCACATGTTGTTCGGTGCTGTTCGAATAAATCAGGATGTCGTCGATATAAACAACAACGAAACGATCTAAATATCTTTTGAGTACATCGTCTAGAAAATATTGAAATGCGGCTGGCGCATTACAGAGCCCGAAAGGCATCACCATGTACTCGTAAAGTCCAAAACGAGTCTTGATGGCCGTCTTCCATTCATCACCTGAACGCATCCGAACCAGGTGATATGCCCCCTTGAGATCCAGTCTCGTGAACACCACGGCATCTTTAACTTGTTCCAATAACACGTTGATAAGCGGAAGGGGATATTTATTCTTGACCGTTATGGCATTTAGAGCCCTGTAGTCCGCACAAGCGCGGAGATCTCCATTAGCCTTCGGGATGAAGAACAACGGGGAAGCTGCGGGGGATTTGGATTCTCGGATAAAACCGATCTTCAGGAGCTTGTCTAGGTAGTCACGGAGATGTAGGGTTTCTGGCTCAGTAAGTGCATAAACTCTCCCCGCTGGGATCTTAGCACCTGGAATCAAATCTATTTGGCAGTCGTACGACCGGTGTGGGGGTAATGTTTCCGCCTTCTGTTCGCTAAATACCTCCGCCAGTTCGCGATATTCAAACGGTAGCTCTACATCTTGTTCAGCCGCGGTAGCGATGTAATGTATACCAGCTAGACCATACGCAGGTCCTGATTTCACAGGGTAACAGTTCTGCTGACAGTATTCAGAAGTGAAGTGTATGGTTTGCTCTTCCCAATCTACGGTAGGGTTGTGTCTACGCAACCATGGAAGACCCAAAATCATTCCATACTGCGGTGCATGAATGATATTAAAGGACAGTCTTTCCTGATGTTCAGCAAACATTGTCATACCCAGCTCTCTGGTTTGCAATCGAATAGGACCTGAATCCAACTTTCGGCCATCCACAGCATATACTGCTTCGGGAATTTCCTTTTCTTCGAGGGTTAGGCCCAAACCGATGGCTTTGGCATGATCCATGAAGCACCCCGTGGCTCCCGAATCCAACATTGCTTTTATTGTTAGTACCTTCTTTTGTACTTCCAACCTCACTTCCACGAAAAATTGCAGGCCATCTTGTCTCTCAACTCCGTCCAATGAAGGGATGATGAACTTACTTGAAGGACTCCCTTCTTCCACCTTCAAGCCTTCTCGTTTCCCGACTCCTTTTCAGCTGTCACCACCGACACCTTTTTGTACACTGTTCTTGTTTTGTTTCTGTTAGGGCATTCCCTAATGAAGTGTCCCTTCCTACCGCAGTACAAACATAAGCCTTTCTTCCTTCTATATTCCCTTTCCTCCGTAGTTAAAGGAGACCTCACTGCTCCTATTTCCATGGGTTCAGGGGTAGATTGGCTTGCTCCTTCCGAACCCCTAGGATTCTCGTATCTTGGGGGTAACCGATCCTTTCTACGATTGTCACCCTTACGATCACTTAGACGATGATCTAACCTCAGGACTAAGCTGATCATGTCTTCACAGGTACTGGGCTGCGGATCAATCTGGGCAAGGACATCCTTCATTTCCTCGGTGAGGCCATTATAAAAAATGGCATGTCTCTTTTCTTCCGGCCAATCGGTTTCTGCGATAAGCCTTCTAAAATCGTTGAGATAGGTTATCAAATCTCTATTACCCTGTTTCAGTCCTAGCAACTCCCTGTCTGCTGTTAATGTAGCTGACCTGCGATTGAAAGTTTTTTCAAAATCCGCCCTAAAAGCCTCCCAGTCCCTTAACAAAGGATCATCTCTTTTCACTAATGGTACTGCCCATTGTGCAGCATCCCCTGCTAAATACGAGATGAGAAAAGCAACTCTGGAGTGATTGGTATTAAATACCTTGGGCTTGCAGGAAAAATGCAGTAATACCTGTGTAAGGAACACCTGTACCTTGCCGCTGTCCCCATGGAAACGTTCAGGAGGGGCTAGGGGGATTGGGGCGGGAACTTCTACTACGACAGAGGAGGTCTGCTGAGTACCGGCACTGAAAGGGTTACGACTTAACCTATCCACCTGAGCCTGCAGGGCAGCTGTCTCTGTCCTAGATGCTTGCAATTCTGTTTGAACCAGCGCCAGGGCTGCTATTATATCATCCATTGTGGACATTGTATCGTGAAATCGGGAGGACTATAAGTCTTGGGCCGTTGATTCTGTCAGGTCCACCGGTCCTCAGGATTTCACGATGCTCTATAGGGTCCACCTCTCGACAGCCCCTGGGTCTGAATGAGCACAGACGCACAGGAATGATCGAGCGAGGGATATCAGGAAGGTAAGGGAGGGAACAGCGGGGAAGGGAAGCTGAAACGAGAACAAGGCACCATGAGACAAGCACAGACTAAATAGGTAATTCACTTAACCAACATATGTAGCCCCCCCCTTGTGTGTGTGTATTGAATAGATATACCTGGTAGGAATGAATGGGAGGCTTTGCCTGGCAATCAAAAGAGGTTGAATAGGATGGTAGGTCTAGAATACAAGAACCTATGGTCAATATCTTCACACAGCAAACCTCATGGTTCATTACATGTTTTACATTCCACTGTACTACATACCAACGTAAATGCAAAAGGGGCTTCAACAGGGGTCAGTATGGAATTTAGCCTGCCAGGCGAAGCACATAAGCCCCTGTTGTTAGAAATAAATAAAAGGAGACAACAGTTATTGTCTTCACTCTCGAATTTGCATTGCCCGGTTACTTCACCTGACAATACTCTATGCTGTACCCAAGGAATACAAGAAATGTCCTGAGTCTTGAAGAGATAGAGACTCATAAACAATACACAACCAATTATGTCCTCCGATTGGTTGAAGAACATCAGAAGTAGATGCACCTTGGAGAATGCAAAGTCTCTATGCAGATAAGTCCGTTTTACTCACTCGTGAACAAAGCAAAATACACGTGGAATGTCTGCTAGCACAATAGCCCTGAAAGTCAGAAGGCAGGTGAAACCCAGAGCAAGGAATGGCAGTTCTCTGAGTTAGGTTTCCCACAAAAATCCACTAAACAGTTAACACAGTACAAACTGTCTGGAAACTGGCGTATCACTAGCCAGTGACACGCATGAGCCTCAGCCGAGGGCTCCACTGAAATGGGAAGCGCCAGCCGACGCCTCCCCTAGACCGAAGCGGATAGCTTCTCTTGCACTCACCAGCCGGTAAAGAGCACACTAGATAAAGGATACGCTGGAACACACGATCATCACACCAGCAGGATCGGAACCAGAATCAACGGCGGCGCCTTCTGTTTCCTCGCCGGTAATGTTCCCTGCGCGTGTGACGTCATCACACGGCGTCGCGCGCGCAGTACCTGGAATTATGGGAAATGTAGTTTTTGCGGTTATATCGCGTCTCATGGCAGTGTTCGCGCCTACCCTCCGCCGTGAGATCTAACAGGTAGGCAGGGCCGGTTCTAGGATTTGCGAGGCCCTGGGCTGAAAGTGCACGTGCGAGGCCCCCTCTAATTTACATAAGTGGCCCCTTGCAAGGAGACCATTCACAGACACTGTGGGGGCCCCATTGTCCAGCATTTTGGCGCCCCCACAGTTTTAACTTTTACTCCACAAGCATTTCTCACACCTTTATAGGTGTGAGAATTGATTGTAGTCTAAAAGTTAAAACTGTGGGGGCGCCAAAATACTGGACAATGGGCCCCCCACAGTGTCTGTGAATGGTCTCCTTGCAATTGAGGGAGCATCTCGGTCTCCCTCCCCTATGCCTCCTGACACCATCCATGAGAGGCCCAGGGAGGGGGCCCCTCCAATGTACCTTAATTGAAGGCGACACCTTTCTTTGTAATAGATCACCAGGGAAACAACAGGAGACATCACCAGTGCGTGGCCCCATGCTGGTGGGCTGAGTGCGAGGCCCTGTGCAGCCACATGCCTAGCGCTGGCCCTGCCGGTAGGGTCCTTCACAGCCTACAAAGGGGGTCTGCAACTGCTTATAAAATTAAATTATGTTAACAGATTAATCAAGTGTATATAAATGAAGAAGCAACATTTAAAATTGCGAAATGTTCTGTCAATGTGAAGGAATTTGAAATTGGGGGCTAAAAGTTAAGGTGGTGCCCTCAGATAGATCTGTGGGAGCAGTGCAAGTGCGTCAGAGAGAATATAGTATGGACGATGAGCGCGTCCGTTGAATTTTGGAAAGCTCCACCCTGCCAACCAAAATTAACGTTTTTTTTAAATATTTGTTTGTGAGTTAAATAAATATTTCGTCATTTGTGTATTTGTTTGATGAGTGCCTGTTGCTGTATTTTTTGTATACATATTTGAGGTTCAAGTCCTCGAAAACCCCTAGGACGGGGTCCCCGGCTTGCAGTAATGACTCAGCAGGGGTCCCCGGATTCCAATAATCATTCACTGAGGGTCCCTAAGTTCCAGCAATTTTTAAGTGGGGGGTCCACAGTCAAAAGGGCAAGAACCACTGGATTACACCCCTCGAACTATTGTTACACTAAAACCCATCCCGGACTGTTCGAGAGCCATGCCAACAACAGAACATGCCAAGGAGGGGTCATGCCACGTCATATATGATGCTGGCGAGGCAGGGGTGGGAGTGTGTGCAGCCAGCGGGTGCTCAGTATCTGCAGGGGCCCATGCTCAGCGCCAAGTCATGCCAACATCACAAATTATGCTGGTGAGGCAGGGGTGGGAGTGTGTAAGCCAGTGGGCACCCAGTGCCTGCAGGGGCCCATGCTCAGCACCAAGTCATGCTAACATCATATATGATGCTTGTGAGTAAGGGGTGGGAGTGTGTGCAGCCAGCGGGCTCTCAGTGCCTGCAGGGACCTATACTGATCCATCCCAGGGTGGCACACCCGACCACGCCCCCATGCTGACGTAGCAGCCGAGAGCGGTGGCACCTCGGGGAGAAGGGGAAGTGATCCGGTTTGAGCCGGATCGGGGGGAAGCACCCTCAGCCACCTCACCTAGGCCCAGGGGCAGCAGCTATGGCGTCCTCGGTGACGCAATGGCTGCCTGCCAGCCACCGCCTCCACAGGGCTTCCAGGCACTCACTCCCTGCCCCAGACACCCCCGCCAGCGGTGTCTGCCGCTGCTGGCGCTCCCGGTGTCTCATCTCCGGCTCACACGGTGAGTCACGCTTCACAGAAGCGCCGCGATATTGTCTTTTTATCACACGGTCGATTAGTTCGAGGCAAGACTCCGTCAGGCCACGGTGAGGTGTGAGGCATGGGTGGGACACCCAGGGAGCCATGACGTGGCAGGGGGCAACTCTGGTTTCCTGGAGGTCGCCCCTTTAATACAAATATATCTGTCCAAAACAATGACACGTGTGAGCAGCAAAAGCAGAGCCCTAAAAAACAGAAGTGGGGGGCATGAACCCAGGTAGGCAGTATGCAAGTGACGTCACAGCATATGACATCCCAGTGCATGGCATGAGGTGTGTGTCATTGCACGTGGCATCACAGGAAGTGGCACCTAAGCCCTTCACCTCGCAAGAAATGACATCGGATCGTGAGACCTCACACATACGTCCAACATGAATAAATTTGTGCGCATTACATTATTTAACAAATTAGATTTTGCGTTGGGGAAGTTCCCAAAAAAGTGAAACAACCCTGACGCAAAATATGGGCCCCAACTTATACATTTATTTTTTAAATCCTCCCCCAAAGAAATTGCAACAAGGAGAAACGTAGCTGTACATCTGTTCTACTTACTTGGTTGTAGTGTCTGTATTTTAAAATATCTTTTGGGGTTCAGGCACCTGCTGCAGTGATCCTTGTGTGACCACTACATTTCAGCAAACAATAATAACGGTGAGATAATCTTGGAGGATGACGTATTTGCTGACGAAGTCTGTGTTTTGTCTAGTTGTAGTTTTGAACCAAAGAACCTTAGGGGGCTGAAATGTCTCCTGCAAAGCACATTACGTAACACAGATGACAGATTTTTATTGTATGTGAACGGGTAAGTGGGTTACTGCTTTTAAAACATAGATCCTTTTCTTGCTTGCAATGTATAATGTATACATATGATGTAAGGCGCTCTGACACCCTGCATTGGGACGAGTAGCGCTATAAAAGAAATAAAACAAAATAGTGAAGTTGAAATGATTATTTATGTAGGTACTGGGACAGATTAACACATCTGACATTCTTACAGTGCACACATGTCTCATGTACAGGGACAGAACAAAGTCCAAAGCATTTCTCTCAAGTACCTGTGAAGTGATAAGCTGTGGGCCTCTGTTTCCCCTCCATTGCACTTAAGTGGGAGGCCCCCCATAGCTCCCGGCCATGATACCCCAACACAAGGAGGCCTGATGGCCCCGGAACTCAGGCCTTTGTTTGCCCCCTCCCCCCCTGCCTGTTGCTGCTCTGAAGGAGGGCGGACAAGGTGCAGACCCTGCTGAAAGTGTCCTAGTGTCTGAAAATTACACTGGGACGGGTTCAGCATATTTCTGTAAAGTCCCAGCCTCATGGCAGGGTGGACAGGTTCTACCCTGTGTAAATGGTGGGTAGAGGCCGTCTACCCTCGACTTGTGCGCTGAGCAAAAGTTATGCGTTTAGTAATACTGGGTCTACTCCACCCGGTTGAACCGCTGCCATGCAGTCCGCTCAGTTTCCAAACCTACTGACTACAACATCTATTTCACTGTTACAAGAGGGGGAGGGGTCTAGTGTTAAGAAGTACCTAAGGCTGGGCGGCAAATTCCGTTCCGCTCGGGGAATTTGCGAAATTCTGGCAATTCCGCTTTCTGCGCGGAACGCAGAATTGCTGAAAATTTCACGATCCGCGGCGGAATGGAATGAGAAGTAGAGGTATTGCACAAAAACTGTGGCATCTTCTTGGATAATTATATGCAGGCAGGGCAGGATCCATTCTGTCACGATGCTCCTGTCACAACACAGATATAAATAAAGCAGGTGCCTGAGTTGCAGCTCAAATTCAGTAACGCATTAATCAGCCCAAAAAATCCCTGTGTAGTTCTTGTGACCAGGAGGGTCTTTCTTTCTCCTCATCTCATCTGCTGCTCTGGTCGCTCTCTGACCCTTTACAAACAAGAGGCAAGTGAAATCGCAAAGAAGCCCCGCCTCTTTGGCCCCGCCACGCATACACTAGTGGTATGCAAAGTCTTCCCGCCCTTTACCCACTATGATGGACAGCTCACTCAAGGGACCCCGGCGCCTTTCGGCGCAGTGGCAAAGTTACAGACACACGTGGTCACTGGAGACAACTCTTCTAGCCCGCAGCTCTATATATTTACCCAACGAGGTAGCACTTACTGATTAGCCAGTAGTACTCCCATTGAGTAGCGGTATTGCACAAAACTGTGGCATCTTCTTTGGTAAATATGCAGGCAGGGCAGGATTCATTCTGGCACGATGCTCCTGTCACAAAAATGTATTCCGCAAGCTCGCAAAATTCTGCGTGCTCGCAGAGTTTTTTGCCGTTTCGCTGCACTTTGAGTAGCGCGACTATGCAAATTCCGCCCCACACTTTTGCCATTCTCCCCCATCAAACACCCTCCTAAACACCCCCCCCCCCCCCAAAAAAGACAACTTACTGAGGCTGGTGCCGTGTCCTGGGTGTTTCCACAGCCCTAAATGAACATTCATAGTTCAGAGCCTCGAAGGCCGAGCTGGAAATCAATTCAGTGCAGTTTTTCCAGTTCTCCATGCCTGACCACCGTGTGATACCGGCTCTTCCATGGGTGACCGCATGAAGGGAGCCGACATCGTGTGACACACAGCGGCATCGTGTGAGTTGCGGTTTGACTCTGTCCTGCGAGAAGGGTTCCTGGGCCAGGGAGTTGGTGAAGACCATGCCTCGTGCCCAGAGTCCACCGGACCTACCTACAGGCTGCATGCACAGTGTGAACTGAGCACAAGACGTACCAGGCCATGTCTTGTGCCCGTGCTAGCTAGTCCGGGCACGTGTGTATTGTACAAGCTGTTAATTGGGGTTCCTATGGTGCCCTAGCTAACCAGAAATGGAGATAATATATATATTTTTTAACTTTTTGTATCCCAAAGCTTGTTTGTTTACAAAAAAACTAAAGACCTCCTCATCCTGGAGGTTTTCTGCTAGTGGGTGGAGGGAAATATTTATTTTCTGTTCATGACAGAAAAGAAATGCCATCAGACCACCCACTCTGAATATGGCAGGCGGGTTGATGTCCAATCAACGGCCTCGACTACTTTGGTCTCTCAGAGTAAGTTGTCCGCTGTACAGCCAGCAGGGTCACCACCTTCGGAGAACTGGCGGTCCGCCTGACTCATAATTGAGCGGACGACTGAGTGCTTGACATTTGAGACTGAGCACCCTGTTCACCAAACTCTAAATCAGACCCATGGGAAATTGTGTAGCGGCCTGAATGCCCTTTTTGACTACTGACGAACTATTAGGGAATGCCTGTGCGTCTACTGAAGCTTTGCAAAAAGGGGCCTTGTGAAAACAGCTGCGGGTATGGTGAACTTTACGTGCTTAGGGATTGTGAAAACGTTCCTCATTACTGTGTTTTACGTAATGGTGCACTAATGGTGCTAAGTGGTGCAAAGTTTTTCCTCGCTCGTGCTCGCCAACGTTAAGTTAGCGAGCGAGGAAAATCCAATACTAGACCACTTCCCAGCAAGATTTCTTAATACGGGCGGTTACGGATGGTCGCGACCGCTCGTGTTCAGAAACCTTCCATTCACGTTGAGGAAGCTGCTGCTCGAGTGGAACATCTATTCGAGTGGCAGAAAGAAGCAGCGACCTCTTGCGCCGCACATGGACCGTTCATGCTGATTTTCCAGTGCAGGACAAACACTCGGGACTAGAAATCAGTGCGAAACACCCGGGACTAGAAATCAGTGACTAGAAATCAGTACGAAACACCCAGGACTAGAAATCAGTACGAAACACCCTGGACTAGAAATCAGTGCGAAACACCCGGGACTAGAAATCAGTGCAAACAGCTCGACTCAACGCACTCCACCGCTTGCGGAACTCCGCGGAGTGCGGCAGGATATTTTGATCACTCCGCCCCGGCCTATCTATGACCTGACAATGTCTTATTTCTGGTTTGTTGTCCTTGATGTAAGCTTCAGTTGTCTGGTGTTTTTGCTGTGAGTTACAGTGATTTAGGAAAACACTTCCCTTCCTGTTTTTTTCTGTTGTTATAAGTGCTCAGATTGGGACTCGCACCTTTTTAATTGCAGACACATACATTTCCTGAAGTAGAGAATCTTTGATCCTGGAATATTCCCCAGTCACCCTTCAGCACTTCATGTAAACCTAATAGATGTCGGCCAATGTGTTTGGAAAATAGTAGGATAAAACGCACCCTCTGGCACTGTTTTTAGAAACATGTTTTGGGTGGCCCATGAAGGGGATACCTCGAGCCCCGAAGTTCTCTTGAGACGCAGGCTGGGGTGCTCGCGCGCTTATTTAAGGTTTGAAAAGGCCTTACACCTTTCCCAGGTCTGCTTTGGGTTCCCAAGTCCACCCTTCCTCGGGACCCCACCCCCAGGCTAGAGTGTTGACCTCTGCCCTGCTGCCCTCTGTGCGCTCCCATCAGCATCTGTTTCCTGTGCTGTCAGCCGGGCACTTCCGGGTCCGTGAGCTCGGACATGGAGAAGTGGAAGGAGCTACTGACAGGGAGGGATGTATGGAATCTGGAAGATGCGTTCCAAGCATATGGCGCTGTCATCAGGGGGCCCGGCGGACCGCGGCCCCTGGCACAGCAGGAAACCCCGTGCCTGGCTGTATCTGCCGCGGGGCACCCGTGGCACCAAGGAAGTGGCACACGCAGAAAAAGGAGGGACCCCCTCTGAAAGGGCAATAAGAGGTCAGAGAGAAGAGGGGAAATACAAACCATCAAAAATAAAGAGTCTCCCTCTGACCTACAGTTATTTTACATGAATATTATTTACCTTTTTATGTGTGAGCCATCCAAAAACTATTCAAAACACAAGACCATTTATAAATCGATCTTTTTAATTTCTTTTAGCAAAGAATATTTTTGTCATCTTATTCTCTTTTTATTAAACAGTATATGAATTATTTTTCTCTTTTTTAACAATTATAAACAAACAGTACATAAATTATTCAAAATCAAGATGTATATAGACAAAAAATCTAATGACATAATATATACAACACATATTACCCCCGAGAGAGGCGACACTCAACAAACTCACACAAACACTTTCATGCCATGTAACCACTTTTCCAAAACACACACTCAATCAATCTGGAAGGATCTGCTACAGAGTGACATAGTAGTTTACATATACTATATCCAACAGCTGCACAAAGCAGGGTCTTGATCAGGCTCTAGTCGACGCGTTTCGGTGGCTAAATAGGGATGATATTCCACCTTCTTCAGGACCAGCCAGAAAACACAAGAACGTGTTTACTCAACCCGGGGGGGGGGGGAAACACCAAAATTGGTGAATGGATTCAAAATAGCAAAAAACTCAACAGGTTAGAAGGAGGTACACCTTTCCTTCCATTCAGAGGTGTGGGATAAAGGTTCATACGTTCTTTACCCTGTTATGTGGCTCTTTCACCACGACTATTTCTGTAGCATCCATGTCCATGGATTCACTCGAATGACACCTTGTGCCACTGTCTAAAAAGGCAAGGAAATGCTGATCCCAGCTACTGTCTCAATCCGGTTTGTATTTTCTTCTTCAATGCCTTGTGGTCACACTAATACACACCTAAAAGGTATCTGATATCACACATATAAAGGGACTGCTATGCTTTAGACTTGTTATCCATCCGTCCCTTCTTTCAGAGCCCTTTACGTCCGAGTCTCCTCAGTCTGCAAAAGCGGCATTCTTTGAACACATATTACTGCCTCTCTCGGGGGTAATATGTGTTGTATATATTATGTCATTTGATTTTTTGTCTATATACATCTTGATTTTGAATAATTTATGTACTGTTTGTTTATAATTGTTAAAAAAAGAGAAAAATAATTCATATACTGTTTAACAAAAAGAGAATAAGATTACAAAAATATTTTTTGATAAAAGAAATTAAAAAGATAGTTTTACAAATTGTCTTGTGTTTTGAATAGTTTTTGGATAGCTCACATATAAAAAGTGAAATAATATTCATGTAAAATAACTGTAGGTCAGAGGGAGACTCTTTATTTTTGATTACCAAGGAAGTGGCAACCATGCACACACTGTCCGCAGGGCCCTTCCGTGCAGGTGTGACGTCATTAGCTGATGAAGGAAAAACCCCTAAAACATAACAGCCATGGACGTAAAGTTGAAATACATCTATTCTTTCATTGACATTTTTATTTTTATTATTTTGAGAACATTTGACATCTTTCTTATTTTTACAACAATTCTTTGTTCACGTTAGTCTTAACTCCTTCCGTGCTCGGCACGGTGCTCGTGTGCTCACGACAAGCTGAGCTCGTCATGAGCACAGGGGCACTGTGCGCACCCCCCCTCCTCCTGCCCTCCCAGCACAGCAGGAGAATTACCCCCGCTGCGAAGAGGTTAATGTCAGGGTGCAATGCTTGTGTTTTAGTGACATCACCAGGCTTAAAGTCAGGGCTCGAGGCAGGCATAGGGTTAACCTGACCCTGACCCTCATTGAAAGAACATGATTGATGCAATTAATTGTTGGGTTAAAGTTAATATTAAATTACGTGATACAATTTAAAGATGCAGTATAGTGTATATTGATGGGATATTATTTTTTTCATTGTTCATTATAAGTGACCCCCGAAGAAGGGCAATAAATGCCCGAAATGCATTGGGTTCAAGTTAACAAAACGCTGCTTTTTACGAAACTTTTGCATCGATCATGTTCTTTCAAGAGGCCCAAAGTGGCACAGGCAGAACATTAGAAACCTGGAAAAAGGCATACGAAGTCATGTGGGGACGATAATTCAAGAGAGCCAAAACAAAAAGATGGGAACAAAGATGAATAAAACTAATTAAAGTGGTTTAAAAAGGAATCCAGCAGAGCCAAGGTGGTACAATTTGCTGTGCGTTTGGTCTGGGGCGGAGAATACGTCCCATTTCTTAATGCTATATTTTGGTGTGACATGCGGCCTCACAGCTATATTGAACACAAGGACGCATTTGGAACTACAAAATTAGCTTAAAGACTAGGCCTGGGTGGTAAACTTCGCTCCGTTGGCAAAGTTTGCGGAGTTTTCTGCACTCTGCACTCCGTGGAGCTCGCGAAGTGCAGAAAACTGCGCTTTGCGATGTGCAGCAGAGTGTTTTCCCTGCTCGCGAACGGTAAGTTTGCGAGCACGAGCTGCTGCTCGGGTAGAATTTCTACCTGAGCTGCAGGAACACCAGCACAATCTGCACTCCGCCACTCGTGGAACTTCGCAGAGGTTTTTTTGTAACTTCGCAAAGTTAGGCGTAGCAAAACTCCGCAAACTACACCCAGGCCTGGTAAAAACGTGATTGCCGCGAACAGCCGCGAACAGTCGGCTTGTTCCTGTTGTTCTTGTGCCTCTGAGATATATTTTTATCTGAACAGACGGGCGATGGCGTCAAATGGAAGAAAAGAAGGTATTTGCTAGAAAGTTTGAGTGAAAATGAGTGACTGAGAGTGAGTGAGTGTAACTGCGAATGAGAAAGAATCAGAGTGAGTGAGAAAAAGAGAGAATGAGTGGGACTAGGAGTGAATGGAATTGAGTGTGATTATGAGTGAATAACAGTTAGTGTGAGAGAGACTGAGCGTGAATGAGTGCACCAGATTGAGTCGAAATGATTGAGAACAAGAGAGTGTTTGCGAATGAGGAAGTAGGAGTTAGCGTAAGTGCAGGTGTGAGTGAGTGGGAATGTATAATTGAATCAGAGTGAAAATGATTAAGTGGACAGTGTTGGAGTGAGTACAAGCGAGTGGATGAAAATTGAATGAGTGCAAGTGAATGTGAATGGAAGCGTAAGAGGGAGTGAGAATGAGTGTGTGAGTGAATGTAAGTGAGCATGAGTAAGAATGGAATGTTATGCTTGTGAGCCCGCCGTTGGCTGTAGCACACTGAAGGTAACTTTTGGTATAGAGAGGCATCTGTGGCAAAAATACACGACTCCTAGTGGTCAATTTCAGCATGACAGCTACCTGTGACAAAAATACTGGCACTGGCCCCCTGGTGGAAATTATTAGTATGACAGGCACTTGTGACAAAAAATACTGGCACTGGCATACAAGAGGTATTTTTTGGCATATTGGGCACCCCTGGTAGAATACTAGTTGTGTCATACTAGAGGTAGTTCCAGCCATGTGGGCACCTGTGCAAGAATGCTGGTGGTGGCATAACTGTGGAAATTCTTGGCACAGGGGGACACCAGTGGCTTAATGTTAGCAGCACTTTGAAAGTGCTTCTTTTCAGAAGTAGTCCTGGGCAGATTTGAAATTACACTGGAGTCATTTGCGTAATTTGTAAAAATTTAACAGGAATAAAAGGGAACAGCAGAATGTAAGCGGGTATTGTTTGCAGGGCTTTTTTTCGTACTTTTAGTAGCACAAAATATGTTCTTGAAACAAAAACTAATGCGATGACACATTTTGCGCTAAAATATAATCCTAAATGACGGGAGAAGGCAACCCTGATAAAATGCTTGCTGTGATATATTAGAGGTGATTTAAGACATAAGGGTCATTCATGGTACTTGGCTTTAATAGCAAAATTCTGGTACTGGCATACTGAATACACATTTTTGGCATAAGTGGTACCCAGGGCATTTGGGGCCCCCATGGCATATGGGAGACATCTAAAAATGTTAGACCGAGCATAAAGGAGGCAGTTTATGACACAAGGGGCACTCTTTACACATTTTGATAAAAATAGACTTGACTCCTGCTAATATTCAGGTTTCATTGGCTTGGCGCACCATGAAATGACATATATTTAATGAGGGCTCTTTCAAATCCTATGTTTTTTTTAGCAAATGTGTGTGAAACTTGTGCGTCAAAACGCAATGTTTATCCTCAAATTTTTGTCAGTGAGAAACCTCCCCAACCCTCCTGCAAAAGGCCTAGCTCACTCACATCACTGGCTAGCTACAACGCAGAGCAAGTATTACACCCCCTCCACTTTCAAAGATGACGTCAGCGCCCTAATGTAGGGGGTCTCTAACATAGTCATTGTTAATCCTTGCGATTTAATCGGGGTTAAGATTATATGGCATCATCTCCTCATAATGATTCAGGGTCATATGATGTCACTTCCTGTGATATCACTAGGGTCAAACAGTGTGTGATGTCACTTCCACCACCCCCTTGCATTTTGGTAAATCGACGCCCTTGTTTGTGTTTTACATAACAAAGTGCCTGGAGGGCACCAAAGGGACATGCCCGTACTTGAACACGGAAGTATACATTTAAAAACTACAGACAGTCAAATAGCTGGGAAATTATATAAACTTACATTACTGGTAGACACATGTCAGAAGCAGCTATTTCTATGCAAAATAATTAGCGAGAATTAAGCAGTGGCGTAACAGCGCCACCAATGGACCAAAATCAGCACTGCATGAAAAATACTGATTTTGAACGAGTCATTTGGCTGGAGGTATCTGGGGCATCAGCAGGGAAGGTGTCTGCAACTTCATTAGATATGGGACTATTATGTATGTAGTTAATTCTACAGGTATACAGATGCACAAGATTGGAAGAGTTAAATAAGATCGGATGAGAGCGAGAGAATACTCAATACTCCAAGAGCAATAGTATAAGTTTGGCCGATGGATAGTTCGCCACATACGTGTTTGATGTCCTGTCCGCCATATTACAAGTGCATTATAGCCTCTGGTGCTTAATAAGGGGGGACATTGTCATTGAGACTCCTGTCTTGTCGAACTCTAAACAAGAGCATAAGTTTCAAAATGTAAGGATGGAGCTGGAGTTTGTGGTAAAAAGAAGGCCTGATCTTCGGTGGATTGTAAAGCTGGAAGCAACAGGTACGAGAAAGGGAGGAATCTGTGGAAAAAAGTAAAGAAAATATTAAAAGAGATGTCCCATAATATAGTCAGAAGACAGAAGGAGTGAAGCAGAGGGAAAAAGTGACTAGAAACTGCATACACATGTCAGAATACCAACTTTAATACTGTTGTGTAGCGTGCTACCTGTCTGCAAAAGGCTGAAATGCTTTGTCGGGGGAAGCTATAGAAGGGGACAAGAAATGAAAGAGCAAGGAGAAAACAACGAATGTCAATTTTTGATGGCGTAAGTCGAGCGGAAGTCCATGCCATCCACACCTGGGTGAAAGAGAAACAGGCTGCAGTCTGAAGGATGGGTTTATAAGAGCGCGCGTCTCCAACGAGTAGCTCGTGAGCCCCTGGGAGCTCTCCTGCTATCGATAAGTAGCTCTCCTGTGTGTGCAGCCCAGACTACTAAATTAGAAGCTTTTGCTTGATTGAAATAATAAA
Organism: Lissotriton vulgaris; assembly: GCF_964263255.1. Lineage (NCBI taxonomy): Eukaryota > Metazoa > Chordata > Amphibia > Caudata > Salamandridae > Lissotriton > Lissotriton vulgaris. The sequence continues at coordinate 41,884,156 of NC_141700.1, forward strand.
GGTATGCCAAAATTGAAAAGCATGTATTTGATATGAAAATGCATGTGTATTTTCAAGACTCATAAGTTTGGAGAAAAATTGATGAATTTCCCAAAAATATTTAATCCTGAAATTGGATTGATAAATCAATCAGCATGGGCAAGACTTATTACTAATGTTATGGGTGCCAGGGGCAGGGGCATTGTAGCTATAACTGTTATTTATTGCCCATATACTGGCATTCCACATTAACAGCCTTTTTGATTTTACATTACCACTGGAATCCCTGCCTGATGCACAGAGGTGATCACTGCTGGTGATCCTACATATGTAGTGTAATCGCGTGGGATGTGGTCACTACTACAACACTACTAATATTAGTTGCTCAGGATGATTTTTATTTAACATCATTGGCTCTTATTACAAAAAAGGCTGCAGAGCCCTGTGTTGAGGAAGTAAGACCTTGAAATGTGAGTCAACAGCATCAAGTGACCGCATCATGCAAATGGAGACACAAGACGCCTCGGAGTGGGGGTGCATATGAGAGAATGGACCCTGGGAAGAGCCCTTTGAGACACGCTTCGAAGACATGAAGGGGGAGAGAGATGGGTGTTCCATATCACACAGCAATGGCCCCAGGAGAAGAAAGGGGACCAGGAAAAGGCAGGCCTGAGATTCAAAGAGAGTGAAGAGCAGGGGTGAGCACAGGGTGCTCCAGTGTAAAAAGCAGGAGAGAGACCTAGAAGCATAAGGAGAGGGGTGCGTAGTATGATGGGAGGGTGGTACCCATTTGGGCACAGAGAGAAGTGCCCCGTCAGTGGGATGTGCAGACGGCACTCATGGATGCCTTCACATTCCTTACAGCTGTTTATATATCTACTCATTGAGTTGTATTGTTTTGAATTTATTTTTATTTTTTTTATTTTACAGAGTTTTATATTGCGCGAATTTGACCTGCTGTGTCGGGTATCAGAGCGCCTTACATGGCACCAGTTGCATGAACCTCGTTTGGGTACACTGATGCTACAAGCAGGGGCCGTTCCTCCTTTGGGGCATAGGAGCATTCCTCCACTTATATGTCCCCAAAAGCTCCAGAGATTAACAATAAAATGTCAATTTATTACCATTTTATTTTTCATCCACCCATTCTGAACAGCGCCTCAGGGTGGGGAGGGGTGTGCTCAGCAGTGGCACCAGCAGGAGGGAGAGCGGTATGTGCACATGTCCTGGCCAGCTTGGAATGGTGAGCAACACATGCACACTTTAAAGCCGGACTGGCCATAGCGGGCACCGGGCGTTTCCCCGGTAGGCCGCTAGGGCGGGGGCCGGTTTCGGGCCCCTGGGGGGCCGTTTTTGTTACCGGGGGTCGGCAATGTCGGCCCCCGGTAACAAAATCGTCCGAAACCGGCCGTCGCAAACTGCTCACCTGCACCCCCCCTGACCTCAGGGGGCGCCAGCTGAGCAGTTTGCCAGGGCCGGTTTCTGTTCTCAGTCCGGCCCTGCAGTCTCAGCTCAGCTGTCTCAAGACAGCTGGGTCGAGAGGCTGTGGAGCGCTGAGACAGGCCGCTCCTTCAATCGGGGCCCTGCTCTCATACTGGTCCTCAGCAGATTGTGAGCAGGGCCAGGATTGGTCAAGGGAGTTGCGGCATCCAGTTCCAGTTCCTGAGGCGTAAGAAGAGGTCTAGAGCGGAGGACGTCATGTTAGTAAGTGTTTTATTGTTTAATATTATTATTTGTGTGAGGTTGCGGGCCGGCTGAATCCCCGTAGATGCCAGCTGCCACTGGCTACAAGAAACAAGGCCGGGGAGGTCGACTCACCCCTCTGCCATAGAAAAGAGGCGGTCTTGAGGCCTGTACAAAACTGGAGATTGTTACTAAAGGCTCTAAAACCGCCAGGAAAATCATTTCAGAAATTAGGACCCTAGAAGGAACATGCGTTCCTCTAATGTCCCAGAGTCCGGGTCCAGTGACCGGAGTGGTGTCCCGAGGAGTGCATAGGACAGCTAGTGGACCGTCTATGAAGCCAATCCTGATTTCCTAGTCACCTACTCGATCAATTTTACTCTTACCTGTAAAGTACACACAAGTACATCGATCCTTCCATGGTCCAGCCCTACCGTGCAAATCATCGGCTGCGCTCAGACGACCGGCATTTGGCCGTCGATCCCATGATTAAGAAAGCCAGAAGTGGTGGTCGTTAATCCTCCTATAATGCCTCGAGATTGTGGAACTCCCTCCCCCTCCGCTTACGCCCAACCATCTTGCCTTCCGGAAACAGCTAAAATCCTGGCTCTTCCCCTAAGTGGTGCTGGGATCCTTCGCGGATATCGTCCTCAGCGCTGGGAGGCCCAGGGGTAGCCATGCGGTCAATAATTGCGGCTTCATTCAAATAACGCTCTGTTTCATGCATGACAGCTAGGCCTGTTGCCTAACTAACAACTAACAGCCCTGGCACCCAACCAGACACATGGGTGGAGGGAAACAAATGGGTGCTCAGGATGGTACATTGCCAAAGAGTAGGGTGGAGATGTCTGCACCCAAGGCTTGTCCCTGCGGAACTGTCCCCCATTGGCCCTTTCTCTTGCGTCAACTTCACGGCCTTTTACGAAACCTTGAAAAAGGCCCCTCAGTCGCTAATCAGCCAGACTGGCTGCAAAAACACACCGTCGGCAACCTTTCTGCTCTTGCCTACTACTTCTGTGGTCCCGGTAGGTATTGTGGTCTGAGTGCCTTGAACCAGCTGAGAAACATTATGAGTGCGATATGGGAAACATGATCAATAAAGAAGTCACCTCCAGTCTTAGAGTCGCCTGCCCTGAAGCCTGCCTTCCTTTCCAGGGGTTCTACAGAATCACTGATCTATGTATTTAGAATGATGGGCCCTCGTCCCCTGTGAGGGCCCCATTCATCACCAGCACTTTATGACTCTTATCCTGGCTGATTGACACTTTGCCCCCTTGGGACCCTCTTCATGGGCACTCAGGCTGGCATGCTGCCCTCTTCTGGACCTCTGAGGTGCTGCCAGAGCCAGGGCCTGTGGGTTGGGTCTGAGCCTGAAAGGGCCCTGCCAACTCTTGCTACTAACAAGGCCCAGAATCATGGGGCCTGTGACGAAAGCACTTATGAGCACAGGGAGTGGAACTGGTTTAGGAATCTTTCACGCACTCTTACGCGCCTTTGTGAATCAGCCTAAAATGTCCAACTGCCTGTTGATAAAAGTACAAAGAGGGCTCACCCCCTTCCTTTTCTACTAATGGTAGGAAAGCATTGCATAAAATACCCCTTCCCATTCCAATTTGAGATATTTTGGAGCTAATTCACAAAGTTATGTAAGAGTACTCCAGTATTACCAGAGTACTGATTTACTTACTCCTACATAGTTACTGTGATATGTGGAGAGGATACATGGTGGGTATTTCTGTACCAATGCTGCATTGCATTTGTGTTCTCAGTGTCTGTCTGTAAAGCGCCCTGGCGTCCCAGGGGGCCTGGAACCACAGAATCAGGAATAAATACAACTCATCTGGGCCCTCGACATGAAACATGTCATTCCCCATTCCCATATTTGCAAGGTTCAGTGCGATCTGCTTGAAAATATAAGTCCTGTAGTGACATCTACTGGCCATCATGAGAACACATAAAAGCAATTTTGATTTCTTGTTTATTCTCCTGGAGATGTTCTAAAAAAACATCCAGAAAGTGTTGCTTGTCTGAAGGGTGAACTAAATTAAGTGGGCTGGTGGGGTGGTTAAACGCATGATTTGATGCAAAATACTCATAAGTCTGTGACAGGTGAACTGCGGCGCTTCAGCAAACATTTTACTAGTTTTGCAAACAATGGAGAACATTGAGAGAAAAGCTGGTAAACGAGTCAAGCAGGAATATGGTGTTCATCTACTCCCAGAGCCTCTGCTTGCTCAAAATAATAATTTCACGTCTTATTTAATTCTACTTAGCATAGGGTTGCGCACATTTGCAAACATTTTTCTTTGCAAATCCCAAAGTTGTATTGGTTTTTTTGTGTAGATTTACTCTATGCCACATTTGAGTGAAAAAAACGTTGCTTCACTTTATGTTGCAAAAGGTTAACTTTCAAAGAAAACTTCTGTTTGCATTTTTCCTATTGGTGCACGTGACCTGATTGATGCACCAGTCAGCTTCGACCATCGAGCTGCTGCCCCCTATCTGCACCTGACCTCATCCATTATAGTTCAAGTTCAAGTTCGGGCATTTATATAGCGCACTACTCACCCAGAGGGTCTCAAGGCGCTTGGGAAGGGGTTCATTATTTGTCGAATAGCCAGGTTTAAAGTTCTTTTCTGAAGGAGATGTGGTTTTGAGTAAGGCGGAGGTGAGTGGGGAGTGAGTTCCAGGTCTTGGCAGCCAGGAAGGAGAAGGATCTGCCACCCATGGTGGATTTTCGGATGCGCGGGACTGCGGCGAGGGCTTGATTGGACGATCTTAGTTGGCGGGTGGGTTTGTAGAAGGACAGTCGGGTGTTGAGGCATTCGGGTCCTAGATTGTAGAGGGCCTTGTGTGCGTGGGTGAGAAGACGGAACGTAATTCTTTTGTTGACGGGTAGTCAGTGGAGGTCTTTTAGGTGTCCGGTGATGTGATCTTGGCGAGGGATGTCTAATATGAGTCTCGCTGATGCGTTTTGGATGCGTTGGATGAGCCACAACTAAGTTGGCAGCATCGGGTTTTCATATTTACATTTCTAACACAGAAAATCTCAAATTTCGAAATTAGTTGTAAAACTTTAGAAATGCAGTCGTGCTATTGTATTTAGCATTCCCAGAAAAAAATGGGGGGGGGTCACCCTACCCATCAGGATCGTGATTACCACGCCCCTTTCATAGACAGGGTATCGGCTGGGTTTGCACCGGTGAAGAACAGACTGGCCTTACCAGCAACAATCCTTGGCCTGGTGGCCTGGCCACTGCTGGGTGGCCAGGCTTAGACACAGATGGATCATCGCATTCAGGGTGGAGTGACCTCCAATACACCTTCCCTGCCGAAGATCACTGAAGCGGCTAGAGCACTCCCAGGGCAGGCACATTTATTATGAAGAAAGCCATTTAATGTTTTCAGATCTTCTGCATCTCAATTTTTCGGGGTGTCACTGTCCCCTACACTCAGGCAGAAACCTTTCTGCACACCTGGGCCCTTTACTCTTTGATTTCATCAAGAAGTTCCCGCGTTGGGAGTTTGTGTTTTTCAAGGTAAATATGCATTTTTGGGTAACTTCACATTCATAAATGGTGAATAGTAAAAAGTAGGAAAGTTGCTCAAAAGTGTAAGAATAAAGCTGCATGTTTAACTTACTCAAATTTGTAACTTATCTCTGTGAATATCCCTGACTGTTTCAGTGATGGCCTGAATGAAGATCAGCCCCCTGTAAATATGTGGACTGTATTTGTCTGAACATGACACTTCAGCGTGCCTTCTTCTGGTGTGTACCCGGCTGAACTTGCTTGTTGCCTGTAATGTCCATGTTCTTGTCACCACCATACCCCCTGTGTTCATATCCCTTTGGGGCCAAACCACAAACTCAACTTTGCAGTGAATTTAGTGGTGCTACCAAAGTGGTACTCATGTACTACAAAATGCTATTCACAAAATTACACGTAGAGATTTAACAATATTTTACTTTCAATATTATTATTTTAAACAAAAAGTATTTACATTTTTGTTTAAAATAATAAATACAGTTAAAAAAATTATATCAAAAAAATAAACTGAACAAATATGTTTCAACAAAGGATTCCAAATAATAATTTAATATAAAAATTAAAGAGAGGATTTAAAAAAAATCTTTTAAATAATGATAATTGTACATTTAATTAATACATTTTATTTTATTAATCATTTAACAATTAATTTGTTGAGTTAATATGCTGTAACATTTATTGATTTCAGTTCTAGATCGTTAACCATTATTTGACATTTTTAGTTACATAGAAATATTTTTTATATATTTTTTTAAATTATTTAACTTTATTTTTAAACTATCATTTACCATATGGAGATCTCTGCCCTGGTGTGGAAACCTATGCCTATGTGTGAAAAGTTACTAGTAGTAACTTTACGCTCATAAATTATTATGTTCTAGCATGCTCCGCCCCCTGTTTTGAGGAGGTGGAATCATATAAGTCTGCACCTAGCAGTGAAGTTACACTCAATAATAGTGAGTAACAAACAAAGAGTAGGGGCCCGATGTAGGTCGACATTTACCGACCAGTAACGGACGATTTGACCGTTACCGACCGGTAAATGGCTATTCTAGATGTAGGTGGCCTATTTTACCGATTCGGTAAATTTACTGAATCGGTAAAATACCGAATTGGTATTTTTACCGATTCGGTAATTTTGAGATGTAGGTGGGACTCTTCTGAGTCCCACAGGCCTTACCGAATCAGTATTTTACCACCCAATCCAATTGGGTGGTAAAATACAGATTCCAGGTATGCATGCACATGTGTGCATGCACACCTATGGCATGTGACAGACAGACATGCCCTTACGGCATGTCTGTGTGCCACATGTCACACATGCCTGAAATCGGGGTGCTAGAGGGTGCCAAAGTGACACCCCCTGCACCCTTGCAACATTCGGTATTTACCGAATCGGTAAATACCGATTCGGTAATGCCCATTGATTCCTATGGGCTTCAATGCCCATAGGAATCAATGGACATTACCGATTCGGAATTTACCGATTCGGTAAATACCAATTCTTGCAGATTTGGTAATTCAATTACCGATTCTATCTACATCTCCCCCCTTCTTACCGATTCATAAATACCGAATCAGTAAAATTCGGTATTTATGAATCGGTAAAATATACTTACCTACATCTGGCCCTAGGTTACTACTGGATTCAATGGTAAGTTTTCAAGTGAGTAAATCTACATGTGTAAATGTACCTTTGTGAATAGCCGTCTATAGATTCTCAATTCATGGACTAAAAATGACAGCAGTAGGAGAGGGTCTGTCTTTGTCCAGGATCTGAACTTAGATGTTCGGTCATCTCCGGCCTTCATTCTTAGATCTCAGTTTATCCATTGTGAGAATCAATTTCTTATTGAAATAAAAAAAATAAATATATATATATATATATTCCACCACACACATTCACCTTGAAAAGAACGATGTCCAGGCCAGCAATTCAGTTCAAACTGGGTCTTTAATCACAGCCCTACTCGACGCGTTTCGGGAACACCTTCCCTTGCTCACGAGTACCGCCAAAACTTTGTGCTGGATATATATATATATATATATATATATATATATAGTTATATATATATATATATATATATATACCCCGCATGTTCCTATTGTGGATTTTTCTTTTACAACTATTTTTAATCCGATTCTGTTGTCCAATATGCTCAATAGACGTAAATGAAGAGTATAACTTGCACAATGCATTTTATTTCATCACCGACTAAAACTATCTGAAAAGATGATCTGTGATTGAGTCCATTTTATAATCTGTATATTTTTCTACATTCACGAGTGAAGAAACTGAGATTAGAAAATACAAACATTTACATAGTAATTGGGGTTTACAGTGTGAAATCTGAGGAAGTTTGACATCCTGTTTTTATCTGCGGTAGAAGAGTTACTTCCGCTGTCACATCAGATATGCGATTTTCAGATGTGATGTCTGGCAAGTAAATAGTAAAGGGTGGATCCTATTGAAAGTGTTTCTAGAAGTATGTCAAATGTTGTTGGTTTCCACATGATAGGTATCGCACAAAAGCTGACAAACATTATCTAACCATAGTGATCTGCTGCTCGACACGTTTCGACAACACTTCAACAAAATGTAGTAGCAGATCTTATGACTAAGGCTCAGCAACTGTAGTAGGGAGGATTTGATTCAGAAATGTGTACTGAACACAACTTTAAGATGTTTTCATAGTCATCTGCAAAAACTGCAGTGATTGCCTCAGACAAAATGATAACGTCACTTTGCGCTGAGCAATATTTCAGATTTAGAAAATGTGAAAGCAGTTGACCATTACAAACTGCAGGCAGCACTGGAGTGTTCTTAGGGTCATCAGACCCACCCTCAAATGTAACCTTGTCCATTGATTACACCAACCATCCCCTCAATAATCCAAATACCCCATCCCACAGCTTCTCATTACTAAAATCCCCGTCTCCAACTAAGACACACTGATAGTGACCAAATGAACAGGGCTAAAGCAAAGATTTTTTCTTACAACAGTAAAAAAAAAAAAGTCTCTCCGACTGCATATGTATTAAATTCGAAACCACAGCCCTCCTGAGTCTGTTATGATGTCATTTGCATTTTTCGCTCACCCACTACGTCATACAGCATGGGGCAAAGGGCCAGCCCATTTCAACCATTGGTTAACATCCCTGTGAGTGGTAGAATTCTGCCCTTTCATAAGGAGCACATCCACACACAAGGTAGTTCCCTTAACGTTAGACGCTATTGTGACAATGTGTCCGTTTTGAAACCAAAAAACAAATAGCTTTTAACCAATTTTTTCTTCATTATTATCGAGGGTTCAGCAGCTTCCCCAACAATAAAGTCGTACAAAGACCATGACAAAACAAACATTGACAAAGCCAAAAGGCTGGCAGCCAACACCAGACCAAATGCTGTGCCAAAGCTTTTTGGTGCAAACATGCAAATGCACACTGTCTCATGAGCACATAATTAGGGCTGGACAAACATGTCTGTCACTTTGTGAATTTTAAAAATCTAAAGAGTTTGTTGAGTCCAAGGCTAATAATTAATATTGTCACATTGGGCTAAGGTTGGCAGTTACAAACTGGTTATGTGTTTTTTTACTCAATTTGTTTTAGTAACAAATGTATGTTTTTTACCCAATCTATTTTCCAATAATGTATTATTTCTTTAAATAACAGTTATTTTAAAGTATCAAATGCATTCTTAATTTAGAACTTATTCTTTTAATAATGGACTCATTTTTGCTGGCTTTCCAATGAAAAGTTTTGGATGAAACAGTGTAATTTACAATGCGCTTCACACAAACGTTACCCCCATCGTATATGATAATGCTACGTCATAGTGCCCCTCAGGGTGACAGACAGAAGCCTTTCAGTTGTGTTTTTCAATTCCTTGTTTAAGGTGCACTCTCGGTGGAAAGGTGTCAGTACTGAAGTAGGCAAGACCACGCGGCTCTCACTTTTGTGAATGTGAAAACAGTGTCATTGTGCACGCGCGGCGGCGGCGCACTGCATGCTGGGTCATGGGAGGGAGGTGTGTACAAACAGGCCTAAACGGAAGACGAGCGAAATGTTTGAGGGGGTTGTGTTTTATTCAAGCCACAGGAAATAATGTGTCTCTCACACAGGAAGTAGGGGCGGTCTTCACTTCTGAAAAAAAAATACTTTATTTTCATCATAAACAAGGGTATTGTTGGAGGATGCAAGGGTCGACCATCTTTCACTGAATGTGTATTTTTTATAAACTGTCGGCCATGTCTTTGGGTGGGCACCAGAGAACTGAAAGAGTCCTTGAAATGCAAGATATAGGGCAGTTCATGGAAAGTCTCTATAGATGTCTGTTAACTGCCCACCCTACAGTTATTGGGAGTTTGCTTTAGTTTTGAGCTCTAGCGGTTCTTCCTTACTGCCATGGAACTGAAACTGCTGTAGATACATTGCAAGGTGTTGTTAGGATGGCTGTGGATATGGCTGACACTCCTCCATGGATTTTATTGGTTCTCTCTTTAGCCTTCGATATCGCGGACCATTCTAACTTATCCAGCAGACTCTATGAGATCGGGTTCAAATCAGGGTTATTCGGAAGGGTCCAAGCTTTTCTTGTAGGTGGGTGATCAGCAACGACTTTATCAGCTTTCCCCTCCTAAATCCATTCCTGGATGTGTGGGGTCTTCTGTAGTGTATTTAAATTGTTTTTTTTAAGCGGTAAGATGGAGTGTAGAATGTTAGAGTAAGATGAGGGCCTCTGGAATTATGTGATTCTGTGGTTGCAGCATTTGCCACATAATTATGGATTTGCCGCATTTGCAACAAAATCCATCATCTGCTGCATAATTTGCATATTTTACTCAAAAAATTTTTGGGGTCGCACAAACATATGAAAAGTTACTAAAAAGAACACTAAAAAAAATGTTGTAGCACAAACAGACGAAAAGTTACTGAAAACTGCAACGTGTTGTCGTGCAGTGGAAGGCCTGCACAAATGTTGACTGATCACAGTTGGATGGGATTCGAAAGCTTTCATGCACAAAGCCCTTGGTTGAGTGATTTTTAATTATGTTAAACAGGCATTAAAACAATTCCGACACATAAAACATAGAATATAGGGAAACCCTCTCAAACGATAAACGGATACAAATGAAGTTCTACTTCTTGGCAGTTCTTCTTACACCTGGTCTCCACAAATAGAAAGAACCCCTATAACATCCTTTCAACCCACAATCTCAGATCACCGTCTTTTGCCATACTGTTCAAAAGGTGTCCTTGCCAAGGGTCCACCTCTTTCTAGATTTCTGTGCTTTTCCTTCTCTGGAAACTCCTGCAACTTTTCCCTTGAACCTTCACACCCCACTGGTTTTCTCTTCGTGTATAATGCCTCTGAGATACCCTGTGTTCGTACCCCAGAAAGTAACCACCTCCTACCTTCACCCACCTGGAGTAGAACTGTGGAACAAGCAAACTGCACACAGTGAAAGAAATCCCACCAGCTAGCCTTCAGTAAAGAACTGAGGACCCACCTGTCCCCCAGACCACGCTACGGAGAATCCAAAGGTCTTCAAGCACAGAGCGCTTTGTTTCATACCTTTTTAGGCAGGATAAACATGAGCATTTCTAAAAAAGACAGTCCATCTTAAGACTCACCGAAACACCAATCACGCACCCACAGCGCAATACAAGGCATAAAGATCACTACACCAGTGAAGAAAGACAACCAATGCTTCGGCACTTGCCTTATTGCTTGATCGCCATTACTACTGGTATCCACCCACCCGGTGCCCAGAAAATACTGCCCTTCACCAAACGTCATACAGGTTACTAATCCCAGATGAATCCAGAGGCACTTCACTTATCCTGAATGAACCTAGAGACAGTTATCCCGGGTGGATCCGGATACAGGATGGTTATTCCAAATACATTTGTTTACAATTGACTTATTGCAAAGTAATCTGAAACAACTAACATGTCCTGAATGAATCTAGACACAGTTAACCTATCCTGGTTGAATCCAGATACAGTTTAATTATTCAAGAGAAATCTGTTTACAGTTCACTTTATACCGAATAACTTCATACACAGTTCATTTATTTCACATGATTGTTTTTAACAGTTCACTGACCCCAGGGGATCTGGTTACACTGCGCATATCCCAAATGAACACAGATACAGTTAATCCATACTGATTGAAATCAGATACAGTTCACTCACTCCAGATACATTTGTTTACAGTTCACGTATCCCAGAAGAATCTGGATACAATTCACATATCCTGGATGAATCTAGATACAGTTTACCCATCCCATTTGAATCCAGATACAGTTCACTAATTTCAGATTCATATGTTTACAGTTCACTTATCCCAGAGGAATCTGGATAGAATTCAAATATCTCAAGTTAATCTAGATCTAGTTAACCCATCCTGGTTGAATCCAGATTGAGCACGCTTGCTGCAGATGAACCTGTTTACAGTTCACTTATCCCAGAGGAATCTGGATACAAATGATATATCTCAAGTTAATCTAGATCCAGTTAACCCATCCTGGTTGAATCCAGATTGAGTACACTTGCTCCAGATGAACGTGCTTACAGTTCACTTATCCCAGAGGAATCTGGATACAATTGATATATCTCAAGTTAATCTAGATCCAGTTAACCCATGCTGGTTGAATCCAGATTGAGTACGCTTGCTCCAGATGAACGTGCTTACAGTTCACTTATCCCAGAGGAATCTGGATACAATTGATATATCTCAAGTTAATCTAGATCCAGTTAACCCATGCTGGTTGAATTCAGATTGAGTACGCTTGCTCCAGATGAACGTGCTTACAGTTCACTTATCCCAGAGGCATCTGGATACAATTGATATATCTCAAGTTAATGTAGATCCAGTTAACCCATGCTGGTTGAATCCAGATTGAGTACGCTTGCTCCAGATGAATCTGTTTACAGTTCACTTTACCCGGCGAAATCCAGGCACCGTTCACTTATTCTGGATGAAACGGTTTACAGATCACTAACACTTGAGGAGTCTAGAAACGATTCACTTATTCCAGATTAATCTCTTAACAGTTCACTAATCCTAGCGAATCCTTCTACAGTTCACTTATCCGCGATGAATTCAGGCACAGTTCACCTATTCTGGATGAGTCTGCATGCGACTTACTTATTCCACTTATAAATTCTGTACTTACAAAGCCAAATAAGAAGCTGTTTTGCTTTAGTTTCTTATGTTGTGTCCCAGAGAAACCACCTTAAATTCCCACATACGTTCATGCGCATCACTTACAGGGAATACAGCACCGTTCCCCAATTAAATAAATAATAAAATACTTTCATGGTTCATTGCTGTTCAAGAATCCCTACTCTGGATGAGATGGGTTGAAAGAGACCTATTACAGTTTTTATTGTGTATGTGTATTTATTGTGTAACAGCAGCATTTTTTTAAAATGAGTGTTCCCGCCCCCGTTCTAAAATTATAGGAACGTTGCCCACCGGATACATACTTTGATCTCACGTTACCTTGTACTTGTATATTTTACTGTTCTTTGACACCCCACAGATATTGGTATCAAGAGCCCAAGTTCTAGTGTCCAACTGCATTGCGATCTTTGTAGTTATTTCTGCGGTAAATATTTCCCAAACTTTTTTGCTTCGACTCACCATCTTAATAGATTTTGAGCTATTTGGGCCGCCTGACAAGGGTCCACCAGTGATGATCAGTGCTGAGAGATACTATCTCCCTTGATCTGCAGCCCTTGGTAACAAAAAAACTGAAACTCAAAATCCTGTATTTTGGCTGTAATTGCATATTCTCTTTTTGCCTCTTTTGCATGTTTTTTTCACTCCATTGTGGCCCTCTACTTTTACATTTAATAGTATTTTTTTTACTTCAGATATGCAGTTTTCAAAAGCCAAATTCTCACGTCCCGGTGCCTCCGCCGGGGAGCAAGCAATCATGGGTGTAAAAGTACTCTGTGTAAGATTTTGGATTTCTGGGTGCGTGTGGTGGAAGGATCCCTGGATACATTCCCTGCCTTTGAGGTATTTTCTGGCAGCATTGAATTGCTATGTACCTGAGTGTGAGAGTAGTTGAATTTGGAGTATAGACTGTTTGCTACATCTAGTTGGGACACACTCTCTGTTTGTACTGTTGTAAAAGGTTTGTCATGGGCAGTGTCATCTTTTCATTTCTCATGGTACTCTTGTGTATTTTTTAACTTATCTAGTATATTCCAAAATTGGAAAGAAGTGTTAGGATATCCTTTTCATTCATGTGCTCCATGGTCAGGACATGTGAAGAGCGGTTTTCGACTATATGTTCCATGTCTCCCGGCTCTGCAAGTGTGACAATAATGTACGGTACAGTGGTCCGATGCCAGGATGCCAGTCTTAGTCTGGTAACGGTGGCATCATTGATGCCTGCTTTAGAACCGTCTTTTGAGCCAATTGCCGGAAAGGAGATTACTTTATTTTTGTTTGCGACTCTAAAGGGTCTTGGACGTTGACCATGCATATTTAAGACATCACCTCTACTCTAAACTCCCAGCCAATGCAGGCTTTGAGGACAGCACTGAAGCTATGTTGGGCTATGATACTTCCTGTATTAGATTAGTGTAGGCCCCTTAAGTTGGCATGATGACTGGGAACATGTCTCTTGATTGTAGTGACCATTAAGTACATTACCCCTTAAGTGTGACGACTATCCTCACGGTTGGACATATAGCGACACAATTACATTTATAAGTGAAAAAGCTATGGTTTGGAAATAACAATTCTATCAACATGGTAGCTTGAGAAATCTACACACAGTTTCACAAGACAAGAGCCAGATGATGTGAACTTTAGTGCCTCAATAATTCATACCCAGGATTCAATTGTCTCTTTAAAGGACAGCTAAATGTCCAATACCTGTCTCACATCTGACCTGGACCTCCAGGAGCTCTAGCACCTAGACACCCTCGGGTAGTAGAGCGCGTTATATATCTCATTGACATTTAATTTAATCTACAATAACTTTTGACTTACACAATTCGCATAGTTGCTCAAATGGATTCTAAGTCACACCTTTCTTCCCTGGTGAAGGTAAATGAGCCAGCAAGGTTCAGTTGCATTGCCACTGGCTCGACCCATGTACATGGTATTGACAATCTCTACTTTAAATTCTCCAAAAAGAATAAATCATTTTGCGATAATAGCTCCAGTCATGGAGTCCGCACTGGAATGGCCTGTTCCTACTGAGCACCAGTCTCTCAAGCTTTCTTTCGTGAGGAGCTTAGAGATAACAGACGTTGATTGAAAGACACACGGCTCTCCATTCTTTTGTACAATCCTAGGGTCTTCTAAATTTGAATGACACTGACTCCTCTGACCAGGGCCTATCACACAGCAGGTTCAATTTGCCCAAATTGTGAAAGTTTTTTTTGCTCATTCAGTTTTTCTTCTGGTTTGTACGTGTCCGACCCTGCGATGAAGAGACCTTTGATGTTGAGAAGGTGCAGAATCGTTGGCTCGTCAATATTCTCTTCGACTTTAGCGCTGCAAAGATCCAGGAGCTCCTCGTCATTTTCCTGAAACTGTTCCCCAGATGCCAGCACCACTTGCCTCTGGTAAGAGAAAGGGAGGTTATCAGCATCAAGGTCCGTTTCACAAATTGAGATCGTCCGGGACCTCCGGACAACTTGCTGCTTTTTGTATGCAGAAAGCAGGTCCTCTGGCTCGGTGAGATCTTCGGACTCCGGGCTGGAGCGGGCAAGATTTTCCCATTTCCCCATTTCAGCCTCCTTGCTCGCTGCAGTGGAAGAACCTCCTGAATCAACCAGGTGCCCAACCCCAAAAGAAACCTCCGAGTCAATGTTGGGGACAACGAAGACCGGCTCCATCACAGCTCCTTCAGTGGAAGATCTTGTACGATACAGTAATGCTTTGTGAACACAAACCTGAAGGACACAAAAATATAAAAATTCATCAACTTGTTATAATAACTTGTTTTTCGCATTCTGCATACCAGGGCAGAATTAATTTAGCCATTGCATTTGAAGGACTGTGAAATCAAGTGATACTGGTACTTTAATCATTAGTTGTCTTTTTATCAAACCCAGAATGCCGAAAGGCTCAGTTGTCTCTTGACGGAGGATGCATAAAATCATCTAGGCTAGATTAAAAAAGAAACATCTTGTTTCCCCATAGTTTGGACCACCAGTTAGAGCTGGCCTGCCATTAGGTTAGGACTTCCTTCTACTGGATTCCGTATGTCCGCACTCAGTCTTACTGATGATGCTGCCACTATGGCTCCTCTGAAGGCATTGAAGATTTGATTCGGGGAGCCGCTCAGCAACCACACTGTGGGAGTTCTCTTCCAGGGTGTGGGCGGAATTAGATTTTTTTTAGGTCAGGACCAACAGGGTATCTATCAGGGGTCTCCGCTGCATTTATGGAGGAATACCCTGTCCACCAACATCTAGTTTGGGCCCATAACATCTCAAGTCTAAAGCAGGATAAAGGGATACAAAAACTGCAAATAAATGAAACAGTCACAACTGAAAAGTGGTGCAAACGTTTACCTGTCGCATCTCGTCTTGGGAAAATGTTAGCGCTACGCTGTCCATGGGAGTCGGTACCTCAGGGCATACTATTTTCTTAAATCTGAAAAAATAAATTTAGCAAGATAATTTTTAGACAAACAACAAGACAAAATAACATACACAGGGAGAGGTATGAGGGTAGGAGTCTACGCCTTACAGTTCCCTTATCTGTCAACCTGAACTTTCAGTAGAACCTTTAGTGCGTGCTCTTTCATCGGGTGGAATACAGACCAGCCCAAAGACCGTACAGTTTCTGCAATTGTCGACTTGAACTTTTATTGAACTACTTGAACTATTATTCTTATCCATAATAATAATAATAATTATATAGCCCATATAATTATAAAAAAGTTTACAATAATAAGAATGCCTTCCGTATGTAGCCGTAATGGGGTAATCACATGAGACAGCCCAACCGTCACAATGACAGCTCAGTGGCCTGGTAGGAATTTTTTGCTTTTCACAACAACCCCCAAAGTGGGGTTTGTTTTGAAAAACTGAAAAGAAATGGCACTGTCATGTAGGTGGTTTTATATTTGCTTTTTTGGGTACGCTTAGGTGCATTTCTGCTTTCACCTATTGGGGACTAGACCCAGGTAGAAAAAAACACCACTGGTAGGCCCATCCTGAATAGGGCGCCATACTGACACAGTCACGTGGGGACCCTCTGATGTAGTATGGGGTTTTTTTGCAGCGGCTGTGGCTCCACTCCTAGAAACCTTGTGGTCCCCCATGTCTAAATGAACTAATAGAACCATGAGTGTGATATCGTCCAGTTCACCAGTTAGCTCTCACATATGCCACTCGCTAAATATATTCTTAAGTATCAAAGCATTTGAATAATCTGTGTCACTATTTTTAATATCAGTAGTGCACTGCAGCTCTTTCTCCTATTCCTAGATTGCCTAGATTCCCTCTACGTGCACGGAAAGCATTATTTTTGGAGAATGTATTTTAAGGGGTTGTTTTTGCTTACATGCTGCAGAGTTGGTGCTTCTGAGAACAGCAACTACTGAGACATTACTTGTGCAAAATTAAAATTCCAACTGAGCTGTTGAATGTTGACCGCTAAGCAACCTCTTGAAGCTGCTCCTCGGCTTCGCACTGCTTCCAGATTGGTCTTCTGACAAAAAGAAGGTTGTGAAGAGGTTTCCTCCTACTCAATACCTACTTTTGTTTGGATTGTATTACCCAATTTATACGGATCACATACACATGAAGTGATAAAAGTTGGCAACATTTATTAAAAAATGTCCTAAAGCTGGAGGAAAAGAACTGGCACACGGCTACTTGAATCACGGTAAAGTTTGAAAAGGCTGCTATGTAAATTGCTTCTGAATTCTACATGCAGAATCCAATTTCTCAGAGGTTTTGTAGGATAGTTTTCCTTTCTTCTGAGACCCGATTCACACAGCTATTAAAATTCTAGGTTATGGGGTGGAAATAGTTCAATGTTCTGAGACATCTGTTAAAGATCACAGATTCAGTATGAGATTTGCTAGGATTCCATTAAGCTTTATCTGCAAAGCACCTCCAACATTAGTCTGTAAGACACTGGTAATGAATGGTGAGAGATTCATTGTCTAAGATTAATACAATGATTCCTATTGGTTAAGGTAACAGTAACACAGTATTTGATTGGCCTGTGTGAGCCAGGCACGTCGTCACTGATATATCATCCTACCTTTTCACAGCAACGAAAGAGAGTCCACCAGTGCTGAATACGCCGAGTAGAATACCAACACAAATCACCGGCAACTTCCAAAGAACTGCGGTTTCGCCTGGTAATGAAAAAGAAGCGGATTCGTAAAGTCATAGTTTGAGCAGGACACTATCTGCGCCTGGAGAATTTCTTGCTGCAATTTATTTTTGTATAAACTTTCACATTGATATTTATATTGTTTCATGAAATCAATTTTAAGCAATAATCCTGGTTTTGTTGAGTTTGCTAATGATTTGACATCACAATTGAGACTCTCTAGTTGAATGAAATGGCCTATTTAGAAATGTCTGCAATATTGATGCAACAATGAAATAACCTTAATTAGCAGATCAGTCTGTTACTTTCATTACTCTTTGATAACTGAAATATTGCTAGTTTAATGCCCTCTTTTCCTTCAGCTTGTTCAGAGGTTCGCAAAATGTGAATATAGCATTTTAATATTGTGCTTAACTTTCTATATACTCCAAATGTACCAAACAGAGGTTTGCTCTGAAATGTATGACAACAAGGAATAGGCTGAGAGGAAGCTCATGGAAGGGACAGCATTTGTGACAATTGAAAATTCCTTATAAGAGTCAAGTATGTTTATTGCATTAGATAAAGATGCAAATAGAAACCCAACCAGTGAATTCACAATTCTGTACAGGTTTAGCAGAACCATACACAGCCTCTATTTCAAGTCTCCCATTGTGGAGTTAGTGTATTCCAAATTTCTGCAGGCATAAGTATTAAAACCTCCTGCATATTCATAACCCAATTAGTAGGAATATGCTGCCAACAACAGTTTATGCCATGTAGGCCCCCGGGTTTTAGTGCAAAACCGATAAGAATCTGAAAAGATTGGTGTATGAGCCTAACTGGGACTGGCCTAATACTAAACTGAAAAAATTGTACCATGCAGACAAAAAAATAACAAAATAAAGCTTTGCCTAAACATGTGTTTTTGAAGACTATGAAACAGAAGAGTTTTATGGCAATTAAATAAACAGGTTTTTCGAAGGCCTCACAAAAAATACGTGTTTTGACCACTTTGGAAAGATAGTTGACCTGATGAAGTTCCCTTGAAAATTCTTTATCTTTGGAATAAAGCCGAAACATGTAAAAAAAAAAAAAAGATGGCAGCTGCCAAGGATAATTATGAAGAAAGTGCGTTTACCAATTACTATATCCCCAACGCTGGTGCTTTCATTAATGGTCCTCCCAGAAGAAAGGAAATATTTTTCAACTTTCTTCAATGACGTTTTGCATTTCAGGAAGATAAGTGACTCTCTCTGCCCCAAACCTATTGGTATTTCAGCTGCATCTGCTTGCCATGAAATATTAGTACTCATATAGATGGTTTATTCTATATGTGGTCTAAGGTAACATTCACAAGCAACCAAGAGTTATTTCAATCTTAATTTTGGATCTCCCAATATGCAGCAATGTTCCATATTACCTGTTTTTAGGGTCCTAAAAGCTATTCGAGCGATCCCTGTTTCTTCGCCGAACTCTGTTTCACCCTTGATCTCAACAGTATATTCGATCCCAGCTGAGAGATTGGCGAAGTTGTGGACTGTCCTTGATATAATGGCTACTTCATCTGTGAAATCACAAAGAAAACAAATTCCTTAAAACCCAGTTTTCGTTGAATTTGGATCATGGGTTTTAGAACTAAAAAAGAGTTGTCAAAGCAACAAAGCATACAGGTGGGGTAAAGCTGCGGTCACCGGCCAAGCCAGAGCTAGAACAAGATGCTACCATGGCATCAGACAAAGGAAAATAACTTGGTTGCCTTATTACCAAAATCATGTTGGTATTTTACCCCCACCAGGAATGGAAATGGTGTAATTTAGCTTGAACTAAGCAGACAGAAGCAAATTCTAGAGATAAAGGGGAAATAGTGAGGCGTGACGTGCAAGTGACAGATACAGACATAATACTAGAATGCCATTATTACTGAATGCAGAAAATGTATTTATGCCACTAGAGTTGAATGTTTGCATTTTTCTATGAATTAATACTTTAAAATCGCTGTTCATAAGAATGTCATTGTTATGTTTTCAAGTGCATGAAGTAATTTTAATATGAGACTGCCAAAAAGACATGTTAGATGATAATAATACAAGGTCTGACAATGCTCGAGTGTCTCACATTTTTATGACTGTCATAGAATTGTCTGCAACTTGGGAACTATATTTGACACCTATGCAAATCTGACTGCTTTTCTTGTACATGATTAATGTTGGTTTAAGAAGTATGGGGTAGAGTTATTCATGTATGTAACCGAGCAACTACAAACTGACTACCTTTTGATGAGTCTTTCGACTGAGATGGGTAGATGGTGATGTTGTATTTCTGCAAAACACCATGGCATTCACCGGTGAGGAAAGAGTCCCATGTCACGACGGCAGAGTGTTCTCTTATGTCCGTCACAGAGACGTTCCTTGGAACGTCTTTGTTGGAAGCTGGTGGTAAAGCAAGGTGAAAGATCGTCAATTATGGAATATATACCTTTTACATGAATTATAAGCAATTCAGCACACCAAATTCCAAATGCTAAGCATACATTTTTTCTTAATTGGGCTGAAAGACTTTCTGGGGCCTTTTCTGCCCACACTGTGCATATTTCTATTTGCCTCTGGAAGATTTAGATATGTTACTTCACAGTGGGGATTTCTACCATCACAGATGCAAAGTGAAATAGAAACATTTGTAAGGTAAATCATATAAAAGAGAAAACCTGAGTTTGGGATGAGGCTCCCCTGGTTCTCCTAATAGAGTAACAGTCACATTTGTCAAGACTTTGATATGTCCTGTTTTGTCAAATATTAATTTATCTCATAACAGGGAATCTGATGGACAATCTGGAGTTATTTGAACAAAACATGAGACTGCTTTAGCTCTTCACAGATACATATATTTTTCTGATAGGCCTAGTCCCACATCTTCAGTACAGCACTTGGCAATACTCTGCTGAATCAGGGATATATCTCTTAAAATCGCTTAAGTCTAATATATCTCATTGTTAGTCTTACGCTTATAATAGTAAGTGGATCCAAGAGTTTTCCAGATTTTGTCTTCTTCGCGGATGTTCCAGGTTCGTGGTGCTACGCGATATCGGTAAACCGCAATCCGGTAACATGTCATTGGATCAACTGGAATACAAAAAGCCTAGTATAATCATCAAGCTTCTACCTGGTTTTCTATATTTCTTTCCTGATGTTCACCACTTTCCCAGCTTTGTTTTTTGGCCTCCTATTCAGCTTTCTGACTGTAACTTACAAGATAGTAATAATTACAGCTAAAGAAGATTTAGTCGGGCGGTGATTTTTCTGGACCATGTGACAAGCTCTATTGCCACTACAAATCACGCACAAATGTCGGCTCTTACAAGTACCTTATATGATTAAACAGCCAATAGATCTATAGAAACCTAAGATATGTCTTTTATTGAGTGAGACTTTGATTGACATACTCATTTTTAATGCAAGTCCAGCAAATATACAGAAGTACGTCTATACATAATAGCAACATGGCCGACAGCACCAAAAGGACCATAGTATGGGCCATTTTAATATTATGATATCAATAGCATTTCTTTACCTTCTTCCACTGGTCTCCATCTTCTAAACCATGTCAGAGAGGTCCATTAAGGTGTATCTAGAGTATTCCCCAGTTCCGCCTATGCTTAACTATCACCTGTATGATTTCCCTGTGAGGCACAAATCGCCCACAATTGTTATGACTAGGAAAACTAATTCCTCATATATTCTAGGATAAAACCATAACTTGTGTTTTATGGGCAGCTTTGTCACAGTTCTAGGAGGCAGTATCATAGTCAAGGTCTTACCTCGTCCTTTGTAGGTGAAGTTTTTGATCGCAAACGCTTCAATTCTGCACAAATTCTGGATATTTTCCTCAGACACCGGATGCCATTCGACACAGTAGGAAGAGCTTCTTTTTGTCGGTGCCCACCACACCTGGACATTGTCTGTGCCAGAAAGACTGATGTCCCGAAAATCCAGTCCTATAAATTGAGGAGAAAGAGAAGAAAATACCACAGTCCGAAATAATGACACAGAACATATTGATCAACCTCAAAGAGCATAGATATGACTGGCAAATAAATCCTGCTAGGTGAAGTATATTTATTGTGGAATCTGACCACCAAGTCATATGATGGTGATACAAACCATCTACAGAGTCATCAGACCGATATCCATTGCCATTGCTAGAGCGGACGGAGCAATCATGCCCCATTACCAGCCCTGAATTGCCTTCTGTTCTGCCACCTTTCTCCAAGCCTCCCCTGGAAGATGGATGGCCAGGGCTCTTGTTATCAAGGGTAGTTGCAACCTTAGCAAATGCACGCATGGAACAAGTAGAAACAGTGGAGTAGACGCAGCTTTACCACACTGGCTCTTCTTTCCTCTTTCACAAGCACTGGCAGGTGGTAGGAGACAGCGGCAGGGTTGTAAGTGGGATGCAACGGCTACTGAACACATTCGGAAAGTTTAGGAATTGGCATGGCAAGGAAAGTTTTTAAGCTAGGGTTATGTAGGCCTAAGGATTAGAGTGGTCGATCTTGAAGCGGGGAGAACCAGGCTCGAGTCTCGGCACGGCAGGGACGCTCAACATCCTGTGATTCTGGGCAAATCACTTAATCTCTCTGTGCCTAACAAAATGAATGTGTCCGCCTGGAATGCAACTGGAGCTCATTTAAAGCGCTCTGATACCTTTGGGTCGAGTTTGCGCTTATATGAATCCCCCCAAAACAAAATGTCAATGCAAGCATGTGTATGGCGCTTTACAGACTGGGGCAATATGCGCAGTGCTGTGGGTGAGCTATACTGGGTGACAATGTGGACACATGCATGCACACTCTGGTTCCAAACTGGAGTAACTACTAACAGTGATGTGGATATTGTGCTGAATACTGGGGACTCTGTGGACATTGGCACATCACCTGTTTTATAAATACTGGGGTGAAATAGAAACTGGTAGACAATGGCTGATAACAACTGGAGAAATGCGGGGACTGGCATTAGGTCATGATCTATATGAATATTCATAACTGTTCTTTGAGGCTTCACCTGTAAGATCAGTGGTTTGAAGAAAACAGAGGGCAATAAAGTTAGAAAAGATGTTAATATCTCCATAACCTGTTAGACTACCTTTCATCAGCTATCACTGAGACCCTACTTTGACACAGCAGCAGCTTAATTAAATTACATTATTCCTGCTAAATTATGCTGCGCTGGTATTAGGAGGGAAGTGGGGTAGGTAAACTGTAGTAGGAATCTAGCTAGAGCAAGAGGATACATGTATATTGAGTTAGAAAGGCAGAAAGTCAAAGCTTAAAGAAAGAGCGTAATATCCAGGGTCCGGCGCATGTGAGATAGAATAGGGACTTTAGGAAAATGTAAGTAGAGAACTTAAATGGAGGGATCCGGAAAGAGACCAGAGGCGGTACAAGTTCAAGATGCGTAGATGAAAAGAGGAGTGCGTATAAATAGACAGCTGTATCTAGATGGCGTTGTTTAACCCCTTCACTGCGGGGTGTTTTTGCCGCGCTGTGCGGCTCGTCATGAGTGCAGCTCAACCGTGCCTCATGACGAGCTGAGCTCGTCACAAGCACTCAACGGGTTAAACATTGTACATATATAACCAGTGTTTTGTCAGTTATCACCCTTCTTAAACTAGTAGTTGGGCCATGCTCCGTGGGAGGGAGCAAGATACCAAAAGGAGGGACAAAGAACACATATTAACCAGATGGAAGCAAGCTTTTTAGAAGGTCAAGTGAAGTAATGAATAGAAAGCGATGGGCGGGCTGTAAGCCCACAGAGTAGATACAGCATTTCTCAAAGAAACAGCGCATGCATCGCCTAGGTGAGACGTTAAAATGGGTGTTTACAGACATTTGAGATTTTCAAGATCTTCTTTCACCTTTAACGTGAATGTGAACAATTTCAAAGTACATATCAGGCCCGGTCCGATAAATGCCCACCTGTGACAAAGGCCTAGTCTCACTCTTTAAACCCAATTAGAATGGATACACAATCCTGACAAACATGCTATCCTACTACACAGAAATATTTTACGGTACTTGGGTGTTGCTTTCAGGACTGCTGTATCACCATATGGTCAAGGCAAAGCTGAGCTGCAGTGTTTCCACCAAAATGAGAACGTAGGTGACCAAGTGATAAAAAAAATGGAAGCCTTTCATACTATGCTCGGGTAATTGTATATGACAAAACCTTTTACTAGAACAACCAATGGAGTATAAATATTGTATTACTGATCATTACAAATATAGGACAGACAATCAACTTTGAGGTTACACAAGTTCCCATTTCAGGTTCCATTGTCAGCTCAGAAGAATAGAAGTATGGACACACCTGCTCCTTGGTGGGATTCGATGACGTAAAAGGTTGTCGGGCTCGAGCCTGCGCTGTTTGTTGCAAAAATGGATACATTATACGATGTCTCTGATATGTTCACACTAAGGCTTGTTCCACTGAATGGCGGTACGCTTTCTTCACACGGACAGGCAACCATTTTCATATTGATAGTGTACTTGACATCACCTTCTTCCCTTTTAGCCTCCTACAAGAGAAACAATTAGTTTTTAAAAGTTGAATTACCTTATTGTGTATAATTATTGATCCTGATATTGAAACTAGACATGACAAACATCATTAGCACTTGAAATAGATGTATTGCTATAGATTTCTTTTATGAAATACGTTTTTAAGAATTAATAGGTGCATTCACTTTTATTTTCACGAATATTATCAAATGAACTAAATCTGCGAAATCTCCCAAAAACAGTACGGTGAACGATGCCCACTGGTGGGCGGACAGGTTATGGCTTTGAAACTGAAAGTTAGTAAATTTTTATTATTGTGGCAAACTCTGTACTTGGCAGGAACATTGCCTAGTTTCATGTAGACAACTCTTTTAACCCATCAAACTCTAAAAGGAAGAAACATGCAGATTGCGTAGGAGCAAGTCTTTTAATGTGTTTAAATTGGCAAAACTGTTGGCTTCTATCTTAACTTTGGTGTCAATTCTAGACAGATTGCTGTAGACTGTGTATGGGAAGATGCTGGGTAAGTAATGCATTTATTTTCTTTTTAATGATCACAGTTCATCTGCAGCCCATAGAAATTGCACAACTTTAATTCTAATTGTATTTGAATAGTGCTTACTACCCCTGACGAGGAGTCGAAGCACATTTTGGAAAGTAGCGCGATACTCCAGAACCCAAAGGATTAGCGGTGGTATAGGATAGGGAAACGTAAGTTGTTATTTTGAAGGTTAGATATTTGAGTCTGTTAGTTTGATTGAACAGGTGTAGGAAGGAGGAGTATAGATTGTGTTGTTTGGGAGACCATATCAGCTAGATGGGGTTTGGGGTAAGTCAAGGAGGGATAAAGAAGAAAAGAGTCTGAAATGGTTACATGGGAGATCATAAGGTAAAATGAGGTTTGGGGTGAGTCACAGAGGACCATACTTATCAACCACAAAAAAAAAACACAACGAACTGCCCTGCCAGCCCACTTTAGGTTACGTTAGGTTATTTCTTCCCGCTTTTACCAATGGCAACTGCTGCTCCACACCAACATATAGACCTGAGTGTAAAATTCTGCCCCACTCTTGGAGTTTCCGGAGTTTTGCCCACTCCTCATAGAGCACAGGGTTCTGAAAACCTCTGGTTATTGGCGCAGAGCGGAGTTTTTCTTCTCTTGCAGCTCTCCAGTACTAAGGTAGCGAGCGTGTGTGAGGAAAATCGGATGCTAGACCACATTCAAGTGAGATTTCTCAACGCCGGCAGTCACAGCAGGTTGCTACCTCTCACTAGTCCTGTGCTGTGTGTGGTGCCAATTGCGCTGGTTTTACAGCGCAGGACAAACTAACAGCACAAGCAGCGCAACTAACATTACTCCGCCACTTGCGGAACTCCACGGAATACAGCGGAGTTTGTCCGGCACTTCACAGAGTTCCACGTAGCAGAACTCTACATACTACGCCCAGGTCCAACAAATAACAGATTAAAAAGTCGTTCTCTAAAATTTCACTTTAACCATAATATGATGCTAGAGATTGGTGTAAATTCTTATTTTGTTCCCATATGCTTGGTATATTTGCTTCCCACTCACTATCAGGGTTAGCAATTTTAGTCCTAGCCTATGGCCATCACTTGCTCGATTACTGTAGAACAAGGAAATAGACATCTTATGCTATCTTATTGCGCATTAAAGCAACAAATGAAGGTGCATGGAATGGAGGAACAGGATGAGATCAAAAAAGAAGAGAGAATGTAGAAGTTTGGTGAATGTGGTTGTAGAAGGTAGTGGTTGTAGCAAAACAATAATATTGACCATTGAGCATTTGCATACTCCAAGGACTTTTATTTGGACATTATCAGAGCCAACGCCCCCATCCAGACTTCATCTCAGCCACCATCATCCGAGGCCACCCCCACACTATTTCCTGGGTGACCTATATTTAGTTATTTTATTTTGTTAATTTACTATAGCCCGAACATGACTGGTGCGGGTATCAGAGCGCTTTACAGGTATACAGATAACAGAGCAATAACAACAATAACACATTCAGTAAAATACAGGAGAAAGTAGTGATCAGACCAGAAGGGTAAGCTTGCATTGCGCAGAGAGCAGAAGAGATGAACCAATAAGAGCAGAATTAACAAGGTCACGAGAACTGCAGGATCATGTAATGTCGAGAAAAGTGGGAGTTGTGTCAGAAATTAGAAGTCGAGGAAAACAAAATCTATTAACCAAATCTCCACTTCTTCTCAAGAACAACCACACAGTATCTTCAACACTCAGTACCTACCTTCCAATAGAGGTCCAGTTTCCGGTGCCCGCTCCGACTCAGATTTCCGACAGTGTAATTCAGCTCTGGGCCATCAACAATTTCTAGAACAAAATCCATTTCAGTTAAAAAGTATTGGTACACATCAGTTCTTTGGTTACAATGTTGTGGCACTTAGAAACATTAACATCACGGTTCAAGTTCAAGTTCAAGTTCGGGTATTTGTATAGCGCACTGCTCACCCAGAGGGTCTCAAGGCGCTGGGGGAAGGGGTCCATTATTTGTCGAACAGCCAGGTTTTAAGTTCTTTTCTGAAGGAGATGTGGTTTTGAGTAAGGCGCAGGTGGGTGGGGAGTGAGTTCCAGGTCTTGGCAGCCAGGAAGGAGAAGGATCTGCCACCCATGGTGGATTTTCGGATGCGCGGGACTGTGGCTAGGGCTTGATTGGACGATCTCAGTTGGCGGGTGGGTTTGTAGAAGGACAGTCGAGTGTTGAGGCATTCGGGTCCTAGGTTGTAGAGGGCTTTGTGTGCGTGGGTGAGAAGGCGGAAAGTGATTCTTTTGTTGACGGGGAGCCAGTGGAGGTCTTTTAGATGTCTGGTGATGTGATCTTGGCGAGGGATGTCTAATATGAGTCTCGCTGACGCGTTTTGGATGCGCTGGAGTTTATTCTGTAATTTTGCTGCGATTCCGGCGTATAGTGTGTTACCATAATCCAGTCGACTCGTGACCAGTGCGTGGGTGACAGTCTTTCTTGTTTCGAGGGGGATCCATCGGAAGATCTTTTTTAGAATGCAGAGTATGTTGAAGCAGGAGGACGAGACTGCGTTGACTTGCCTGGACATCGAGAGAGAGGAGTCTAGGATGAAGCCAAGGTTGCGTGCATGGTCAGTGGGTGTGGGTGCTGAGCCCAGAGTGGAAGGCCACCAGGAGTCGTCCCAAGCTGAGGGGGAAGATCCTAGGATGAGCACCTCCGTTTTGTCTGAGTTGAGTTTTAGGCGGCTATGTTTCATCCATTCAGCTACTTCTTTCATGCCTTCGTGAAGATTAGGTTTGGCGGTGTTGGGGTCTTTGGTGAGGGAAAGGATTAACTGGGTGTCGTCGGCGTAAGAGATGATGTTGAGGTTGTGTTGGCGCGCGATGGATGCGAGTGGGCTCATGTAAACGTTGAAAAGGGTGGGACTGAGTGAAGATCCTTGTGGTACGCCGCAGATGACTTCAGTGGCCTCAGAGGTGAATGGGGGGAGTCGGACTCTTTGAGTTCTCCCAGCGAGGAATGAGATGATCCAGTCAAAGCTTTTCCTTGTATACCAATGTTTCTGAGGCGATGTATAAGGGTACTGTGGCAGACTGTCTCGAAAGCGGCGGATAGGTCGAGTAGGATGTTGATGTGACTTGTGGTAGTTTAAGTTGTTGGTTAAATATATATATTGATCTACGAATTACACTTGCGATGGTGTAATGGCAGAGTGACAAAAGGGAGCAAAGTACAGAAGATTCTGTAGAATTAATGTAACAGGAGAAGACGAAGGCAAATGTTTACTCTCATCATAAACGTCACCATTTCTATGTTTTTGGTTATACTAATCTATGGACTGTATTGCTGTTCTTGATTATAGCTGATTGCAGAAGTGTTAATTGGACAATGTACACAGCAAAAGTATACAACTGTATTACATATTACTGTAATGAATAATATAAAATGTCAATAAAAAGATCAAACAAAAAAATCATGGTTGAGTGAATAAAATGATGAATTCACTTAGCCATTCACTAGGGTCCTAATTTGGATTCTGTCTGCCAAAGACAGACCAATGAAAGAGCAGTAAACATTGAATAAAGTCATTGAGTCTCATTTTCATTCTAAACAAATCCGATTGTTCGGAATTTGTCACAATAGCAATATCCTCTCTGGTTCAAATCCATGCATCCATTGGATGAGTACACAGCCAGTGGACTGAAGTCGCTAATTGGGTTCAAGCCAGAGTCCAGTTCCATTAGCTGGTCACACGCCCGCCTCTGTGCAAACCTTGAATTGTCTTTTTATGGAATCTGTTCAGATAACTTTGTCATTTAGGAACTATACAATATTTGCCTAGTCACTGAATATAATATATTTACTGAAAGTGATTTTAATGGTTAATTTGAAATACCTTTGAAAAGTCACATACATCACAATATGTGCAAACCTGTAATTGAAACTGGAAACATTGGCAGTAGGTGGAATAATAAGTGAGACATTTTAGGCAAAACTGTTCTAACTGTGATAAGAGATAAGACTGTCACCATGTTTTCACTAACAAAATAATTAATTTTCACCAGTTTTTCAAATAGAAACTTTTCCCTGTTCCCAGGAATTTTCTATGTGAAGAAGAAACATTTCCCTCTGTTATCCTTTTAAAGTAAAATTAAATTTTGTATTCAAAATTATTTTACTTCATTTTTTATTAAAAATCAAAATTTTGATTGACCCTAAACAAGCAAGCAACTCAAGCTCAGTGGTGTTCAATTTTTATATTAGCTTTTGGACACATCTTATTTTAAAACACATTTTTAAACTTAGTTTTAATTGTATTTTACTTTTTTCATGAAAAAAAAACTCAAATACTTTTCTTGCACTTTAATTGCAATCAAAGTTGCACATGACTCACAGTACACTAGTATCGGGGTGGGCAGAATGTGTCGTTCCACCTGCAGTACTGGTTAAATTCTGAAAATTTCCACCTGGCAGAATTTATCTCCCATAAGGCTCTAGAAAATGTGAGCTGGCAAGCCAGGGCAAGATTTGTCGTCCCCACGCGTGATTTCCTAATGCTGCCGGTCGTGGGCGGTCACGTTCAGATGGCTGCTAAATTGCAGCATGAGCCTATTAACATATTCAGTTCCCAAGCAACTCGTGAATGGAATGTGCAGTGCCAACAAGAGTTTCTATCTATGCAAACATGTTTCTTTAAGAAGTGGAAGTGGGCCACTAGACACCAGGAATGGCTCTTGTTTTATTACCAAGCTTAGAAAAAGGTATCTTACCGGCAGGAACCTTGACAGAACTGCTCCACTCACTCCAAAGGTTTTTTACATCTGCACGTTTGTGGCACACCTGGATTTCGAAAGGGAAGTTTTTCTGAAATTGTATTCGGCAAAATTCTGGAAAGAATAAACCACGGAATGTTACATTGCACAACTCAAGAAGAACAGTTTGCTAAAGACAAACAACTCCAAGCACTGGTTGCGGAACCAGCTCAAACTTAGAGTAAGAGGTAGAGTTGGATGGCAATAAAAAGTCATCCAAATTCTATGGAAATCAAAGGGAGAAATCCCTGGCAAATAATCCCTCAAAATACTATCAATTTTCCCTCTATTGGGAAAACATTATCTGTGAATTCCCCTCCAGAGTTAGAACTTCCTCCAGAAATTGAAGGGTTTTAGATTACCTCTTAACTCTAAATCCTGGAATTAAACTATCTTCGTCTAGTATTCCGTGGTCCTTCCTGCACACGGTGCTCACCGAAGCCGTGATTGGTAAAATTGATAACGGCGCTCTTTACATCATAGTGGTCTGTATTTATTTTAGATCAGAGTTAATATACTTTGGTATTATTTGTTTAGACATTTAAAACGTACCTGATTCCTTCCATTCGTTTATGTCGTGGGACATGCAATCTATCTAAAATAGAGAAGTTATAGTTACAGATGGCACACATGTTGAATGCAACAAGAATAAAGACTGAATCGCTCAATCTATATTCCATATTCTTTTTTTCTTGCATTTGGCTGCACAACTCTTTCTGTCTGAAAATAATCACTGCTTGTGGAATTGTGCTAAGAAGGTGTGGAAATGTTAATAGCTATACATGCAGTTTTTTTTTGGTCAAGGACATTCAATTAGGGTTGAGGTAAGAGCAAGTGTCAATTCTAGTATAGTGTGAGTTTTACATCCACTGTTTGCTATTCAGGGCATAGCTTTCCCTTTTCGTCACTACCCTTTTCCTGCCGATTGCTAACACCAGCTAGTAACTACCCCATTCTCAAAGAAAGGTTGCTTGCTGGTTAGGGGGCCAATAATGAAGATGTTCATTGGCTGACAAGAGGATAGTACTGGCCAATCAGACAAACACATGTTTCCTCTAGAGAGGAGGAGTTGCTACCAGCTGATGAATTAATGATGGCCAAATGGGGTTCAGCAACTAGTCGGGCAGATCTAAGATTATTTTCTGATTGGCAGTGAAACCAGAGCTCCTTCTAAAAAGGCTGTCTAATTCCTGGTTGGTTTGAACGGCTGTAATGGAGCACGCTACCTTGGCCTCAAACTTAAGCCTTTATTTTGAGTTTTTAAGAAAGAACACTCCATCACGAATGTGGGACACATCCCATTCGCCATATAACAACTGCATTACAGCCTTTGGCACTTGTAAAGTCAGGGACAGGGTATCTGCCACATTTTGACGGAATAACCCGTCTGCCAAACTTTAAATAACGGTATTAGTTTCGGCGAGGAGCAAACATGTGCTAAAGAGCATTTGCTCTAGTCCATTATTTATGTATTCAGGCCATTGGTATATTGGGAAATAGCGCCATCAAGACAGGAGGGTGTAAAATGCAGGTGGAAGTCTAGGCTGAGTACACGCTGCGAGGTTCATGCGTTGCCTTAGCGCAACCTCGAGAAGTAGCCAATGAAAAGCAAGAAAGACTCAAATCAGACGTATCAAGATTGTAGGAAATCCGACTAGCATTTTTACACAAAAAGAAGAATGGAAATACATTAACCACACTGCAGAGCGAGGCTAGGAACTGTGTTACGGCGGTAGTCCAAATAATATGGTAACCCTTCTGCATATCCCATTCTAAATCTCAGGCATAAGCGTGTATCTTGAAAGGAAGCAAATGAAGAAAGAGATAAGAAAATCCAATCACAAAAGGTATAACATATATAGGCACTATTGAGAAAATGAAGGGAACAAAACGCAGAGATGGGGGAAGTAAATATGAGGATTTGGACTGAGGTACACAAGGAACAAAAAAGAAAAAGAGAGCTAGATGGAATTGGGAAATGGTGGGAAGAGATAGAAGGAGAGGGAGTGGATATAGATGAAAGAACCGAGGGGCTGTGGAGCAAGCGAAACAGAGCATTGAGAGAAACAGGCCAGGAAATAGAGCATAAAGTTAAAGATGAATAAGAGAGAAAGCAAAATAACATTAATAGAAACCTGTGTTTATATTGTATTAATTACTGACTGCTATACGTAACAGATGCGACTAATACCTCATTTTGCGATACTCAGATTACCCTCTGCAGAACAATGGAAGATTGAGTCTTGAAAGAAATATATGGGAGACCAGAAATAAAGAAAAGAATAGGAAAAAATAGGAAAGGAGAGAACAAAGGAAAGTAGATCTGAATGGTCTTTTTTACAAGTTTGTTCTCATTTTTACCTCTGTCCACCTAATATTGCCTTCTTCTCTGTATCGCGCTCTTTTTAAGAATACGTGTTTCTGGCGCGTCCATGTCATCGTCAAAGTACCGTTCAACTTGGAAAAGTTAGGCGTAGCCGGAGCTTCGTACTTGACTGAAATGACAAAAGTCAAAGCAGCATCACTGTGTCCTGCTACTTTACACCAGGAAAGGGCCCCCCGCAGCCTGGTGCGGGGACCAGGATCTAAAGGGACGCCATGTTGAATAGTGTTTCACATGCAAAAACCACCTGGTGTCCATCACGGTTCTAAGACGCTTTGCACTTATGCCTTCTATGCACCTGATTTATTAAAGTTTTTATTTGGTTAAGACAGTTTTAAATGGGAAGTTGGGTTTTGGGGTATTACATTGACCACAGTGATCCAGTCGTTGTATATATTCCAATGTATATTGTGTTACATAGTTTACACTTTCTCCCTTCTTGCTATCTTACAGCACATATCCAGTGGATATGATGCACGTGAGAAATTGGCCCTTTTTTAAGTAGAGAACATATGCTAACACATTCACATAAAGAAACAAAGTAATGTGTGCATAACACATCAACATAAGTAACACCTGATGTGTCTCAAAGGATATCTAGGAACAGGAAAGATGGCAGCTGCTAAATATAAAAAAGAGATTGAAGCTAAATTGAAAACAACAAAGTGACTGGATAGTTCTTGAAATTTGTATTGTTGTGACCATCCAATACCCCAAAAATGTGTTGGTCTAAATTTCCCTTTTATTTGTTTCACAAAAAGGGAAACCAACCTACGTTTGAATCAGTAACAACTCACTGCACTCAATAATATTTAACTGAATCTCTTTGCTCCTTAGGTCATTAGACACTCAATATCTTGACAGGAATTATTATAGAGTTGTGTATTAAGAAAGCCTCTCAAATCCATCTCGGAATTTGGGGCAAATAGTTTTCAAATCTTTTACTTTCAATCGACTCATCTCATGCACGTATATGGCTAGTAAAAATGAGATGCATATCCAACGTAAGTCACATTAGGAAAAGAACAAGTTTGAAAAAGCAGCAACCTGAGGAGCTTTCGAAAGATGCAAAATTTCAACTGCAGAAATATCTTTGATTCTTATACCGAGCCATTGGGTAGAGGACTCCCATTCCGCAAGATGGCCGATTAAAAAGTGCTGATTTCATATACTAAAGATATCTATATGCATATTCTTATTATTATTAGTAGTAGTATTAATAATAATACTAATAATTATAATAACCATAATAATGATTATTATAATCCTTATGGTTGTTGTTGTTCTTCTTATCATTATTATTATCGTATTATTGTTTTTATGTTTATTATTGTTATTTCTCTTATTATCAGTATTATAAATAATAATATTTTTAGTAGTAGTGGTGTTAGTATTATTATCTTCATCATCATCATCTTCATCATCATCATCATCATCAGCATCCTCATATGATCAGATCCCAGGAAGGCCAGGCTTGATTTTCATCGTTTGGACATTAAAGCCAGAAGGGTTCTGTAGACTTGGACTGCAAATTCCGTTCTGCTCGCGGAATTTGCGGAATTTGGGTAATTCCGTGTTCTGCTGAGAATGCGGAATTGCCAAAAATTCCACGATCCGCGCCTTCGCTGGATTTTTTGTTTGTTTGCGCTTTCAAAATGCGTGTTAAAAAGATATTTCTCCCCGAGCACGCAAACAGCGTTCGCGAACAGGAAAAAAGCATTGCGAACGGGCGGAACAAGCAATTCCGCGCGTTTGCAGTACTTTTGCGTGCTCGCAGACATTTTTTACCGTTTCACAGAGTTTTACGTAGCGTGACTACGCAAATTCCGCCCACCTAATACTGCTTGTAAATGCACCGATAGATGTTTTTGCTGATCATTCAAAACCTTCCAATAATAGCGCAGAGTGGCAGCTTGGTTTCTCGTGATGGAAGTGGCCGCTGGTAAAGTATTACTGCCACAGCTAGATTTATGTTACTGTGCGTAACTATATAATCTGCTCTAAACATATGTGCTTTATATAGGGACTCAATTTTATTTAATGTTAAACATTTTCGACAGTGGTAATTAGTGATGAAAAAGCATAACATAACATGTATTTGTAAAGCACACATTCGTCCAAGGGTATCTTGGCGCTGGATAACAGATGTTGATTGCTACCCTACTCAATGGTACTCATGTTATCGAACTCAGAGAGATGAAACATATGACTATGAGGTTGAAGACAGGCCTATATAGTGGTCGCATTAGTCCACTAACTAGCCCGGGGATAAAAAAGCAGAGCAAGAATAAGTGAGCATCAAGATTCTTGGGTCAAAAACTGAATTGTAAATATCCAAGGCAGACGTACCAGAATCATTGAGCCGCAGGGTAATGTTATCCGACGAATAGCAGCATCCGCTCATGCACGATTCAACCCGCACGGTAATGAATGCTTTTACGATTACGTAGTCTTTATCAATAGTACACTGCATAGAGCTTCCTGCTGAGAACATTATTTGGTTACTTGTATCATCGTTCTCACTGAAAAAAAGACCATGAAAAGGACAGTCTGAGTGCAGAGCGGGGAATTTTTCAAAAACTTTCAGACTTGTTTGGGCTTTGTAATTATTAGAACTGAGTTAGAGTGGCAGGTCCATCATACAAGTGATTTGAACAAAGTCATCCGGCACATTTACAGGTCATATTGTTGATTAATACAGATCCATAATCTCTACAAGTGTTGTCAGAATTTAAATCCTAAATCCCATCTCTTACATTCTTCCAAAGTTAAATTTCCCACTTTCTCTAAATCAGTTCTCTGCTGTGAATTTCAGGCAGCATGAGTTATTGGAAGAATATTCAAGTCCTGAACTTTCAGATGAATGCTTGATCTTAAAGGTTTTTTTAAGTTATTTGGTTGTCACCAGCCAGTTATTTTGGGTTCCACCAAAAGATGACACTAGCCCCGTTACAAGCTCGAACCACCTGCTCTAAGCTCAGAGTTACTGTGACTTCTCGTGTTTGTTGATACTGAGCGCAAAATACTCACTTCACAACAAGAGTTGAAACAAATTGAGCAAACCTTATTTAATAACCATTTGAGTGACTATGGTATTATGCCACTATTGCTATAACTACGTCACAATTGTTGTTATTTGGGAGCAAGCCAGAATGAGAAATGCTGTGGGGGTTTTAAGTCAAGAAGCTGTGGGGGTTTTAAGTCAAGAGATTGCCAATGCGGGAAAGGAGTTGGGATTGGATCTCCCATCAACGGTATGTGAAGTATCTGATATTATACATGTGACTAAGGTACCATTAGAGCCGGCTGTGGTAATAATTTAACCCATGAGCATGACTGAGACTCAAAGTGGTGTAGTAGAAGCTGTGGGTGAGGTCCTCACTGTCAATCAGCCCCCTGGGGGTGAACGACCTGGAGCAATGGTACAACATAACCTAGGGAAACAAAGAGGAATTAAAAAGTGCACAAAGCGGCCAAAACAAGTGGCGGTGTCACAACATACTGGCTGCGATATTAGAGATAAACTAGGAGACCTGGTGGAGGAGATGTTTAACTCACGTCTGGAGCCAGCCCTAGTGGGCATTGCTAAGGACATTGTAGATACTTTAAATATCTGTGTAGCAGGTCTTTTGAAAAAATGTGAATTAATTGACTCCTTTATAAAGGAGTATAGAGGTCAGCAAGACTTGGCTAGACAGACTCAGCAAAATCATGCTGCCAAATCTAGGGATAAGGAGGATCACTCTCGTATTACTAGCTCAATCTCGCATCAGGACCAACGTACTATAATATCTAATGATAGGAGTATGGGCGTTATTGGTAATATCCCACAACAGAAAACTGGGGGTTTTACTTCTGGTAACACCCAAAGGGTGAGCAGTAGCAATATAGTTAGAGAAAAAATCGCCAGGTACCCCAGTACTAGCAAAAGGATAGTAAAATCTTATGGCATTAATCTTGATCTTTCCCCAGAAGCTGCCCCTTTGGTGGCTGTCTTTACAGGAGTACCCCCATTAGGTGATGGAGTGGTTGAATCGACCCAAGATCTCTTAAGGCATTCCAGAAATTGGTGTAAACAACAAAGTAGTGGGAGTTTAGATATACCATCTAGCATTATTATGGCCAGAAGGGTGGGATGGATTGGACGTCGCCCTAAGAGTGTGGAAGGAGATTGTGTGGTAGTGAAATTTAATAGATGTAATGTGGCAGATAGACTGTTCTGGGATGCTTCAGAATTAGATAATTCTGGTATTAGACCATTACCACTGGGCTATTTGTATCCCCCTTCAGCTGCACACATAAATGCACATGCTACATATTCACTTATTCCTACTAGGAAGAGGCCTTTGTTGGCTTCTAACATTTTGCATGCGATTCCTTAGCCCCAAGTACCAGGGGGGCCCTCCCAGAGATTTGAGAGCGTCAAAGCAGCTCCACAATCGTTTCTTAAAGTTCCAGAAAAGGAAATGGATATAGTTCTAACCAATCATTTTACCCCATTGACACACTTGGAGGATAATGACTGACTAGAAGATACTGCCCAACACCCAGTGGAGAGACCTTTGCTGTCAAATGTAGCTACCTCCTACAGGATTCTAAGTTGGAATGTTCAAGAATTAGGCTTAAGAGAAATGATGAGACCTGGTTGGACTTTGTAAAACAATATGATATTATTGCCATGCAGGAAACATGGGATACAACTAGGAATTTTTTCTTGGGTGGTTATATAGGTTTTGTTGTTCCTGCAAACCCAGGGATAGTCGGTAGAGCTAAAGGAGGTTTAATCCTCCTTTTCTCCTTAAAACTGAATGGTTCGCTAAAGATGTTGGAGTCAGGACCTAGTAATTTCTTAATATTTGAGTGGGCTATACCCAACCTGTCTAAAATTTTATTTATCAATTTTTATAATGCCAGAGAGAGCGAATGTATAAATCAACATTTGGGGCCAGATGTAGGTCACCAAATACCGGTCGGTAACGGCCGATTTCGGCCGTTACCGACCGGTATTTGGTGATTGAGATGTAGGGTGCCTAAATTTTACAGAATCGGTAAATTTACTGAATCTGTAAATTTACCGATTCTGTAAAATACCGATTCGGTAACTTTACGGAATCGGTAAATCTATATGTAGGTGGCACTGCGAACAGTGCCACAGGCCCCTAAGAATTTGTTATTTACGATGTAATATTATTGCATGGTAAATAACGAATTCCTGTGTACATGCACATCTGTGCATGTACACCTGTGCCATGTGGCACACAGACATGCCCTAAGGGCATGTATGTGTGTCACATGGCACACAAGCCTGAATCAGGGGTGCAACAGGGTGTCAAAGGGACACCCTGTCCCCCTTGTCAATTGGGTAATTTTACCGAATCGATATTTACCGATTCGGTAATTGCCATAGGTCCCTATGGGCCTCAAGGCCCATAGGAATCAATGGCAATTACCGAATCGGTAAATATCGATTCGGTAATTACCGAATCATTCCGATTCGGTAAAAATTACCGAATAATTACCTACATCTTATTTACCGAATCTTAAATACCGAATCGGTAAAATTCTGTATTTTAGAGTCTGTAAATAAGATTTACCTACATCTGGCCCTTGGTCTCCAGGGATTGTTTTTTGTCAGAATATAGAATAAAACAAAACACTGCATTCGATATTATACTTATGGGTGATTTTAATATTCACCCATGTAGATTAGACTGTCATATAGATGAGCATCAGGGGCCGCCCTGCTCTGTGGTTTCACATTTTGAACATAGTAGACAGGGAGAGGCACTGGAAGAACTCCTAGCTAACATGAATCTTTTTGAGTCAGGGTTTAGTGATGGTGAGGAGAGGATCCCTACAGTCAAAGGAAATGAAATAGTTACCGTTATTGATTATATTTTTTTGTCTTCCTGTGTTTTATCTAGGGTCGTGTTGTATAAAGTTGTATTTTCTATGTTTAGTGACCATAACCTGGTGACTTTGGAGGTGGAATTAGGTGAAGCTATGGGTTTTAGGAAGACTGTGACTTCAGGTGTTAGTCACTTGACTATAAAAGATCAAGGGAGGAGACTCAAGTGGTCTAAGGTGGTTCCTGAAACATTTTTTGAGGATCTTCTTACTAAGGCGGATCTAAATTTGGCCATATGCCTAGATAGCTCCGCTCCTAGCTCGGAGATAATTGGTGCTTATGATGCCATTTGTAGCTAGATTGCAAATGACTTAAAGGCTAAAACCAAATTAAGACCTTATCAGGAAGAAAGATGGTTTAACAAGAGCTGCTCCAAGGCTCATGGTGCCTTGCTTCAAGCCCTGAAGGAAAGACCAAGAAATAGGGAATTCGTTGCTAGCCTTAGGAAAGCATATAAATTGGCTATTGCTCAACGTAAACAAGAAATTAAAAAGGAAGCGTGGAACAATCTTTCATCAATTGATGTCTTGCGGGACAGTGGTAAATTCTGGTCAACTATTAACCATCCTTTTTTCTCGGGGCAAGAGAACATACCACTAGATTGTATCATCCCAGATGATCAGTGGTTATCACATTTTAGAGAAATTTATGTCAACGAGGGACTGTGTTGTCTAGTGGGAGATAATATTGCAATACAGCCTTTGCCTCCTATAACTTTTGAAGTGGTTGAGGTAGAAAGAGCAATCCGGGATATGTAAAAAAAATAAAGCACCGGGCCCAGATGGGGTGCCGGCACATTTGTATGGGAACATACCGAAATACTGCGCTAAGATCTTAACTAATGTTTATAATGCCTCAGGTTCAAATGGGTTTCCGGCCTCTTGGGCTACATCCATTATCATCCCAGTTTTGAAAAGGGGGCAGAGAGAGGACCCTTTGTGCTACAGACCAATCTCTTTCATAGACTCAGCAGTAAAAATCTTGGGCAGAGTCATTTTGTATAAACTCAGGGATTGGTTAGATAGCAGTGGGGTCCTCTCTAATCTCCAATATGGGTTTAGGCAAAAGAGAAGCACCCTTGATCGGTGCCTGAACCTACAGCTTTTGATAAGCAAATACACAGTGGCTAAGGAAGGGTCCCTCCTTTTGATTTGGTTAACAGGGCAGAACTGTGGTCTATTCTATTAGATTTGGGCATTGATCCATCTTTGGTGAATTGTTTTGCAGTTTTACACCGGGGTCTTTTAGCG
Organism: Lissotriton vulgaris; assembly: GCF_964263255.1. Lineage (NCBI taxonomy): Eukaryota > Metazoa > Chordata > Amphibia > Caudata > Salamandridae > Lissotriton > Lissotriton vulgaris. The sequence goes on from NC_141700.1 coordinate 41,923,096, forward strand.
TCAGTCAGGGTTACTCAGGATGGCAGATGCACTAGTCACTTTAGTTCAGAGAGGGGTGTCAGGCAAGGATGTATCCTAGCCCCCTCCTTTTTACTTTGTATATTAATGCTCTGGAGAAATCGTTGGGAGGGGCCTCCCTGGACATTCCGCGAATAGGAGATTTGGTCATTTTGGTTTTCCTATACGCGGATGACGCTGTTTTATTGGCCCGTACTGGCCTTGGTCTCCAAAGGTTGCTGGACTCCTTTGGGGACTTTATGGAGTCCCTGGATTTGAAAGTAAATATTAAGAAGTCGCATGTCATGGTAGTTGGGAAACAGCGTAGGAAATTGAAGTCAAAATCTTTCTTTTGTAATGGAGCGGAGGTTTCTAAGGTGCCCGTTTTTACATATCTAGGGGTCCTCTTTGATGAAAGAGGTAACTGGGGCCCTCAGCAGAAGATCAAAGGTAATGCTGTAGCAATGTCTACCTCAGCACTTATGGGTTTTGCAAAGAGGTTGGGGGCAAGACCAGTGGAGGCACTTTTGAAAATGTATAAATGTAAATGTCTGGCTATAGCCACGTTTGGCTCCTGTATGTGGGGCTACACATCACAGGACAAGATCCAAGTTGCGGAGAATACATTTTTAAGATCTCTTCTTTCAGTACCCCAGTCGACCCCAACTTTTTCAATACATACTGAACTAGGGCTGGGATATGTAACGGATGTATTGAAAGTTGCCCCACTGATGTGCTGGGTAAAGACCTGGCTAAACAAAGAAATTACATTGAACCATCAGATTATAAATGATTGTGTATCTATGGATAAAGCTAACAGGGTTTTCACAAGACTAGGGCGCCCCGAGATTTACACGTCACCTGACTGTATTAAAAAGGAGGATGTGAGCTGGATAAAGACTAGTTTTTTAAACATGTTAGCACTGAAACGTGAGGAGCAGGAGTTAAAGAAGCCTATGGTAAAGGCTAATTATGTGTTATTAACTACCCCCTCACTTGAGCCGTATTTAAAAATTGTAACTAGACCTTTCCATCGCCAGCTCCTGATTAGATTTCGATTCAATTTAATTCATTTAACTTTTTTTTCCTATTTGGGGTAAACCTGAAAACTCTAATCCATGTCAGTGTGATAACTTTTCAACCCAGGAAACTTTGCATTTTATTATGTTTTGTGAGTTCTACTCTGACATTCGGAAAGAAAAGAAATACCATTATTAAGCGAGGCGGGGTTTCTACAAGTTAGGCCTGCTCTCACTTATTTACAGATGTTAAGTAGTACTCGCGACATTTTCTGTGTTGCCAGTTTTTTGGTAGCTGCTGTCCGGAGCAAAACTAAAAAGATCAGCCATCCTTAATAATAATAATCCTGTCTGATTTTATTGACTATTAATATGAAATTAGGGGTATTTTTGTATATGGATTGTAATTGTGGATTTTATATATATGGAATGTTTGTGTTTTTGTCTTTTATGATTTTAAATAATTGAATAAAGTGATTTGACTGACTGACTGAGTAATATTTCTAAGTGTGGCAGACCTATTGCGTCATATGTCTCTCACCCGCGGCACTGCTGTGGTGGGAGAATCACATTCAGCAAAAATTCACGTGAATAATTTCATTAGTCCAATTCACATTTTTATTTCATATTTCAATTTCATGATTTTAATCCATGTGCGCTTTCATCACGCTTACTATTCCTTGTTTAAACAATTCCACTTTCAAATAATCCAATGCATTTCGGTGCATCCAGCACCTTCATCAGGGCAAAATCTAGAACATACAAATAAACAAACTTCAGTATAAAAAGAAAAACAATTGTGGCCACTTTCAATGTTACAATGTTGCAATCATGTTACACTCGTATCCGTACTTTGTAATTCCCTGTTTAAGCTCTGTATTTTGCTGTGAAAGCTTGCACTCGGTGGTTGAACCCGTGATTGGTGTAAGTATACACTACTCTCATGTAATGCCTCAATACTAAAAACAGGTCGCGTATGAGCGTTGCGTGGGCGGGTATGTTGCTGGAGTTATTAAATGGCTAAATACGCTGCCGTACGTGCTTGCGAGTTAGTGCTATATGTGCATTTATCTCGACCGTGGTCGCTCTTACCTCACGGTTGAAGTTCGTATTCTACCATTCCCTCTCTGTGTCAATGTGGATTACAGCCGCCGCTCTGGTCGGGTATTTACGTTACGCGCGTTACACGCCTGGGTTCTGGGAGTGGCTAATGTTTTTTCTCAGTTCTAACTTTATTGATTGACTGCTGTATACATTGTAAACATCGAGACCTTTCGTGTAAGTGCTATAGTCAGTACCTGTGTGAAATATTTCAGTGATGTATTCAAACATTAGTAATGATTAGAATATGTCAATATACTGCCTTTAAACATTATAAATAGCATGTAAATTCAACACGGTCACTGAGCCCATTGGGCTTGTAGCTGTTTAGGTGGTATATCCATTAGTTTTCTCGCTTGAGCAAGTTCTTACGATTTAATAAACCCTCCATTTTTGGAACCACTTCTAGAATACAAGCTTGCAATTGGCTGATGTGGTGTCGTTTTTCCATAAAGTGTGTCGCCACTGTAGATTTAAGGGAACCAGTCCTTATATTGCTCTTGTGCTCATTTAGTCTGATTTTAAGCTTTCTCTCTGTTTGGCCCACGTACACTGATCCACACGGGCACTTCAATACGTAGATAATGTTCCTTGTGTCGCATGCGGCATTGACTTTTAGTGGAATTTTATGTCCCTTCATGGGATGAGGGATTGTGTTTCCCTTTATTATATTATGGCAATTGCTGCAGTTCATGCATGGGATGGTTCCTCTGTAAGAGTTCAATGTCTCTGTTTTTTTCGTGTATTTCAACATTTCTCCTAAGTTCCGGCCTCTTGTATGGGCAAACAGTGGTTCCTTATCAAATATTCCTTTGAGATCAGGGTCCAGTTTTAACATTTGCCAATGTCTCTTTATGACTTTTTTAAAAAGAGAGCTCACATTAGAGAATTTGCTGACGCACGTGATTCTGTTTTCTGTTTGTTTAGGTTTGCGCTATTAGTAATTCTTCTCGTGGTTTCTGTGAGGCTCTTATTAGCGCTGTCTTGACCGTGGTGCTGGGGTATCCCCTATCCAGGAATCTACGTTCCATGTATTCCAATTGTTTGTGGCATTCTTGTTGATCCGAGACCACTCTCCTGACCCTGAGGAACTGGGAGTAAGGCAGATGAGTTTTGAGTGATTAGGGGTGATAACTATCGAATTTCAACAGGTTTTTCCTATCTGTGGGCTTTCGATACAGGTTCGTGTGGAATGTGTTGCCCTTTCTGGTTATTTCCACATCAAGGAATTGAATGTTCTTCTGACTTATTTGTGATTAAACAAAGAGGACTAGCTTAAGTTGACCAAAGTGTTACAGTACTCAAATTAGTTCTGTCACGGCCGGAGGACGACGGCGGGACAACAGGTACAAGGCAGGCACTGACCAGAAAGACTGGTCATCTCCTTACCGCTTCCCTCCAGGAAGCCTTGGCTAATAACCCAAAGCGTATGCATGAGAAGGGAATCCCCCTCTCACATATAGAAAAACGCCTTAGTGAGTGTATCACATAGTCTGTACCACAACACTAAGTCTGTTTTATCACACCACACCTTTTTAAAAAACGGTCCTGAGGAAAGCCAGAATACTCTAAGGCACTGGCTGAAACATGTCGACCATCTGAAGGATGCAGGGGGCAGTAACTCGCCAGCCTCACGCGTCCAGTAGCCTTACTTTTAACCGCTGGTGACGGCCCAGTTATTAAAATGTAATTTACCCTCGGGTACTGGGACCACCACCAAGCCGTTTTAAATCACAACTCACCCAACCTCACTGCACTCTCAGCAAGAGTAGTGGTAGGAGAGTGGTCTCGGATCAACAAGAATGCCACAAACAATTGGAATACATGGAACGTAGATTCCTGGATAGGGGATACCCCAGCACCACGGTCAAGACAGCGCTAATAAGAGCCTCACAGAAACCACGAGAAGAATTACTAATAGCGCAAACCTAAACAAACAGAAAACAGAATCACGTGCGTCAGCAAATTCTCTAATGTGAGCTCTCTTTTTAAAAAAGTCATAAAGAGACATTGGCAAATGTTAAAACTGGACACTGATCTCAAAGGAATATTTGATAAGGAACCACTGTTTGCCCATACAAGAGGCCGGAACTTAGGAGAAATGTTGAAATACACGAAAAAAACAGAGACATTGAACTCTTACAGAGGAACCATCCCATGCATGAACTGCAGCAATTGCCATAATATAATAAAGGGAAACACAATCCCTCATCCCATGAAGGGACATAAAATTCCACTAAAAGTCAATGCCGCATGCGACACAATGAACATTATCTACGCATTGAAGTGCCCGTGTGGATCAGTGTACGTGGGCCAAACAGAGAGAAAGCTTAAAATCAGACTAAATGAGCACAAGAGCAATATAAGGACTGGTTCCCTTAAATCTACAGTGGCGACACACTTTATGGAAAAACGACACCACATCAGCCAATTGCAAGCTTGTATTCTAGAAGTGGTTCCAAAAATGGAGGGTTTATTAAATCGTAAGAACTTGCTCAAGCGAGAAAACTATTGGATATACCACCTAAACAGCTACAAGCCCAATGGGCTCAATGACCGTGTTGAATTTACATGCTATTTATAATGTTTAAATGCAGTATATTGACATATTCTAAGCATTACTAATGTTTGAATACATCACTGAAATATTTCACACAGGTACTGACTATAGCACTTACACCGAAGGTCTCGATGTTTACAATGTATATAGCAGTCAATCAATAAAGTTAGAAGTGAGAAAAAACATTAGCCACTCCCAGAACCCAGGCGCGTAACGCGCGTAACGTAAATACCCGACCAGAGCAGACGGCTGTAATCCGCATTGACACGGAGAGGGAATGGTAGAATACGAACTTCAACCGTGAGGTAAGAGCGACCACGGACGAGATAAATGCACATATAGCACTAACTCGCAAGCACGTACGGCAGCGTATTTAGCCATTTAATAACTCCAGCAACATACCCGCCCATGCAACGCTCATACGTGACCTGTTTTTAGTATTGAGGCATTACATGAGAGTAGTGTATACGTACACCAATCATGGGTTCAACCACCGAGTGCAAGCTTTCACAGCAAAATACAGAGCTTAAACGGGGAATTACAAAGTACGGATACGAGTGTAACATGATTGCAACATTGTAACATTGAAAGTGGCCACAATTGTTTTTCTTTTTATACTGAAGTTTGTTTATTTGTATGTTCTAGATTTTGCCCTGATGAAGGTGCTGGATGCACCGAAATGCATTGGATTATTTGAAAGTGGAATTGTTTAAACAAGGAATAGTAAGCGTGATGAAAGCGCACATGGATTAAAATCATGAAATTGAAATATGAAATAAAAATGTGAATTGGACTAAGGAAATTATTCACGTGAATTTTTGCTGAATGTGATTCAGCCACCACAGCAGTGCTGCGGGTGAGAGACCTATGACGCAATAGGTCTGCCACACTTAGATATATTCAGACACACTCCTGGAGGGGAGTGATACCTTCGAGCACGCATAATAACATTTAAATTAAGGCAGTGCACATCCCCCAACCTAAAGCTGAGTAATATTTCTCTCATCTTTGTGCCCATCTAACTGTGTCAAAATCTATCACACAATCCAACACAAGGTACCCTTCTGTTTTTTCATATATTGATTTATCTTTATCCAATGGTTTTCGCTACTTACATGTAGTACAAACGATAGGTTGTACCGATTTGTGATGCAACATCTTCCCAAGTGCAGACTGCAGTACTGGAGTCACGAGAAAGGTAACAGATTAAATTTGTAGGACCACTTGTTTCTAATTCTGTAACACAAAACAAAAAATCCATAGAAATGTATTTTTTATGGGCTGGATCGTTATTCCAAAAATGACTCATTTGCTAATTAGCAGAACATAATTTTTTTTTATGTTGTACATAACATTCTGGTGAAACAGATTGACTTGCCAAAGACCTAATAAAGGATTTTGCCCAAAAAGGTTTCACTCATTTTCTTAAGTGAGTTAACGTCTTCACTTGTGATACATATATGCATACATTAAATATTGCACCTCTCTAACAAAGCTACCTTAGGCAGAAACATAAGACGCATTAATTTTAAATACTTTTACTAACTACTGAGAAATGATGAGGGGAATTGTGGCTTTCAAGAGGGATGTCTCTAGATCACTACTAATAATTGCTAATAAAAATACATATGTCATTCAATCTATATAACCTGAGAGATATCTCTGAATCCTAGCCTACAAATGCTTATAACAATGTATAAATCATTGTAATTTGGGGATATTTCAAGCTATAGCCTGAAAACGTGAATAATATAACACATAAAAACAGTAATAAACTGTCATTTTAGGCATATCTGTGGGTTTCAGCGTATATATGCTTATCACTAGCGCATTAAATATGCATATTTTGAAGGATATCTCTTGATATTCACATTTAAATGCTTACGACATAATACACAAATTCTGTTTCATCTGAAGAATGCCTCTGGATCTAATTTAACCTAGAATGTGTCATCTCTGAGGACCAGCTCTGCCCTATGAGGCCGGAGCAATCAAGCTCCCTGCATATGCGGATAAATGTCCCCATTCTGTGACTTTTAAATTAATGTAATGTGTATTAGCTTTGGGTTGTGTGCGCCTTTTTAGAGAGAAAGTAAATATATCATGATACTAATTTTGCATTCATGCTTGACATGTTCATTGTTGACTTTTTTTGATGATTTAGTCAAGTATGGTCATTCAGTGCCACCAATCCCAGCTCTGTAATATCCAAACATATAATTGGAAGGGGGTGAAGTTTTTTTTTTTTTTTTTAAACCTTGTCTAATTGTGTTTTGAAATTAATTTTCCGCATTAATTTTTTAATTTAGGACTTTGATTAACATGCAAGCGATCCAGTAGAAAGCACAGTTTTTCTGAGAAATGTTTTGGTGAGTTTCCCCCACTTCTCATGCTGGACTCAATCATTGAAAAAAAATGTTACCCCTTCCATGCTCATGACGAAACGGTTCCATCATGAGCGTCGGTTGGCCTGTGCTCATGACGGAACCGTTCCGTCATGGTTCCATAGGCCCAATGGAACGTTCAGCACAGCGCAGGAATTTGCGCTGCGCTGAACGGGTTAAACTGCGACACTAAGACCCTGATTTGTAATATCAGACTGCTTCGCATATGCAATTTAAGCGAAGCATTTGCAATACAACAGAGAAAAAAAATGTGTGTCGCCACAGATGCACACATATGTTAAGGCACAAAAATGGCATTCTGTTGGATTCACAAAATATGTTCTCTATAAATATTGATGAGACAGAAACTCCATTCATAAATCCCCTGAATGCCGGTAAAGGCGGGAATAAAGGCTGTGATAGACAGTTGACCCACATTACTCCATTCATATTTGCAAAATTGCATTTTTGTACTGCAGTTCCTGTTCCTGAATGTCACTGGCATTAGGAGGAGAATCTAGACGCCCCCAGGGCCGCCAACTGCTCCCCCCAGTGACGGCGTCCGCATCCGCAAAGTGGAATCTGCTCCTCGCGGACAGCTTTCACTTTGCATATGCAACAGCCGCTCCTTTGAGAAGTCAGTGTGTCATCATTGGTTTGCAACAGCAATTGTGATTGCGGGTCTGTGTCACATTTTGTTGCAATTTTTATAGCGTGGGGATGACCCTTCCGTGCCCCCTTTAGGGAGTCAGAATGTATCAAAAAGACATTTGTGAATCGCAAGGTATGTTTATACTTTGCAACATAGGACTTTGCAGGCGCAAAGCCTGCGGTTTAGCAAACCAAATGCAAGCGCAAAAACCTTTAATGCACTGTAATCTCTTTTTTTTATTTCTTAACAGAAGGACTCTCATCCAGCACCTTATTTCCAGCTTGGAAGCCACTACCCCTTGTAGACAAGCCAGTAAAGATACCTTTGTAGTCCTAACCACTTCCTAGCCTTCATCGTTGTCGGGCAGCAACTGGAAAGTACCAACTTTAGTTTCAGAAGTTAGCAAACTGCCACCCAACAGAAGTGAGTTTCAGAACACTGAGCAGACTTCCTTAGAGGGAACTTGAGATCTGTCAACAGCTCTAACACTGTAACCCGAATGAGCCACCCATTCATTGTAATATGGGATATTCCGCGAGCCCTAACATATAGCGCCACAGAAACCGCAGACGCTTCTTCCTGAAATCACTACCTTCATAACAAGCCATGTGGTTCCATGTGACAGTTTCTGGGAAATAACAACCAACGATGCCTGAGCAAGGCTCTGAAAGTTAGCGCAGCAAGACAGCGGCACGAAGTACAACAAGCATTGGCAAAGCTCATAGGTAAGCACATGGCAAGCGTTTTCTTTTTTTAATTATTATTGGCAAATGTATTAAAAAGTAATAAAAAAGTAAAAATGCATCAGTACAAATGTTGTGTGCACGTTTTCCCCAAAAAAATTTAACAAAAAAATACTCATCCAGAAATGACATTAGAAAAAAACATGAAATGAAAGCATATGTTGGCTCACAAACCTTGACACTAAAGTGGGCTACATTTGAGGTGGATGTGCACATGCCCACAAGAGAGACGCCGTCAGAGTAAAGAGAGCCTAAAGCTAAAGTGGGCTGACCTACTTCCCCATGCTGCTTGCTGTGGCGGGCGGATGTGCATTGCTAACCATAACTGGCATTTCAGTGGTTGTGCATGTTTGAGTCAGAACCATAACTCAGGGTCAGACTTACAGTTTGGCAGCCAGAGTACCCCCTGGGCCAAACTCTCACTTCACCCGCCTCATTTAGAGATGAGCAGGCAGTAAGGTTTCTATCGACACCCCGGTTGACGCTGTTGACGGTAAGCTTCCTCCCATGGCCCGGGGGACAAAGTAGGCGGCTTCAAAGACACAGCATTACACCGCTAACCCTATTTAGGGTGGATGCTGCGATGTTCTTTTTTCTGTCTATCACCACCAGAAAAAGCTGCTGCGGAGGAATAGGAAATATATTGGTCCTAACAGCGTGCGGGAAAACTCTTGGGGAGCGGGCGACATTGGCTTTTTGTTGTTTTTGAGAAACAAACTCTGCCACCCTGATGGACTAAACTCCATCCAGCAAAGACCAAATCAGCCCCTCGTTTTTTTTTAACTGTGTCTTTTTTATTGAATGTATAGGGTTTTATTTATTAACTGACTTTATTGCCAACCTCTGCTGTGTCCAGCCTTTGGCTAATGCTTGGCCATGGTTGGCCGCGTGGCTACAGGCAGGCCCTCCAGCCAACGTGGCGCAGACTGCTATCTCGTGCCGTGCACTGCCACAGATGATTCAGAAAAGGGGGGTGGTGGTGAAGAGAGTGTCTGAATTAAGCAGACCACTCTTACCCAGTCAATAGATCAGGGCTTGATCCATCACCGTTTTTTAGCTCACTGCACCATCCCAGCTCAGAACTTGGCTATATGCAAATTAGTCTGACCCTGGCCCAGTGCATCATGGGAACAGGGCAGACTAAACTACCAAGCCAATTCTTCACCAGAAAGGAGACAAGCTACCGGGGACCGGTTTCTGGCATTTCAGCCGTCTTCGGCCCGGCTTGCTTGAATCCTCCAGCCCTCCAGCCAACGTGGCGCAGACTGCTATCTCGTGCCGTGCACTGCCGCAGGCCACACACATACATGCAAATTAGAGACACTGCAGGTCGGACCTTCGCGGGAAACACCTCTTGTCACTAGTTTAAGGTTCTAAACATTGATAAAAGATTTCTAAATGGACCGGTTGAGAGGGACAAGGAAGAATAGTGAGAACACTTCTTGATAAGATTGAATTATTTATAGAATGTATTGTGATATATACAAATGGTGATGCATACTAGAGAATCCAACAGAATGACACTAAGCAATTGAATTTAGCCTTGAGAAAGCCCTGGCGCAATTCGCCACAAAGGTTGAAACATGTGTCGGCTGTCAATATTCAATCCTTGCATCAATAAAAATCTATTTTCTTAAAAATTGGATCGACCCTCTTTCTTGAGTGAAAACTTGCATCAATGACTACTGGATTCAACCCCATATAGCATCCTAACTTGGAATACATACTCTCCCTACTTAAAAACCCATACATCCCTTGCCTCCATCACATGTAGGAATATTCCCTGGCATACTGAGGTTCATGTTCTGGGGCAGAAGAACTGAGCTCTGTGGGATCAAAAACATATTATTGAAATAATGAAGGGAATATTCTGCAGCACAATTATTTTTTGTGGCACAATTTAGAGCACATTATGTGCCATAACTGCATTTCATGGATCACATTTATTGGCGTTTTTCCTCAACCCCAATTGCTCACAAAAGAACTAGTTCTTATGGAGGGACTATTTGTTAACACACTTTAGCGGAGTCACACCTTGGGCCGCTGCACTGCTCTGGGTCACATCCAGAGTGTGCTCTTTGTCCTCAGGACCCTTGGTTCTCTTGGAACACTGTTCTTTAGGCTTTTGGTGCAGTATTCCTAGTGACTTTTTTCTTTGCGCAGTATTTCTAGTAGCTTTGTGCACAGTATTCTGGGATGTTGTCCGTATGGCACAGTAGTGTGAGAAACTTTTATCTATCATGCACCCACATTTCCTACGGTCAAATTTTAAATGTGAGGTTTCCTCTTTCTACAGAAATGTGATGTTTACATTTAGAGCGCAAGGCTACCCTGAAGAACTGGTACAGTGGGCAGCGATTCCCCACATCCCCTGGCTTTCTGTATCGATACCCCCTCCCGACCAGGCCCAAATCAACACCTCCTGGTGATGACTCTATAGGCTCAGCAGTGTTATGTCATTGCTTCCTGTGACGTCATTGACGTCAAAAAGGGTGTAAGGTGTTTTGGTGAATCCACGTTCATGGGGAGAGATGAGAGGTGAAGAAGGGAGTGGGTCTGGTTTGAACATCTTTGCCAGGGCTGCTTTTGGGTCCTAGTCGGGCCCTGGCGGGCGGTCCCCGAACAGGCGTAGGGAGCAGAGTTCCTCCGCCAGGGAGGGCACACACCCACTTCTAAAGGAGTTCCTGAGCTTATCCATCTGTATAACTTGTTGTCCAGGACCATGTTTCTTTGCATTTCACCCTTTGCAAATATTCTGTATTCTGTACTCAAGGTTTCATGAATATTGATTGAAAGTGCTTCTATACTAACACTTTCTGCTGAAGGAAGGCCTGTTTCCAAGCACTCACAACCCAACCTTACAAGCCTGCTGTGCTTTGAACCCCGCTCGAGGTAGAGACGCCCTGTGCTATGACAGGTGACACAACATAAAAAGAACCAGGTACAGGAGGCAGTGATTGGCCGAGCACCCAGCAGTGAGAGTTACCAGGATTGTAGAGCTGGTCTCCCTGAAGGTTTAACCTCTAAAATACATCTGCTATTAGGTCAAACATGAGCTGCCCTTTGTATGTATGTGCAGGGCTTTAAGTGGGCCGGGTCTCGCCGGGTCTGAGCACCGGCAGTTTTTTGAAGGGGGCCTCGAAACGGGTCTCTATCGTCGGGCTCTGTTTTGTGCCCAGGCGGTCCTGCAGTGACAGCAGCAGGCACATCATGTGCGCGTGCTCACACTGCTCACTTCTCACTAGTGAAGGATATGGCGTGACATCATGCCAGGTGATCGTGGTAGGGGAAGGGAAATCATTTAAAGAGAGTCCTTGTATCTCTGGATTTCCCTTCTCTGTTGAAACTCAGGAGCAGCAACATTGACCTGGTGTCACCAGGGCTTCAAGTGAAGCTTTTTCAATCTAAACTACTATTATAAAGAGAGAACTTGCACCTTTGGGCAAGGTAATCTCGGGAACCACAGCGCCAATCTACACACCCAAGACATCTTAGAAAACCTCAGGGCAAGCAGAAGGACATAGGCTACATAAAAAATAAAAAAAACGTTGTTTAAAATATTAATAAATGAAAAAAAGTAGCCCCTTGCAACTAGCGCCGGCCGCGACGTCTGCGTGAGGGGAGGAGCGGCGTTCACCAGAACCAGGAAGAGCAGACGACATGAGCGACGTCTGCGTGAGGGGAGGAGCGGCGTTCACCAGAACCAGGAAGAGCGGAGGACAACAGCGCTGGTAGGAGCTGCGGAGCGGCGAGAACCGGAGGAGCAGTGGCAGCGCGGGGAGGAGCAGCGGGAAGCGGAGGAGCAGTGAGAGGTACGTTGCTGGAGATGTTGCTGGTGCGGTAGGCGGGAGGGAGTCGGCGGGTGCACCGCGCGGGCTGCTACTTAACTTAAATCGGATGTTGCTGGAGTCCGGGCGGGAGGCGGGGCGGAGCTGGGGGAGGGGGGGCGGGAGGGAGTCGGCGGGTGCACCGCTCGACAACATGCTGCCCCAGCCACCTTCTGCCCCGGGGTAAAAATGCAGCCCCCAGCCCCTTTTCTGCCCCAGGCAACGCTGGGGCGGGCTGCTAGTATTATATACAAGCCATAGTGGTTGATTATTTATCTTATGCAAATAACAGCCATTGACAAAGCCAATAGTCCTGACTTGTTGTAGGTACAATGTTACTTGTTGTATCATATGTCTGGATGCAATGACAGAAGCAGAAAAATACAAGTCGGCGGCACACTATGCTAAGCACAGATTTTTAGCTTATGTGATTTTAAGCCACGCCCTTAATTACATTGGCCACGCCCCTTTGAGAGACTCCCCAGTTTTTTCATCCCACTTAATGCCCCGTGTATGTGTGTGTTGCAACCTAAGTAGTGCAACGCCCTACGCATAGTAGAGAGAGCAGTGAGAAGGTAAAGTTTGTCTGCAAAAGAGGATGTGGTGGGGAGGAACAGGAAAGTTCGACACCCTTTCACTGGAACGGATGTCTGCTCTTTGACATCCGGCGTCATTCGCACAGGTGACAAGAATACATGCGTAGCCCAAACCTAGCAGAGTACACGGTAGCGCGGAAGGAATTATACAATGTTACAGCTGCCTGGCATACACGGAGCTCTGGTTATACCTCGTTCTACCGGGTAAGGAGAAAGTGACGACAGAGTCAAGTTTTCCCAGGGTGCCTTTGATCTTTGATAAATGAAAACTCAACTCTATGTCAAGAAACCACGTGCAACAAAGGGGAAATCAGGAAGCGCTGGCTATTTAAATATGAAAGTGAAAGCAGCAAAATCTGGCGGGGGAATGCCAGAAGGAAGGAAAAACATGTTACACACTTTAAAGGTTGGTGGGATTATAGCAAGCGTGTTAATCTGGACAATGTTGTTGTTCTGGGAAAAATGTGTCTGTACTTTAATGTAGATATAGTTATAGTCAATTAATATTGTGTGTAAATTGGCTACAAATACCACTGATAATTTTTATGATGACATAGTGTATGTTGTATCATTAGTATTGTCACTTCCGGTGTTGTCATTTCTCACTAGTTAAAGGGCACGGGTTAAAGATCATTCAGGGTGACTTCCTATGAACTGTTGGTGCATCAAATGGATTTCCCCCTTATGAACATGAGCCTAATAAGACACAGAGTTGCTCAGGAAAAAGGGGACACTGAAATGTCCTCCCTGCTCAGGGATTGAGTGGAAAGCTTTGGGGTGCTTCTCCCACTTTTTTTCTGCAAAAGATGTTCTTTGAAACCAAATCTTATAAAACCCCCATTCTCAGTGTCATTTTCATGAAAAACAGATCTTACATTCTAGTTCAATCCTTGAGGGATTTAAATATCTGCATCATATCCCCCGTTGCTCTGTCGCTTTCACGTAAGCACATTTTGGCCTACTGCGAATAGTATGATGTTGCATCATTACTAACCGAGAGAAATACAACCCACCCTCTTTTGTTTACATTTTGAATCCGGTGTAGACCAAGCCACCCTGTCATTTTATGTCCCCTGATCCAGGCCATACCCAGCTACAACAAAGACAAGAGTCTATACCTGGAGCTCAGATGTTATACTTTCTTTCACATGTCAATAAAGATATATGCAGAGGAAGCCTGAAGGACCCTGTCTGGGGCATCTTTTTTGGGACGGATAGGGGAAAACTCTGTGCAGAAAGACCGATTGTCTTAAGAGCTCATTGGCTAAAACTCACCAATCCTGGCCCCTGACTGCCAAATTGGAATCATTTTAAATATGTGGCTAAGGCTGTTAGTGGTTTTACAGTATCATTATTGAACACATTTGTATATATTAAGGTAACACACCTGTTGTTCTGTTCCAATTTGCCGTAGGTCTTAGGTTCAGCTCATCAATTTCTTGACACTTTTCCATATATTCATCCAAAAAGTAATCATCTAGAGAAAATCAAAATATTCAGATTCAACATTTATTTCAGGTACCCGAATAAGGCAAGCATTTACAGTTTTTCAAATTTTTTTATCGCTTAATCTTACAGAATCAATATAATTATATGTCATCTTGGTGTGTGACTCACAATCATCAAAGCATGCTTTCTATATGCATTGCTCCATATCATGGCACTTACAGTTGAATAACATATAAAGATTTATATTTAGAGGAGTAACTCAAACATTGTTATAAACTCACACTGTGTACATTAAGCAGACTCAGTTAATATGAAATTAACGTTTTCCAGACCCTCCAACTTTGGGACAAAACGCAAGGTAACCAAAATTTGTTGCTGAACAGATCATTTTTTAAGCAAAAGATCAAAATGCAGAAATTAAAACAGAATGGAAGCAGACAGAGCAGAAAGATTGAAAACTATTTTACCAGTCACTAGTAATACTTGTACTTGTTAACCATTTGTTTATTGATACTAGGAGAAGTAATCATTGGAAGAGACAGATATTTAGTTATGGCATACAAAACTCCTAACTTTAACTAGACCATGGTGTCTAACTTTCAGTAGGGGTGGGCGGAATTTGTGTAGTAGCGCTACGCAAAGCTCTGCGAAACTGTAAAAAATCTCTGCAAGCATGCAAAAGTTCCACGAACACGCAGAATTGCTTGTTCCACCCATTCGCGATGCTTTTTTCCTGTTCGTGAACGCTGTTTGCATGCTCGGGGACAATATCTTGCGAACACGCATTTTGAAAGTGCGCACAAGCAAAAAATTCAGCGAAGCCTCGGAAATTTTGTGCAATTTCGCGTTCTCCGCGGAATGCAAAATTACCCAAATTCTGCAAATTCTGCAAGCGGAACGGAATTGACCGCCCAGGCCTAATTTTCAGTGATATACTTAGATGTGTGATGTTCACCCATGCACTGTGGTAACAATCCATCCTCTAAGCATTATTGAATCTGACTGAAGATGAAAGATTACAAGCAGGAATATAGAGTCCAGAATCTTTTTTGGACTATTTATTCTTGCACAGCTGGGTGATCCCCAGTAAGGTTCCTTCTGACCCTCATTCCTAGATAATAGTGTACTGAGGGATCAGTATGGGATAAGCTTTTCTTGTCCAATTGAATATATATTTAGGCAGGGCACCCAGAACCTTTGCTGGACCCTTTTATTCTTAGAAAGTTTCTTACAACGTTTATTTTTGAACAACGATCAAACTCGTAGGGGTGGGAGAGTGAGGCGAGCTGTTATAATTTCCCTAAAAGTCACTTTTATCTCCATTTTTTTCTGGATTATATGTTAAGTTCAAATTTGGCTATAACCAAGGGGAAGCAGAATACCACAGACACCAAGATAAATACAGAGAGTTTGAGGAAACATATTATATCTATACATGTTTTTGTTGAACCACAGGTCTTGTACCTGCTGATGGAGAGCAGGTGACTTAGAACCTTCTTGAATTTAAAGAGGGTCGGAGACCATCTTAGAGGTAGAGGCAGGCCACCTCAGACTGTAGAGACATACCAGGGGAAAACCTATTCATAGTACTTTCCCCAATTTTGGGGTTTGTTTCTGTAAAGCAGGCCCCACCATATAGAGTCAGGGATGGTAGGCAGACAAAATATCGAAATTTAAATATCGATATACAATAATATCGAAGTTTAAATTTCGATGGTATAGAATATCGATGTCCAAAATATCGACAGACAGAATATCGTTTTTATGTTATGTATGTTACTAATATCGAAATTTACTAATATTGAAATTATGTTTAGTGTTATGTATTTTATTATGTTGTTTATATGTTTGTTAAATATGTTATTAAATGTATGTTTGAAAATTAGTAACTTAGTTTACATTTTGCGTTTTAGTATCAGAGCGGGTTGTGGGTTTATAGGGGAATAGGGTGGGAAGTAATTTAATAATAATTATTTAATTAATATATTTATTTAAATATGTTAAAATAATAATTAATTGGTAAATAATTAATATTAATTAGTTAATTAAATTAATTAGAGTTAATGTGCTAATATATTTAATTTATTGTTATTGTTAATTAATATTTAATTAATATTAATTAGTTAATTACATTAATTAGAGGTATTGTGCAAATATATTGAATTTTTTGTTATTGGTAATTAATAATTAATTGGTAATTAATTAATATTGTTAGTTAATTACAATAATTAGAGTTAATGTGATAATAAAAGTAATTTTTTTTATTGTTAATTAATAAATAATTAGTAATAAAAGATTATTAATTATTTAATTAAATTAGTTAGAGTTGATGTGCTAATATATATATTTTTTGTTATTATTAATTAATAAATAACTGGTAATTAATAATTATTAAGTGATTAAATGATATCATTTTTTTATGTGTAGTGGGTTGTGTGTTTATAGGGTAATAGGGTGTCATATAATTAAATGTAAATAATTAAAGAGATTGTATTTCTTTATTGGTATTTATTGTTAATTATTTGGTAATTAATATGTGTTAATTAGTTCAATTAAAATTACATCAATTTAATAATATTAATTGTTATTAATTGATTAATTGATATTTATATTAATTGTGTTTTTTGTATGTGTACTGTGTTGTGTGTTAAAGGGGGAGTAGTGTGTGAAGTGATTTTTACCCCCATGCTATCCAATGCTTTCTCTACTGTTGCACCCTCTGGAGTGGGAATAGTAATTTTAACCCCTACGCTATCCAACGCTTTCCCTACTGTTGCACCCTCTGGAGTGGGAATAGTAATTTAAACCCCTACGCTATCCAACGCTTTCCCTACTGTTGCACCCTGTGGAGTGGGAATAGTAATTTTAACCCCTACGTTATCCAACGTTTTCCCTACTGTTGCACCCTCTGGAGTGGGAATAGTAATTTTTACCCCTACGCTATCCAACGCTTTCCCTACTGTTGCACCCTCTGGAGTGGGAATAGTAATTTAAACCCCTACGCTATCCAACGCTTTCCATACTGTTGCACTCTCTGGAGTGGGAATAGACATTTTTACCCCTACGCTATCCAACCCTTCCCTACTGTTGCACCCTCTGGAGTGGGAATAGTAATTTTTACCCCTACGCTATCCAACATTTTCCCTACTGTTGCACCCTCTGGAGTAGGAATAGTAATTTTTACCCCTACGCTATCTAACGCTTTCCCTACTGTTGCACCCTCTGGAGTGGGAATAGTAATTTTTACCCCTACGCTATCCAACGCTTTCCCTACTGTTGCATCCTCTGGAGTGGGAATAGTAATTTAAACCCCTATGCTATCCAACACTTTCCTTACTGTTGCACCCTTTGGAGTGGGAATAATAATTTAAACCCCTACGCTATCCAACGCTTTCCCTACACTTGCACCCTCTGGAGTGGGATTAGTAATTTAAACCCCTACGCTATCCAACGCTTTCCCTACTGTTGCACCCTCTGGAGTGGGAATAGTAATTTTAACCCCTACGCTATCCAACGCTTTCCCTACTGTTGCACCCTTTGTAGTGGGAATAGTAATTTAAACCCCTACGCTATCCAACGCTTTTCCTACTGTTGCAATATGTGGAGTAAGTATATATATTAATTTATATGTAGACTCTTTAATTTATTTTAAATGTATATGTATTACTTATTATTGTTTAAATATGTTTTAATGTTTTTATTTAATATTTGTAAAATTATATGTATTTTGAAATTATTTTTACATTATTATTAATACATTAAAAAAAAACGATATTTATAATTTGGATATTTTTGTACTACGATATTTTTTTTCCGATATTTTTGTACTTACCTTTATAAAGATATAACTCCGATATTTTTGATTTCGATATTTTTGTGTCGATATTTTTGTATGTAGATATTTTGTCTGTCGATATTATGTCAGACATTCGTCAGGGATTGACAATCATGCTCAAAGTGCTCCTTCTGTGTCAATGAGCGGATTATCAGTGGAAATTTTCCACCCATGCGGCAGGGATCTCTCCTTTTAGTGGGCCCATCAAAGAGCCTAACAGAGGCATGGCCCTCACCCCCTCAGTGATTTGCGGAATCAGCCACCAAACTTCAAATGACCCCCAAAACACCTAGATGATCAAATTTGATTAAATGAACCAAGACTACTCATCATTGTTTCCCAAGAAGACTTTGCTGCCACTGGACCACTTCACTCTCCGTGAACCACTGCTTCTTAATTACGACCTATCCTATGGCTCGTACCTGTGCTTCCATGTCGGCATTCATTAGCACCTCTGTCTGCGCCATCTTGTTCTTCGTAAGCTTCAAGATCTGTGCAAAATTAAAAGAAGGTGTTTACAGCTCCTACTTGACTACGGTCCCATCCAACACCACTTACAACCTCTCGGCCCAGCATAAATCGCTCGTTTCACTCTTTACAGAAGATAAGACTAGACCATGGTTCTAATCCTGACTTCCCCAGCGCATTAACCTATGATCCTGCTTAAATCGGTCTTTCTTTTTGTGCCTAAATTGGAATTACCCAAACCCAAGCGAATGGTACAGTTTGGTGCTCCAACAGAAACTGATCATTACATTCTGTTTGGGCCAGGACACTCATCCCTCCAATCTCAGTCAACGAGAGGTGTCCAGTCACCCATTCCCAGCCACTCTCCCTCTTCTTCTTTGGCCCTTTTGTGCATCCATGCTGGCTCGCGTCTTCCCCCACACTGGTTCACCCTCAATCCTCATTACAGAAGAAAAACAGACTCTCATGGATTATGATTGAAGGGCACCCTATACTGGCAGTAAAAACTGGAGGTTTCAGGAGGCCAAAAAAAGGAAAACTATTTGTATCCTCCTGAACATGTATTCTTTTTCATGTAGCACATTTCGGGTGTGAGTGGTTCCTCGTCCTACTCGCGCTACCTGTTTGCATGCACTTTCTTAAACATTAGAGACCAGGCCAGCTCTCTGCCTTTCTGTGTCTGGTTGGATAGGTGCTGGAGGACTGTCCGCCTGTGAAAATTGTTTGACAACAACTACACAATTTACATGCCTCACTCCTTGTCTAGCACTAATTACAAGACACAAATCTCCTCCTTTTCCTGGGAAGACTGACTGTGTTGGGGGTTCCTTTCAGTGAGAGTGTGTGTGAGGGAGTCAGTCGCTATCCACACACACAATCCTCTGCGGCCCCCCATAACCTTCATGTGGCCTGGTGACATTGCAGATATAAATGTGGTAACACATCCATATTACTTCTTTGAGTGACTGTGAGTAGTATTATTATTTGGATAGCGCCTCACACGTCAGGAAGAGGCTTCAATGTTCTTCCCAATGGTTGAGTAAGAGTCCACTCAAAGCGCCAGGCATAGCTGGTGGAGCGGGAGGTGTCAGACCCTGGGAGTTGATGGACTCTGTGGGAAGAGGTTGAGTGTTTCTGCAAAGGTGATTGAAAAGTGCATTTTGGCACACCCACGCCCAGACACACAGACACCAGAGTCACAACGATTGTGCAGTGACTTACCCTTGCATCACTCCAGACCTACTCCTGGTTCACAGAGGTTGGTTGTCAATTACTCATGTGGGACCCTGAAAACTCTTTGTGACTTGAGCCCTCACTCACACTCATTCACTGCTCTTACCTCACTTTGGGTGTCTCTGTCCCAATGGAGCCAGACTTGTGCTGAGTCAGTGAGGTGCAGATAACGCATATGTCTCCCACGCTTGGGGTATTATTCACAACATTTACTCCCTGTGTCTGTCGTTGCACACTGTAGCCTATGCAATAAGTCACAGGTATGACGTGACAGACGGACGGTGTGTCGCAGCACTGACGCATGCAGTCCTACTCATTACTTGATGCTTGAGAAGCATTTCTGCAAAACGGTGTCTCTTATGCGACAAAGTCTCTGGTGTCTAGAATGTGGCCTCCGCTTCCTGTTGACATGTCCCAAGAAGGGATGTAGTTCAGCCTCTCATACACCGACTCGAGCTGCCGTCCGCCACGCAGGCCTGCTGGTCTGCAGAACGCTTGGTTGAGTACCAGCTGGCCAGTTACCAAGTGGTTTCAACCGGATGAAGCCTCAACGTGTGAGTCTTTGGAGTTGTAGGACCTTGTTCACAGAGGCATTTTGGTGTACGTAAAGTAGGGCACCTATAGCACCCTGTGTGTCTCCATTCCTGTATGTCTGAGCTGGTGTCTGGAGTGCTGGCAAAAAATGATGGAATGGAATGGTGGATAGGGATCTGTCCAAGCAAAGGAAGCTTGGCTGGTAGATTTACTAAAAAGAAAATGGAGCAACCCTGTGTGTTACTTGGTCAATTTCGCTAGACCAATGAGTTGTGTGGGCAGTGTGTTGTGGGTTTGAGTGCTATATAGCTACTAAGGTTACTATGCAGTATCTATTGGATTGAATGGTACAGGAAGAAACTAAAAAAACTTAGTGTATATAAAAAAATGCAATTTATTAGGTACCTCCCTTTGCCAGGGTTACATTCTAAGTTATAAAAACATTTAAAAAAACCATAAAACCATTATTGTTATAATTTGCAAAATAACATCTAAGGCTAGAGAGTCACACAATATACAAAATCATTAAAAAGTCAAAAAGCAAAGTTGACGCGGCGTTTCGGTGGTTGCAAGGATAATTCCACCTTCTTCAGGACGTGTTTTGACTAAATTAATAACAAAGATCTGTAAACAAAATGACATGTTTTAGATACCATTTCCTGTGTAACAACGTACAAATTCTTTTTTACTTTCTGTATCCTTTATTTACACTGCATAGCCCTCTCCCCACCCTTATTATACAAAAAGGTTCATGTAGATTTCATTGACCCTTTGACATTAACATTTTACAGTAGTTGACTATAATTATTAGTCCAAAGTCTCCAATTTAAAGGTACATGATTGGACTAATAATTATAGTCAACTACTGTAAAATGTTAATGTCAAAGGGTCAATGAAATCTACATGAACCTTTTTGTATAATAAGGGTGGGGAGAGGGCTATGCAGTGTAAATAAAGGATACAGAAAGTAAAAAAGAATTTGTACGTTGTTACACAGGAAATGGTATCTAAAACATGTCATTTTGTTTACAGATCTTTGTTATTAATTTAGTCAAAACACGTCCTGAAGAAGGTGGAATTATCCTTGCAACCACCGAAACGCCGCGTCGACTTTGCTTTTTGACTTTTTAATGATTTTGTATATTGTGTGACTCTCTAGCCTTAGATGTTATTTTGCAAATTATAACAATAATGGTTTTATGGTTTTTTTAAATGTTTTTATAACTTAGAATGTAACCCTGGCAAAGGGAGGTACCTAATAAATTGCATTTTTTTATATACACTAAGTTTTTTTAGTTTCTTCCTGTACCATTCAATCCAATAGATACTGCATAGTAACCTTAGTAGCTATATAGCACTCAAACCCACAACACACTGCCCACACAACTCATTGGTCTAGCGAAATTGACCAAGTAACACACAGGGTTGCTCCATTTTCTTTGTATCTGCTCCCCTCCCTGTGACTGAACCAGGGGAACCTTCCAACTTACTTTCCAGATTTACTAAAAAAGCATGCAACGCGGTGACCAAAGTTGCTGTGCTGCGTTGTTTGAGAGTGAGAGAGCGGGGCAGGACTACAGGTGGCGCTGTCCTGCTTCCTCCCTAGCATTGGTGTACAATCAGGATTCCTAGCACCACATTCCACTTTAGGCCATAGTAGAAAGGTGTCTTCATCAAGTCTAGAATCGATTCTGTGCTGCCACGGGTCACCCTTTCAAGACAAATACCACGTATGGACAACTTTAAAACTTTTCCCACTTTGGATGTGTGCGGTACAGTGCGGCATGCATGCAAAGTCAGACATGTTTGGAGAAGTGAAGCGATCCTATTTTTAACACCTGCATCAAAAAGGCATTCTTTTTGGCACAAAATCCTACTATTGTTAATAGATACACTAGTGTCAACAATCATGGGTGGGTGCAAGGGAATGCCTGCCTACCACCTTTGGTACCCCACCCCTAATGCAAAGCAACGCAATACTGTTTTGTGTTACTTTCAAGCAACTTGCCATTGCAAAACAAGTTTTACTCTGGAAAGTAAACACCAAATATCATTTTTGGACCAGTTTACATTACTTTTGTGGAACAAACCCCATGCAAAATATTAGTAAATCTGCCCTTAATCTGGTGGAATTATAAATATGTTTAATTCTGTAATTTATTTGGAAACCAACAGCAATGGTGTGGCAGGCTAGCTAAAGAATCGAAAACTGTAATTAGAAAGCAATTACAAAATGCAAATAGGACCCTGTGAGCTCTGCTCCAGGAGATATGTGCAGAACACCCGGTGAGATACATTTGCAAAACAGTGAATTTAAATGTGAAATACTAAAAAATAAACTGAGATGTTCAAAAGCCTTTACAGCTCTGAATTGCACTCTTTCACATGTACACAGGGGATACTGGCAGCCTATCAGGGTGCTGCTGTGGTGTTTGCTTATACATGCAGATGAGGATATGATGTAATGTATAGGCATTTATATAGCGCACTACTTACCCGTAGGGTCCCAAGGCGCTTCAACCGCTGCGAAACCCTTCCTGGCTTCCCTGAGAGATGGTCCCTTAATGGGTATCTCCAGGGTGAGACCAGGCATCCCCGGCGGTCTGGTGGGGCCGTTAGTGAAGATGAGGCAAGCTAATGCCCAGAGTTGGCGAGTGTGATCGCTGATCAGAGTGGGCACCGAGGCGAGAGAATTATCGAGTCCGCTGACCCTGGTCCAGAAACCTGCCGCGCCGGGAATCGAACCCTGGTCCCAGGCCGTCCTCTGCTCTCGCTCTCGGGTCTGCCGCCTCTAACCAGTGAGCCACACTACTTCACCTCAGCTGCATGCAAGGCTCTGGCCCCAGCTGACCTGTGCGTGAGTCCCAAAAAAGTAGGATAAATACATGCAGAGAGCTCATCCTGAACGTACGTTTTCTACTTTTTTGCTTTTCACCTACATTGCAGAAGTGTGCCTGGAAGGCTGCTTCAGGCACAGGTGGCCCGGTATACTCCTCGGCAGGTGAGCTGAATTTTCCTGCAGAATCCTATTTCCATGGTGGGAAAATGTCATGCAGGGATATTAGGATCTCCTGTGCAATCGTGCACTTTTTGTCGTGGGGATACATTTTTCTCCCTGGACAAAGCCCTTCCCTCAAACCTCCAGCAAACCTAGAGGTGATCCACTCCCTAGGCCATCCTGGAGGGAAGGTACATTTAATACCCTTTCCAGGGTGGAAAGGGAAGGCAGAGGAGGTATGGGGAACCTATGTCTTGTGGGCGTTCTCAAACTTCCATTGCAAGGCGTGCCTTAGAACACACACTTCCCACCCCTCGAGTGATATTTATAGCTGCCAAGATCACCACACTTGCGACAATCATCACCACCAGTGGCGTAACAAAAGACCATGCAGCCCCTGCGGCGCAGGGGGGCCCGAGCTCCAGGGGGCCCCTACAGCAAAAGTGACAGGGGATGGGCCGGGAAGGGTCGGCCCCCTATATGTACTAGGGGTGGGTGTAATTTGCGTAGTCGCGCTACACTAAGCTCCGCGAAATGGTAAAAAATCTCAGCGAGCACGCAAAAGCTCTGCAAACATGCAGAATTGCTTGTTCTGCCCTTTCGCAATGCTTTTTTCCTGTTCGCAAACGCTGTATGCGTGCTCGGGGAGAAATATCTTTCGAACACACATTTTGAAAGCACGAACAAGCAAAAAATTCTGCGTAGCCGCGGATCCCAGAATTTTTGGCAATCCCGCGTTCTTACCCAAATTCCGCAAATTCCGCGAACGGAATAGAATTTACCGCCCAGGCCTAATATGTACTTGCAGGGGGTGCCCTCATGTGTAGTTACGCCATTGTTTGCCACCACTCTAAATGGTTTTACTCCTGCCAAGAATCTCTATTTGAATTCGTGGCCGGATGAAAAGAGTGCAAATTCAGCTATAAACATATGTTCAGTACTGAATTTACCTCAGTGAAGGGATACCCTGGAATTCCGCTGTCTGCCTTGCCTTCCCCAGCAACAAAGAGCAGCTCTGGACTCCCACGAGGGGCCCCAGACAGGAAATGGCAGCCTGTCTCCTCATATCTGGCCTCCCTTGTTGACATCCCCTGCTGCACAACACACACTTCCGATTTGCGTCTCACGCTCAGATGAGCTCCAGAGCAGACACTGTTCCCTCTGGCAGGAGAGGCCGCGCGGGCGGACACGTGGCCGGAGACAGCAGCGTCACCGGAAGCGCTCCATAAAAAGGAAATACTGCCCCCTCTGATGTGTGTTTTAGGTCTGAGTCTAAATCTACTTATCAAGAACCACAAACAGCTTCATAAATGCCTACATGGTGGTACAATAAAAAGAGTACACTTTTTTTTAACAATCCGTGTATTTCAGAAGCACCCACATAATGCATGGACGTCAATTCACCAAAATGACAGCGGAAGTGACATCACACGCCAGTTGACCTTTACTTTCACTCACACACACATGTTTACGCACACACATATGTTTTACTTCTCACAGCCGATTTTGCCACCTCTTAGACCAGGGGTCGCTATGTCAGTGCCAGGGGTCGCAACAGGCAAGGCAGGGGTCGCATTTGTGACCCCTGGCACCCTCTAAATGACGCCCATGATATAATGGTGTCTTTTTCGGTTATGCAGGCTATACTCATAGCTAAACTGACTGACTTCTGTGACTATAGCATGTGAAAAAGAGGATGTGTTCAGGGTGACTGAAAAAAGTAGTTATGTTGTTCCCATCCATTTAGTGCTAGTGGCCGTTTCTATGGCGCTGTAGCATGTTATCGTAGGGCACCTTGAATAGGGTAACTAGGAGGGTCATCAGTTGTGTCTGATGTTTGGTGGTACTTCATTCTGAGAGGTTAGCAATGAGGGCCATATGTATCAACATCCTCATTTGCGATTCTCAAATAGCGATTTTTTAGAAATCGCTATTTGAGAATTGCAAAATGGGATGTATTTAAATATTCGCAATTCTTTTGCGAATACTTAATATTCCTTAATTGCGATTCTCAAATTGCGAATTCGCAATTAAGGAATACCTTCCCATTCATTTCTATGGGCCAGGAGGCCAACAGGAATGATTGGGAAGTCATTCTCAATTTGCGATTCGCAATTTGAGAATCACAAATTGAGAATAATTTCAAGGGTGCAAGGGTGTCATAAGGACGCCCTGATGCACCCCTGAAATGAACATGTGTGCGCATATGGTGCATATACATGTCCTAAGGGCATGTATGTGCGCCACATGGCACCTTTGCAAATGCCAAAAAGTGCATTTGGGAAAGAAATCGCAAATCACCACCAACTTGAAGTTGGTGGTAATTTGCGATTTCTTAATGAGAAATCGCCAAACTTGGGTGCTTCATACATAGCTTTTAAGGAATCGCAATTTGCAATTCCTTAAATGCTTATGCAAAGTTAAGGAATCGCAAATTTTGTGATTCCTTAAATGTGCGATGCGATTATCCTCATACATACAGTTTTCTGAATTTTGAGTCTCAAACGCTGCTTATTTGCGATTCGCAGCGTTTGCGAATCAAAATTTGGTTGATACATATGCCCCTGAATATGTTCCAAGATTAGTTTATAAGTACTTTTTAGAGTGGAGAAAAATAAGAACATAAGTTGTGTTTCTACTTGGTAGCGCTTTGTAGACACTTCAATGTGTGAGTCGATGTGGCGGGCACGCTCTCGTGGTTTTCTGTGTTGGGAAATTGGTTGTCCTTTGCACAGACAGAGTAAAGTGATCTCTGTGTTCGCAGAATCATTTAAGTGATTTATGTAGATGAGTAGTTAATACCAAAACATTATTCCTCTAGTTATGCAAATAATAATATTACCCAAGCTGCTTTGAGTGTGTATGTGAAATGGATAGCTGGTTCCCTAGAAAGGCCTTCCAATACGCATATTATATTGTTGGCACATACTTTGAAGAACTCCATTTTGACTTGATACATTTCAATAGCCTTGTGGCTTGGAGCGAAACACGTGTCAGCTATGCCTAATACCTGTACTCATCAAGCAAGACTCACGATTTCCAGAATATTTTCAGTTTTGTATTACAAACAATATAAATAAATTCGACTCATCTTCGACCTTAAGAGCTGATAATTATCCTACAAGGAGAGAGCCTACTCTACTCTGTAAGCGGGATCCCTGTCCCATTAGTGATTCTGTGATCGCTCTGTAAGCGGGATCACTGCCCCATCAGTGATTCTGTGAACGCTCTGTATGCAGGATCCCTGCCCCATCAGTTATTCTGTCATCGCTCTGTAAACGAGATCCCTGCCCCATCAGTTATTCTGTAATCGCTCTGTAAGCGGGATCCCTGCCCCATCAGTTATTCTGTAATCGCTCTGTAAGCGGGATCCCTGCCCCATCAGTTATTCTGTAATCGCTCTATAAGCGGGATCCCTGCCCCATCAGTTATTCTGTGATCGCTCTGTAAGCGGGATCCCTGGCCCATCAGTTATTCTGTGATCGGTCTGTAAGCAGGATCCCTGTCCCATCAGTGATTAAGTGATCGCTCAGTAAGCGGGATCACAGCCCATAAGTTATTCCGTAATCGCTCTGCAAGCAGGATACTGCTCATCAGTGATTCTGTGATCTCTCTCTAAGTGGGATCACTGTGTCATGCATTGTGTGACACCTCCATAGATGGCTTTGTGTGTGATACATTGTGTGTGTCTTCATAGGTGGTTCTGGGTGTGATGCATTGTGGGAGAGGATTTCGTCTTACGACTATAGCAGCCGACCTCGAAGCTGGGGAACCAGGTTAAAGTCTCGGCAGGGACGCTCAACATCCTGTGATTCTGGGAAAGCACGTGTTCTCCCTGTGCCTAACAAAAAATGAATGTGTCCATCTGTAATGTAACTGGCGCTCCAGTAAAGTGCTGTGATACCTTAGAGTTGAGTTTGCGCTATATAAAACTCCCCCCCCCCAAAAAACAAAACACCTCCATAGGTGGTTCTGTGTGTGATGCATTGAGTGACACCTCCGTGGGTGGCTTTGTTTGTGCTGATGAACAGTTTAGAGGGGATTTGTGCTTGGCGAGCCAGAGCAGGTGTTTCGAGTCATGTCTAATGTGACACTTCTTATTGGTCGGTTTGGTGAATCTGGCTCAGTTCGGTGGAACCATTGCAGTCAACTCATCAGCTCCTCTACTGTAGAACATTCTGGAATGCTAGTTTTAGTGTGGATAATGGTAGTGAACTATCATTTGTGCATAGAGATGCAGAGTGAGTCTAGCCATAATTTCGCATAATCAATAAGCCCACTAACAGATGAGAGTAATTTATGGAACATGTTTAGTTCATTCCGCTTCCTGTGGAAGATCTGCTTTCCTGTAGCCCAACTACTAAGCCCACCCCTTTTTCCAAAATTGTGATTGGTTATCAGATATCTTGGCATGACTCGTAAGACCAAAATAATATAGGTTGATTTAACCAAATGGCAGGGGAAGCAGAAATTACGTGATTCCCCCCACCCCCAATGAAACAGGATGCACCTCAATGTACTACAGTTGTCCCTACAACATCCTAATAAGGTCGTGCATTCAAGACCTCTTGTATATACTTTAGTATATACTTAAATGTGTATGTACTTTGTGGGCTCTGGAGATCAGCCCTAGGACTTGTATGCTTCCGCTTAGGGACTATTTTTTCTGTTCAATTGCCTCTATTTAACTGTCTGGATAGAAAACGGCCAGTAGAGGTCAGTAAAATACCAGAATTGCTTTCTGCTTGTTCGACTGCCTCTATTTAACTTCCTTGATAGAAAATGACCAGTAGAGGTCAGTAAACTACCAGAATTGCTTTCTGCTGTTCGACTGCCTCTATTTAAATGTCTTGATAGAAAACGACCAGTAGAGGTCAGTAAAAGGCCAGAATTGCTTTGTGCTTGTTCGACTGCCTCTATTTAACTGCCTTGATAGAAAATGACCTGTAGAGGTCAGTAAAATACCAGACTTGCTTTCTGCTGTTCAACAGCCTCTATTTAACTGTCTTGATAGAAAACGACCAGTAGAGGTCAGTAAAATACCAGAATTGCTTTCTGCTTGTTCGACTGCCTCTATTTAGCTTTCCTGATAGAAAACGACCAGCAGAGGTCAGTAAAATACCAGAATCACTTTAGCATTCTCTAAATTCCAGTCCATAGAAATTGTCTGCCACAAGCAACCGTAGACAATAAAAAAATTCAAATCTTGTATTTTCAATGTTATGACCACAGATGGCCCTGATTTTATATTAAAAACAGAGCTTTTAACTGTACCATTTCCTGCTGCAAGGCAATACTTCTCTCCATGTGTTCCCATACCTGGCATGCCACGCAGTTTGGTGCTTACTTTCCCTCCATGTTAAAGAACAGTAGATGTTTCAGCACCCAGGCTAATGTGCTGCATAGCTAAATACATATAAAGTCCCAAAGGTGGGGCCGATTGCATTGCAAATGCTTGTTGCTACTGAGAAACTAGGGAAAGTAGTGCAGTCTACAGAGGGTAAACAGGACTTTTAAAATCATGTTTTCTTGTGTTCCTTCTACTACTTTAAGTGTTCACAAGACTAGTGCAAGCAACTGTGCAATCATAGCAAAATACATTCTTAATTGATGTTGTTGGTCAACATGCTAGTAAGAGCTAAGACCAAGGGTTTGAGGGCTATTTTCAGCCCATTGGCACGTACCTGTTGGAAGGATGACCACCATTAGGAGCATCAGCCACCTTGTCATCCCAGCTGCTTGGCGGCACATGTCGGCATCGCAGAAGACGCCGGGCTTGGGCTTCCTCCAGTCATGAGCGCCTCTGAGTGTCATTCCATGCCATGAGCATCTTCAGACTAGGAAACCATGCATCAACCCGTTGTTCACCCTTTTGAGGTAGTTCGAGTAAGAACATAACTAGACCATTGCGTTTTACTTGTACTTCTGGTAAACGACGCGCCGAGGTGCTCGTAGTGACATGCAACAAGGTAAGTGAGACAGGAATATCTGTGTGCTGGTTTTAACCTTTTAAAAAAATGTAAGACACAAAAAAATCCCCTGCGCATAAAGGCACCGTGAGCATGAGTCAAGCCACAGGATAACCACGAGAGGAAATGGAGGGGGTTACGTCAGCGACTGTGGAAGCGCAGAAGACATGAGGATCAACCACATGTCTGAGGTGGGGACGTACAGGGAGGTGGGCGGAGCTCCTATGTATGCATGGATCTACCTGAGGCCTACTTTAGCAGATCTGGCAGAGGTTCCACTGACGCGCAATCGGCGGGGTCGCTTTCTCTCCTGGTGCTGTGGAGTCTGGGCTTCCAGCATGATGAGGAAATATGGGGAAATTAAACCTGAGTCAATATCAGCGGATATCGAAATTTCTGTTTATTAGGCGCTGATTTGTAGCCTCCAACTGTTTCCGCCGACACATGTTTCACACAGGGAAATATGCCAAGAGCTTTTTCAAGACTCCTCAAAGCACATATAAAGTTCTAATCTCATGTCTAAAAGTAGCAATGTCCACATCAGGAAAGGGTGAGAGTGCCAATTATTAATGGGCAAGTCAAATATTCGTATTGGCCGCTTGTAGCATGGTGATTTAAAGGGGAAAAGCTGATACCCTTAAATGCGGTTGGGAGAATCCGGTAGTTGGGTTGGCATATCAATCAATCAATCATTTGTAAAGTGCACTACATACCTGCGAGGGTCTCAAAGCACTGGGGGGGGGCACTAATGATCGAGCAGCCAGGTCTTGAGTATCCTCCTGAAGGTAGCAGGTCTTGGGTCTGTCGTAGGCTCAGTGGGAGGGTGTGCCATGTCTTGGCGGCGAGGTGGGAGAAGGATCTTCCACCTGTGGTTGTTCTTCAGATGCGCGGGATGGTGGGGAGTGAGAGGTCGGCGGAGCATAGCTGGCAGTTGGGGATTTAGAAGGAGAGCCGTCTGTTGAGGTAGGCTGGGCCGGTCTTGTGGAGTGCCTTGTGTGCGTGGGTGAGGAGCTTTATGGATATCCTCCCGTTGATTTGAGATGACACTCTTGCAAATGATCTCCAATGTTTGTATCTGTTGCAAGACGAGCCTGGGCCCCTTGAAGCCATGTGAAGATCTGGTGGGAGCTGTTTGAAGGCCTGATAAGGCTTAAGGGTTGATTTGCAGTTTGGTGGACAGGGTTCTCCGATACAGACTTTACCAGCGGGCCCTGTCTGCCAGATCCGTGGTCCATCTGCCTCACTGGAAGTCTGGCAGATGGTCAGCTTTCTGTCAACAGACCCCCTGTTGGCCCAACGGCGGGAGAGTCGGAGGAGGAAGGGCATTACACCACCTGACCTGTTTCGGTGGATGCTGTGATGGGCTTTTTTGTGTCCTTCATCGCCAGGTAAAACCTGAGTGACAGAAAGAAAAATAATAATGGCATGTGACATAGAAAAAGAACCTTAAATATTTTTCAATGACAATTTCCCACTTTTTGAAGCAGAGCTGCCAACTTTGGAACCTAGCGGTACAAAAGGGGGTGGTGATGGACGGAGCATCTGAACCAATCAAACACTCACACCCAGTCAACAGATCTGGGTTTAATCCATCACCGTTCTTTAGCCCACTCTGCCACCCCAGTTCAGACATGGCCATATGCAAATCAGTCTGACCCTGTGCCTCATGGGAACAGTCCAGCCCGAACTGCCAAGCCATGCCTTCCCTGGACCGGAAACAAGCTTCCTAGGACCGGTTTCTGGCATTCCAGCCATCTTCAGCCAGGCTTGCTTGAATCCAGTGGCAAAGTGATCAAGGGACTCACGTCTGAGCATACCCTGCCAACTTATGGCGAACAAAGCGGTACAAAAGGGGGTGGTGATGGACGGAGCATCTGAACCAATCAAACACTCACACCCAGTCAACAGATCAGGGTTTAATCCATCACCGTTCTTTAGCCCACTCTGCCACCCCAGTTCAGACATGGCCATATGCAAATCAGTCTGATCTGTGCCTCATGGGAACAGTCCAGCCCGAACTGCCAAGCCTTGCCTTCCCTGGACCGGAAACAAGCTTCCTAGGACCTGTTTCTGGCATTCCAGCCGTCTTCAGCCAGGCTTGCTTGAATCCAGTGGCAAAGTGAGCAAGGGACTCACGTCTGAGTATACCCTGCCAACTTATGGCGAACAAAGCGGTACAAAAGGGGGTGGTGTGGAGTGCAAAAAAACAATGGATTTAGGCCCAGATCTCTGTACTGGGGTGAATGTATGACATTGTTCTGCATTCTGTCCATCAACTGTTGTTTTGCATTTTGTCACCCCAAGTGGGGCGGGTATGCTCAGACGTGAGTCCCATGCTCCCCACACCACTGGAGTCAAGCTATCCTGGCTGAAGACGGCTGATAGCCAGAAACCGGTCCTAGGATGCTTGATTACGGTCCAGGAAAGACATGGCTTGACAGTTCGGGCTGGACTGTTCCCATGAGGCACAGGGTCAAGGCTGATTTGCATATGGCCATGTCTGAACTTGGGTGGTGTGGAGTGCAAAAAAACTATGGATTTAGGCCCAGATCTCTGTACTGGGGTGAATGTATGGCATTGTTCTGCATTCTGTCCATCAACTGTTGTTTTGAATTTTGTCACCCCGAGTGGGATGGGTATGCTCAGACGTGAGTCCCATGCTCTCCACACCACTGGAGTCAAGCTATCCTGGCTGAAGACGGCTGATTGCCAGAAACCGGTCCTAGGAGGCTTGATTCCGGTCCAGGAAAGACATGGCTTGGCAGTTCGGGCTGGACTGTTCCCATGAGGCACAGGGTCAAGGCTGATTTGCATATGGCCATGTCTGAACTGGGGTGGTGTGGAGTGCAAAAAAACAATGGATTTAGGCCCAGATCTCTGTACTGGGGTGAATGTAAGACATTGTTCTGCATTCTGTCCATCAACTGTTGTTTTGAACTTTGGAACCTGACACTCAAGTTCGAATCCCGGCTTCAATGCTAGGCTCAGGATCGTGTGATTCCGGCCAAATCACCTGTGCCCGGCCCATGTATTGTAACGTGCTCCGTTGCTTAGATCATGCCAGATAAATCTCAATACATACATACATATTCAAAACTGCACAATCTGCGCAAAGTTCACAAAGGCAGCAATAAACATACAATTAAAATAATAAGAATTGTTTCACAAAAACCTATTT
Organism: Lissotriton vulgaris; assembly: GCF_964263255.1. Lineage (NCBI taxonomy): Eukaryota > Metazoa > Chordata > Amphibia > Caudata > Salamandridae > Lissotriton > Lissotriton vulgaris. Next base: position 41,955,639 of record NC_141700.1, read on the forward strand.
CTAAAAAATGTCACAAAAGTTTTTTTTTTAAGAAGAAGTTTTGCCTTAACAAGGGAAAAGATTGGAAATCCTGCTGAACACTGAATATCTTTGCTTGCAGAAACCCCAGAGTGATCCGTCGTCCATGGAGTTTTAACAACTAGACCAAGTAGAGGGGCCATGCTCATAAAAAACTCCTTTCTCGCCAATGGAAGCGGCCTGAGTTCTTGAGCTGCACATGCAGTTTGCAAGTTTATATGAACTCAGTGTTTTGAGGCTCAGAATGTGTCAGGCTGTGGTTTGCCCCAAATGTTTTGCACGTTATGTTTCAAGAATTCAAGTCTAAGAAGGGCGCCAAGGCCACAATCTGCTGAGAACCATTTAAATAGGCCAGCCGAGCTTGTTCGGCGAAGTGGTGGTACAAACTCAAAGTTAACACGCAAACATAGTGATATAAACAAGCACTGGCAAAGCCAACAGGTCTCACCTTTTAAGCCTATTGGCTTTGCAAATGTGTTTGCCGATGCTGTGCTGTGATGCAGTGCAACATCAGTCACAATTTGAAAACCAAACAAAGGAAAAAAGCAGGATGATGCATGGTGACGCATCCTGTACTATATTATTGATGAGAACACATTTTTTTTAATTTACTGATCCAAGATGGCAAATCAAAATGCAAGCCAGACCGATTGGATTTGCCAATGCTTGTACCTGATTTTCAGCCCCAATAGATGTCTGATGCTCTGACAGCGACGTGCACTTTTTTTTGCATGTATTACATATTTTAAACCATCCATAATGCCAGTTAATGAAACATAAAGCTTGGCTCCCACGAGCCCATGAAATGTGGGTTAAGATCAAAGGCTGAGGCTAAGGGGGCAGGTCCTTGTGAACTGCTACAGATTTGAAAACTTAAAGTAGATCATTTTAAAGCAAATTATTTTAAAATGTTATACATAACCTTTGCCCCCACTGCGGCTTATTACATTTAAATGCACCAGAAAGGATGTCACATATAAGGGAAGGAAAGAAAGCAAGGCTTCGGGGGGGGGGGAGACTTAGATCGTTCCTAGTGAGTGTTTTTTGTTTTAAAAAAATTACTAAAAAGAGGTCAAAGGGATTGGAAATAAAACAAGTGCAGACTCCACCCAAGTAACTACACATTTCATACAAGGAGAGGATATTACATAACATTCCACCTCCCACCTACCCACTCCCGCTCCCAGCTTGGTACAATATCCTTTGACTTACTATTAATGTATATGAGCGGCCCACTCTACGCACCCTAAGAAGTAAGTACAGTTTCCCAGGTGAGGCGGGTTGAAGTTGGCTAGCAGGTGCTGCTGCACATGGGTGAAAATATGGTGACCAGTCAGGTTTGATCCTTTGCTCGCCGTTGGCGAGGTGGCTGGCATGCACTGTGCGTGTGCCGCGAGGGCCAGTGAAGAACAAGCGGGAACAGCCATTGGCAACACATGATGACGAGCAACCACATTAAGGCCAGCCATGACCATATCCTTCATCTAGCCATCAACTCAGGAAAATGAGCCTGTGTTTATGGATATACAGCATAATGAGGAATGTGGTATATCAGACTTTAAGGGCGAGCATCCACCTGAAAGCCCAACGGACTCAGAAGTTGGCTTGGGTCACTGCCGGCTCGTCACCCCCTCTGCCACTGCACCCACTGAACATGTCACTCAACCGTGCTTACTGCACTTAGGACACAGGACATGGCTTCTCAACATGCATTGCCTCAAAGTGTAGGCGGCGTGACCATCATGCAGTTCCAGAAAGCTCTGGTAAGGTCTTAGACCTAGTGCTACTCATACATATGGGGAGAGGATGTGGTCTGACGGCTAGATTGCCGACTTTGGAGCTGGGAAACCAAGGTTCGAGCCCCGGTTCGCGTCCACGTCCTGTGATTCTGGGCAAATCACTCGATCTCCCCGCGCCTACCAAAAAAAAACTGAATGTGTCCTTGTGTAATGTAACCGGTGCACATATAAAGCACTCCAATACCTTCGGGTCGAGTTGTAGTTCCGTAGTTTGTGGGTGAGGTTCGGTGGTTCCGAACCCGTTCAATAAAGATCGTCGGAAATAGATGATTTTGGTGTCAGCAGACCGCAAATCACGAGTGTAGTGTGTACGAGTGTTTTCGCATTAATCGATCAATGAGAACACTGTGTATTTAGGGATTTCGTTTGAACCTTCGGGTTCCATTTTGTGTGCGGCAGCCATTTTGTGTGGTTGCCCTCACATAGGCCGATGACTGAGGCCGAATGAGTCTTTGGGACACGTACACCTTAGCTGACTTCTGAATGACCTGGCCGAACTGACTCCCTGGCCCGAGGCTGACCTCGCTGAGCCAGTTCCTTGTTAAGCAGCTGGTCAGATAAAGATCAAAGAGTAGGACATGTCGGAGTTCACAGTACACTGCACCCATCTTGTTTCCAATCTGTTTCTGCTCCTTCCTTTACGACATAATCACTGATTTGGGTTGAAGGTTTTATGATGGGTTTGTCCGGCCTGATCGAACAGGAATATTGGAATGTGCTTGGTCATTTCTGGTGGGCTGGACAACGGAAAGTGGGATTGTCATCATACGCTACTTTTAAAATGTCATGTTCCTATTGGTCAGTTTGTATGAACCCAATGCTAATTTGGAATGTTGCCTGAGGCTTGATTTTTGGCATAAAAGACCATGCTCCGCTCATTGAATTTGTGCAGTCTCTAGCGAACCACCTGTGTTGTGCTTCGTAGATCTTTGTTCCTGGTTGCAGCCAATAAACTTTGGTCTTTGACGTCATCGAGAAGTATCCCGTGTCTCTGTTTGCCAAGGCAGGGGAACTCGAAGGCATCGGGCGTTTTCCCTGACGCCGCTGGGTTCTAAAACCCGGTCCTTCAGAGTTTGCGCTATATAAATATGCACAAAAAAAACATATCTCACTGAAGACAGCCTTTAGTTGGGACCAGTAGGCTCTAATAAACAAAGAGAGAGAAAGGGTTAGCAACAAGGGACACTCCCATTCCCCTTCGAGAAAGACGGCAAAAACACTACAACCAGTGTGTGATACCTAAGAAGAAAACCAAGTATTAGCACTTACAGGTTGAAACATGTAGACCACTGCGAGCACTTTTGTACAGACACCACGGGCCATTATAGCCTTTTTTAGGTATCACACACTGGTTTTAATCTTGTCTTATTGCTCCACATTAAATATTAGGGAGTACAATAGAGACATTTTTAAACTCACTTTACACTCACCTGCACTTTCATTGTGAATGACCAACTCCACTGTAAATCAGGTGTTGAAGCACACCCGGGTAACATTCGGCCCCTCGGGTGGGACCCCTATGATGAAGCATGTCACCAACTAGGTTGGTGAGTGAGGGTTTTTTTTTAAAAAAAAGGAAGATTTCTTTTCCTTTTTTCAGTCCTGTCGTATCTCGCGGATTTCACTGCTGAGTTCTTTGGGGTTATACTCCTTATAGTGTTTTTGCGGTCTTTGGTGTTTGCCTGCTCCTGGGCTGCTGTCCCCAGAGTCGAGAGGGCGTGGCCTTCAGCCATGTCCACAGGGCTCTGTTGACAAGCCAACACCGAAGGCCAGGCCCTGTCCCCAGACCCCCCACTGCCAGGGCTTCAACTAACGCCCTGGGCCATGTGCAGTGTGTGCTCAGTGTAGGATGTGTTCTCTGGTCAAGCACTGCACTCAGTCACTGCACTCATTCACTGCACTCAGTCACTGCACTCATTCACTGCACTCAGTCACTGCATTCAGTCACTGCACTCATTCACTGCACTCAGTCACTGCACTCCGTCACTGCACTCCGTCACTGCACTCAGTCACTGCACTCATGCACTGCACTCAGTCACTGCACTCATTCACTGCACTCAGTCACTGCACTCATTCACTGCACTCAGTCACTGCATTCAGTCACTGCACTCATTCACTGCCCTCAGTCACTGCACTCAACACTGCACTCATGCACTGCACTCAGTCACTGCACTCAGTCACTGCACTCATTCACTGCACTCAGTCGCTGCACTCATTCACTGCACTCAGTCACTGCACTCATTCACTGCACTCAGTCACTAAATTCAGTCACTGCATTCATTCACTGCACTCAGTCACTGCACTTATTCACTGCACTCAGTCACTGCACTCATTCACTGCCCTCAGTCACTGCACTCAACACTGCACTCATGCACTGCACTCAGTCACTGCACTCAGTCACTGCACTCATTCACTGCACTCAGTCACTGCACTCATTCACTGCACTCAGTCACTGCACTCATTCACTGCACTCAGTCACTGCACTCATTCACTGCACTCAGTCACTGCACTCATTCACTGCACTCAGTCACTGCATTCAGTCACTGCACTCATTCACTGCACTCCGTCACTGCACTCCGTCACTGCACTCCGTCACTGCACTCAGTCACTGCACTCAGTCACTGCACTCAGTCCCCCAGCCCCAGAACCTGCCGATCTGGTCTTCTATCAGTTCCTGCCAGTGAACTTTGAAAACTCACTCTCTTTTTCCACTGTCAGCAAAACGATGAGGAAGGAAACTCTCATGGGAACCAAATCAGTCTGACATGACAACACACCTCCGCCAGAGAGGCTGCCCTGCCAGGGGATTCCCCTGCCTCATGAATTATAAACCGCCCTTGTGTTTCATTTCTTGCCAGCTCATGCATTCATGCATCAAAGGGATGCCAGGCTGAGGGAGTCTGGGCTAGAAGTGATCACCACAAGCAGCAGCGCCTTCCAGCCCAGGGTGCACACAGCTGCACTCTGTTCTGGAAAATAAAAGACTTGCACAAATAAAGCAAACCCCTTTTTCCCCCACCACATCTGCCCCTACGATCTCTGCCCCTACTACCTGTGCCCCTACCACCTTTGCCCCTACCACCTCTGGCTCTTCTCCCTCTGCCCCTACCACCTCTGCCCCTACCCCCCTCTGCCCCTACCACCTCTGCCCCTACCCCCTCAGCCCCTACCCCCTCTGCCCCTACCCCCTCTGCCCCTACCCCCTCTGCCCCTACCACCTCTGCCACTACCACCTCTGCCCCTACCACCTCTGCCCCACCACCTCTGCCCCTACCCCCTCTGCCCCTACCACCTCTGTCTCTACCACCTCTGCCCCTACCAAGTCTGCCCCTACCCCCTCTGCCCCACCACCTCTGCCTCTACCCCCTCTGCCCCTACCACCTCTGCCCCTACCCCCTCTGCCCCTACCACCTCTGCCTCTACCCCCTCTGCCCCTACCACCTCTGCCCCTACCACCTCTGCCACTACCCCCTCTGCCCCTACCGCCTCTGCCACTACCACCTCTGCCCCTACCACCTCTGCCCCACCACCTCTGCCCCTACCCCCTCTGCCCCTACCACCTCTGCCCCTACCCCCTCTGCCCCTACCACCTCTGTCTCTCCCACCTCTGTCCCTACCAAGTCTGCCCCTACCCCCTCTGCCCCACCACCTCTGCCTCTACCCCCTCTGCCCCACCACCTCTGCCCCTACCACCTCTGCCCCCTCTGCCCCTACCACCTCTGCCCCTAACACCTCTGCCCCTACCACCTCTGCCCCTACCCCCTCTGCCCCTACCACCTCTGCCTCTACCCCCTCTGCCCCTACCACCTCTGGCCCTACCCCCTCTGCCCCTAACCCCTCTGCCCCTACCACCTCTGCCCCACCACCTCTGCCCCTACCCCCTCTGCCCCTACCACCTCTGGCCCACCCCCTCTGCCCCTACCACCTCTGCCCCTACAACCTCTGCCTCTACCACATCTGTGCCTAACACCTCTGCCTCTTCCCCCTCTTCCCCTACCACCTCTGCCCCTACCACCTCTGCCCCACCATCTCTGCTCCTACCCCCTCTGCCCCTACCACCTCTGCCCCACCACCTCTGCCCCTACCCCCTCTGCCCCTACCACCCCTGCCTCTACCACCTCTGCCCCTACCAAGTCTGCCCCTACCCCCTCTGCCCCACCACCTCTGCCTCTACCCCCTCTGCCCCTACCACCTCTGCCCCTACCCCCTCTGCCCCTACCACCTCTGCCCCACCACCTTTGCTCCTACCCCCTCTGCCCCTACCACCTCTGCCCCTACTCGCTTTGCCCCTACCCCCTCTGCCCCTACCACCTCTGCCCCACCACCTCTGCCCCTACCCCCTCTGCCCCTACCACCTCTGCCCCTACTCGCTCTGCCCCTACCCCCTCTGCTCCTACCCCTCTGCCCCTACCACCTCTGCCCCTACTCGCTCTGCCCCTACCCCCTCCGCTCCTACCCCTCTGCTCCTACCCCCTCTTCCCCTACCACCTCTGCCCCTACTCGCTCCGCCCCTACCCCCTCTGCTCCTACCCCTCTGCTCCTACCCCCTCTTCCCCTAGCCCCTCTGCCCCCACCCCCTCTGCCCTAAATCCAGGACCTGACAGTTGTTCCTACACAGACAAGCAAAGGGTCACCACAGACTCATTTCTAAACATTTGTCTGAATTAAATTCCATAAACGCATCAATGCAAACAATTAAGAACATGAGACAAACCAGCCTCTTACCAGTTAAAAAAATAGAAATACTTTTGATGAAGATATTCAATTACAAAAATAAAAAAAACATTGGAACCGTGCCCTTGGTACACCACAAAAATACGTAAGGGATTAATGCCTGTTACGTCACGAGAGAGCATAGGACGGTTCCCCAACCTGGCAGCATCCTCGGCTCGGCTGGAGTTCTTTGTTCCCCCACGGTCAGACACTCAAGTGAGGCACAAGAGGTGTAATTATGGCATTCAGAAAGGAAGTTATGTTATGTTACTGAGCTTTGTACAGCGCACGAATACCAAACGGTGTCTTGGCGCTAGCAGGCAAGAAAGCAGGCAGGTAAACTATTCATTAACGCCTTAACCACGGCTGCAATTCTGCTACAGTGCGGGGCGTTCCTTAACCCCATGCGTGCTAGCGGAATTCCGCTCGTACGCTGAGATTTTTAAAAGCGCATGTTACGTGACGAGCTGGGCTCGTCATCAGCGTGCGAGGAGGCTACGCCATGACGAGCCCAGCTCGTCATCAGCGTGGATGGGGTTAAAGTGAGCCGAGCCGCGCCGGCCAACGGACATGCACAGCACTACCGAGGTAGTGCTTGCGATGGCCATTGGCCGACGAACGCACTTAAAGGGTTAAATAGCCAGGTCTTTAGGGCTTTACGAAAGGAGTCAGAGATGGCAGACTTCTGATGGAAAAGGGGAGGCCGTTCCGAACATTTTGTAGCTCCCACAGTAAAGCTTCTACCACCCCAGTTAGCCTTACAGAATCTACGAGAGAGCATCCATTTTGCACCTTCAGACTATCTGTTTGTTGAGTCCCAGTTTAATGACCTTCTAAAAAATTGAGGGCCTGTGTTGTGAACTGCCTTATATGCCACACATAAGGCCTTAAACTTAATGGACCACTAACAGGAAGCCAATGCAGTCTCTTAAGGTGCCTGCCTATTGATTGACACGTAGGGATCCCCAACAGAAGCCTAACCGCTGCATTGTGTCAGTGGAAGTACATCAGGGCTTTATTCCTCTCACTAAAAAAGGAAAGAGATGATGTGCACAACCATTGTTGAGTCAGTGGACACGCTGGAACGCAACCAGCAACATGAACATTTGAGGTCCTGCTTGTACTTGCCCAGAACCTGGAGGGAAGTGCGGTCTTTGTACATCGATCGCTTGCCTCGATTGAGCTGGTACATCGATCGCTTGCTTCGATCGAGCTGGTACATCGATTGCTTGCTTCGATCGAGCTGGTACATCGATCGCTTGCTTCGATCGAGCTGGTACATCGATTGCTTGCCTCGATCGAGCTGGTACATCGATCGCTTGCCTCGATCTAGCTGGTGTCAAGTGTCAAGCAAGCTTTATTCGACGATTGTCATAAAAGCATGTTCCATATATAAAAAGTACATGTATACATTTTAGTAATAAAACCAATTTAAAATCATTATAAAATTTCATGAAATAAATAGATAAAATCATTCCATTAACAGTACAAATGTGCGAAATGATCTTATACCCGATACAACAAATCAGATGTTTGCGATATTCTGAAGTCATATCATCAGACGATTGCAAATCGAGTAAAGCCGGAAACACTATACCGGGTAGACTCGAGAGTCAATGGCCTGACCAAGATAATTCCATGCCGGCTCAGTGAAATCTTTCGGTCAGGATTGACTCTCGCCAACATTAGGCTCAAGGCCAAGGCACCAGGCCATTTAAATCCTGTGCCTTCATATCTATTCGATATTTTCTTTTTCAGTGTTCCATTAAAACGTTCAACCTTTCCTGAATCTCAGTATGATAGGCACACTAAGTAGATAGTCACTTTCCTGCCGCCGGTCTTTCTGAGCTGACGGATGATTCAAGAGAGTATATTGAGAAAAGTCGAAAAGCAATAGATGATGAATGAACATTTCTCACCTTCTATGGATCTAAAAATGGGATCGAGATGACATGGAAGTGGGTTTGGGGTAGGCCTGGGTGAAATGTTTGTGGTGCCAGTATAACTTTGCATAATTTCCAGAATTTCAGTTATGCTTCTCACACTAATTTCCTAAAATTGTGCAATGATCGAGTACTTAAAGAGCTTTGAACTAAAATATTATAGTGAGAGCACAAGAACAATGCTTATAGTGAGAGCACAAAATGTTTTCTCATATCCAAAATGGATGCATGGGTGCACTAAAATATAGCACTAAATGTTGAATTTCTATTTTGCATAGGTTTTCCTAATATATCACGTAATTACTCAAAAAGAAATTTTACAAATTTTACACACTCCTAGTTTGGGACTGTAAAGGTGCAGGATGGCCTCCTGATGGCTCTTACATCCTCATACTGTCATGGATTGCTCATGTCAGGTATCTTGCTTAGGGAGGGACTCTATCAGGGTTGACTATGTGTTGTTGTTTATCTTGTGCATGGTGTCAGGGACTAAATTCATTGACATGGCACACTTTAAAGAATTTCTTTTACACTGCACTTTAATTTATGGTTTGTTTTGTGCCAGTTTGATGCACCCACGTTTTTTATGTTCAACTAAAGTGGTGTTCCAGATAGTTGTCATGCTCAGGTTCTGCTGTTTGTTAAATAAGCCATTTTTATGGCACAGTAGGTCGTTTTTCCATCTTTGTCCACAGAAGTACCCGTATGCACAGAACAGTAGAAAATTGAAATGGATGAAAACCACGCGGAGAGACAACGTGAGCTGGACAAAGGCCCTTTTCTTCTCCCTGTCCCAGTTCTGCCACAGACCGACAAACAGAGGACTCTGGTGTCACTGGGGGCCTGGCTGCAACGGTCACGTGTCCTCCTGACTGCCATGGTCACATTCAAGAGACCCTTGAAAGCCGCAGCCCCGCGCCCAAACAGCTGCTTCCACAATCCCGCCATTCTTCTGATAATGGCGCCTTTGAAAGAGGGACGCGTCACCCAGGCAGGCCAAGAAAAGGCCAAGGCTTGAACAGCCTTCCCTTGAAAAATAGTCCGCATTGAGGCTTTCTTCTATGTCTATGGTCTGAATTTAAGGGTCATTTTAGGCTGGGATGGAAATATATTATGTAATATTTTAAAATAAGTTTTAGTATAGGAAGGGAATATACTCTGCAATGTTTTGAAATATATACTCTTTCATCTGGGCACCACAGGACACAAATATGCAAAAGTCCTACCAGAGCAAGTAGGTGCACTGCTTGGAATGTGGGTTGTGTAATGACATCACAGGAAGTGACGTCAGAGCCCTCTGATGCCCATGATAATAGAGGGAGTGGGTGTGTTTTCTGGTCTAGGACATTCTTATAAGTTCTTTAAGTACCGAGCAGTTTGTCTGTTGACCTAGTCTTCAATCTGTTTACCACTACCATAAAAAAAGCTATGGGCCCCATTTAGAATTTTGGTGAGGAGATAAGTTTACGTCTGGCACCCTGCCTTAACTACGCCCACCAAACTGAGAGTTTACGCTAACCGGCGGTGAACACTATGGTTTTCTATGAACAGCCATGCAGCTTGTTTATTTGAAAGCCACTGAATAATTTAGTAGGCATCCGTGATTGGTGATGGACAGTTACACCAAACTATTAATAATTTTACATTTTTCTAAAACAGACACCCAAAGTGTTGGTTTGTTTTAGAAAAATTGAAAACTGATAGCCCCCACACCATGAGAGTATTTTTCGTAGGTTTGGGGGGTCATTTTAACCTGGCTGTGACGGACACTAAAAAAAAGCCATCCGAACACCCTCTCTAAATTGGGTGGCTGATCGGATGATAGCTCATGCTCTGTTGGGCCGTCGTAGCAGTATGTAAGTGATGGACCCGGAGTAGCTTCTCACTTTGACATACTGTCGGCCCATCCAACCCTAAATTGAGTGGGCAACCAATAGTTTGGCGACGAGGGTACTCCTTCAACGTTGCAATGGAGTACTTTTGCCGCCAAACTATAAATCGGGCCCTATATTGGCTGATAATAATTGCTGCCGAAAATGGTGTTAGTAAAAATCCTTTGGTTAAAAAACTCTATTTCAATAGCAAGTTGTATTATTTTGAAAAAAGATTCATTTTTTTCCATCATGAAAAGTGTGATTATTTTTCCTGCTGATATTTTTAACTCATAATAATTATTATTCCTCAGCCCATTGGAGGGATATTCTCACGTCTTTGAGACCCACATACAGCTATCAATCGATAAGTGGTGGGCGTTTCTCCATACAGAAATGTAAGTGCTCCAATGTTGCCTCTTTCCGGACCCTTCTCAGAGACCCCAGGAGGTAGTGAGAATCCCCCTGCCAGGCCACCTCTGTAGTGCGTGAGCTCGCACAGTGCTCGCACCGACTAAAGGCCGTGGTTGTTCCATGCTCGCTCCATCTCAGGGTTAAGGGACGGTGTCCCGTTCTCTAACTTTTAGGCTTCGGCCGCTCCTGTTCACTCTCCACGCAAGCTCTCTGTGTTCCCTACAGTGTCTCTTGCCCGGTCACTGGCCTCACACAAAGGTCTGCTTGGCGTGTCCTTGTACCGAGCTAGTGACGAAAGCAGTGGGTGAAACATTGTCTGTAAGCAGCCCTACCAGCAGATCTGCGCCAGCTTCACGTGTATAAACTCCAGGGAGGTCATCATCAGCTCCAAGGAGGACATCATCAGCTCTAAGTAGGACATCATCAGCTCCAAGGAGGACATCATCAGCTCCAAGGAGGACATCATCAGCTCTAAGGAGGACATCATCAGCTCTAAGGAGGACATCATCAGCTCCAAGGAGAACATCATCAGCTCTAAGGAGGACATCATCAGCTCCAAGGAGGACATCATCAGCTCCAAGAAGGACATCATCAGCTCCAAGGAGGACATCATCAGCTCTCAGGAGGACATCTTCAGCTCTAAGGAGAACATCATCAGCTCCAAGGAGGACATCATCAGCTCCAAGGAGGACATCTTCCGCTCTAAGGAGGACATCATCAGCTCCAAGGAGGACATCATCAACTCCAAGAAGGACATCATCAGCTCCAAGGAGGACATCATCAGCTCCAAGGAGGACATCATCAGCTCCAAGGAGGACATCATCAGCTCTAAGGAGGACATCATCAGCTCCAAGGAGGACATCATCAGCTCCAAGGAGGACATCATCAGCTCTAAGGAGGACATAATCAGCTCCAAGGAGGACATCATCAGCTCTAAGGAGGACATCATCTGCTCCAAGGAGGACATCATCAGCTCTACGGAGGACATCTTCAGCTCTAAGGAGGACATCATCAGCTCCAAGGGGGACATCATCAGCTCCAAGGAGGACATCATCAGCTCTAAGGAGGACATCATCAACTCCAAGGAGGACATCATCAGCTCCAAGGAGGACATCATCAGCTCCAAGGAGGACATCATCAGCTCCAAGGAGGACATCATCAGCTCTAAGGAGGACATCATCAGCTCCAAGGAGGACATTATCAGCTCTAAGGAGGACATCATCAGCTCCAAGGAGGACATCATCAGCTCCAAGGAGGACATCATCAGCTCTAAGGAGGACATCATCAGCTCTATGGAGGACATCATCAGCTCTACGGAGGACATCTTCAGCTCTAAGGAGGACATCATCAGCTCCAAGGAGGACATCATCAGCTCTAAGGAGAACATCATCAGCTCCAATGAGGACATCATCAGCTCCAAGGAGGACATCATCAGCTCCAAGGAGGACATCATCAACTCCAAGGAGGACATCATCAGCTCTAAGGAGGACATCATCAGCTCCAAGGAGGACATCATCAGCTCCAAGGAGGACATCATCAGCTCTAAGGAGAACATCATCAGCTTCAAGGAGGACATCATCAGCTCTAAGGAGGACATCATCAGCTCCAAGGAGGACATCTTCAGCTCTAAGGAGGACATCATCAGCTCCAAGGAGGACATCATCAGCTCCAAGGAGGACATCTTCAGCTCTAAGGAGGACATCAAGGAGGACATCTTCAGCTCTAAGGAGGACATCATCAGCTCCAAGGAGGACATCATCAGCTCCAAGGAGGACATCTTCAGCTCCAAGGAGGACATCTTCGGTCCAAGGAGGACATCATCAGCTCCAAGGAGGACATCTTCAGCTCTAAGGAGGACATCTTCGGTCCAAGGAGGACATATTCAGCTTCAAGGAGGACATCTTTGGCTCCAAGGAAGATAGCTTTAGCTCCAGGTAGGCCATCTTTGGCTCCAAAAATCCAACTCGAGCTCCAAAGAGACCTTTTTCAGCTCCAAGGAAGACATATGCAGCCCCAGGGTGGCCTTCTTCGGCTGCAGTGAGGCCAGCTTTGGCTCCAAGTAAGACATTATTATCTCCAAGGAGGAACCTTCAGTGCCACAGAGAACATTTGAGTACCAAAGAGGACATCTTAAGCTCAAGGAGGCAATATACACCTCCAGAGCGGCTATCTTCAGCTCCGTGGAGGCAATTTTGAGCTCCAGAGAGGCCTCTCAAGCTCCGGTGAGGCCATTGTCAGCTCCGGTAAGGCCATTGTCAGCACAATTTAGGTACTAGAGAGCAAGCGCTATTATATTGAGATATTACTTGTGAAAAATAAGAACCAACCATTGCTAGATAAAGAAAGCAGGCCATGCATTGAATGGTACGTGCAGAGGCCGACAGAAGCCTGGCTACCTCATCCACAAAGATCAGAGCCAAGCAGAAGGAGCAAGCTATGCTACACGTGCACTGTCACGCTTACCCTACCTCACAGCGCCTGCCTCATTGTACCTTCTCAAGTGCACAGTGCAAGGGTTAAAAACCCATTGAATTCTGAGAGTGAGAGAGAGGGAGGTGGGGAACAGAGGGAGGTGAGGAACAGAGGGAGATGGGTTGATGGACAACTGGACTGCTACATGGAGGAGAGGTCGATGTGTAGAGAGCCAGCGAGGGAGCTGGGTGGATTCAAAACTGGAGAGATAAATGAGTAGTGAGGATGGATGGATGGATGGATAGATAGATGGATGAAGGATGAATTGATGTATGGGTGGGTGGATGGATGGATGGATGGATAAACGTGTGGATGAATGAGTTTGAATGAATGGATGGATCCGTGGATGGATGGGTGGGTGGATGGATGAATGGATTATTTTGTATGTTGGTGGATGGATGGATGAATGGAGGGATGGATAGATAGTCTGGGGTTAAATGGGTGGATGAGGAGAGAGATTCACAAAGAGATGGCTCTCCGGATGATAAATACGTTGATTGATTCCCTGCGGGACAATAAAATCATTCCCTGGATGAATGGGCATTGAATGTTGATTCTTTGTATCAGAGGTGATCTTCTGTTGGCTCCTTCATGCACAGTCCGCGATGAGTGTCAGACTGCCAGGGCCGCTGGTGTGAGGCGCCTGCTCGTGCTGCCCAAGTCTCTCTGCACCAATGCGTCAAGCGGTGTACCGCAGACTGGCCACCTCCCACTACTCCAGTCTCCCTCCCACAGCACCGAACCAATGACTACCATTCCTCCATTTATGAACTCCCCTACACCGGCTATTGACCCTTCATGCCCTGCAGCGCCGAGCTACCCCCTTCCCATAGTTGGCGCCCAGCATTGGCTCAAGAACAGCCCTGTGCTCCAGCACGCCTCCTTCGTCCACCACCACCCGGCCTTCGACCCCTACGGCCATCACCAGCTCAGGGATCCCTCCAGGCACTAGATCACCACCCGTATGTGCAACAACACCCTGAAGGCCGGGCTCTATGCAATACCCCCAGCACTGGCGAGAAGATCACACCGTGTAAAAATGTAATATATATTTGTCCAACCATAAGCGCTTCAACTCTCCTTAAAATGTAATGGTGGGTGAATTTTAAACTTGTATATATGTCACTCAAACCACTAGGATCTGTAGTAGACTTTTGTACTTACTACCATTCTTATGTGAAGTTAGAGTTTATCTGTTTGTATCTTTTATGTAATTTGTGTACTCTGAAGTCCTTATGTAATGTAACTGGTTCTATTGTAAAGCGCTCCGACACCTCCGGGTAAAGTTTGCGCTATATAAAAGTGCATAAGTAAATAAATATGAGGCGATCACCCTGATACTGCTAAACCAGGTTGCGCCGTCTGTAACCAGGTAACCATAGCTTAGCACCGTGGTTTCCAAAGTGTGCGCCGCGGCGCCCTGGTGCGCCGTGATGAGAAGCCAGGGGCGCCGCAACGCCGTGCAGGATGTGGGTTGTGAAAACTGCAGCCACAAGTCCTCCCCCTCCTTTGTGCTGCCAGGTCAATTGATCCCAGCCCTCGCCCTCTGCATATGAATGGCTCCAGGGCTGTGCTCATCAGCCCCAGCGCCTTGCCTGCTTCTGCCGCCTCAGTAACGAGCTGCTAATTACTGGACTCCATTGACTGTGCAGATAAGGCCGGCCAGGGCGGGGGCTACGTGATAACAGCTAATGTCAGGTGTGCATTTTACATAGCTGCCAAGGTTTCAGATTGTTATGTTTGACATTTTCATGATTTCATTGTAATTATGAGTGAATTTGAACGACTATGAGTGACACTTTCACCCAATCAAAATCAAGCAATGAAGAAAACTAGGCAAACATATAAATATCAGAAATTACAGCTGTCTGAGCAATAAGAAACTACAAGATGATCTTTAAACTGCTCTGAAGAACCAGAAATGGAGGCGCACTAAACGAATGCCCTAGTAAGATCGTACTGTTATATAAATGTGCAATCATGATATTTAACAAGTCTTTTCGAGGAAGTATTTTATTATAGTCCTGTGCACATTTGCAGACATTCAGTTAAATAGGAAAGGTAATACTAAATCAATAAAGTCAGCTGACTCGCGAACACTGACAGGCACTGGACATTAATTGGGCAAGCCTCAGCTGAGGCACACACAGTCACATAACTCACAGCGGGCACCGAGGGTGCACTGATGTAGTGTATTATACTCTCCCAATTCATTAATTCCCTAAATCAGTCCCGTATGCCCTGGTTGGCGCACAGCTACCTGCCAGCCCCTAAGCTACTCTATGATGGTGTTGTATGCATTGCGATGTACTTTATAAGATCTTTGTGATTGCAAATAAAGTTTTAAATGGTGATGGCTACTCTGAATCCTTCATCACGTCTAGGCTTGATTCTTCATGTAGACCAGTGGTTCCCAAAGTGTGCGCCGCGGTGCGCCGGTAAAAAAATGGTGGGGAGCCACGGCCAACTGCCAATTAGGTCAAGGGAGTCACGGGTCAAAAAAGTTTGGGAACCACTGGCTTAGCAGGTCAGAGCGGGCCCTGCCCACCAAGCAGTGGATAAACGTGCTGCCGACACAACCGGCTTCACCTGTGTGTGAAGGAGAACACGGAAGTGGTGCAGGAGGGGACTAAAGTGCCTAAAGGCGGCCTGGGGTGAGCGCACCCTCACGCTTTCGAGGGTTGGCTTGTACAAGGGAGCATATCCCTGGCAAGGGGTTACAGGCATGTGACAGCCACAACATTTTTCATTTTTGAATATTTGTAATGAACTTTGCAATTATTTCAAAATATTTCAGAGCTGGAAAAGTTCAAATGAAGGACATTGTTTTTTTTGTGTTATAATTCTGGAGTGTGATCGAAGCATTTGAACTACCCAAACACTTTACTTGCATGACACGCCAAATAGTAGATATGGTCAGAAATCCAATTTCCACTTCATTGCTTTCGTGCCACATAAGTAAAGGAGTGAAAGTGCACGGCTGAGGCAAATGTAGTGTCCATTTCAAAAGCCTATTTCAATGGAAATGTGCTCTGTGTAAGTCCGAAACCCAAGGCCGGACTGGGAACCAAAACCAGCCCTGGAAAACTGCTCGGCTGGGCATCCCTTTGCAGGCGAGCTGTTTGCTAAGACCGGTTTCGGACGATTTCGTTACAGGGGGCTGATACTGCCGACCCCCGGTAATAAAAATGGCCCCCAGGGGCCCAAAACTGTCCCCCACTGATGCGGCCCACCGGGGAAACGCCCGGTGCCCGCTACGGCCAGTCCGGCCCTTCCGAAACCTCAGGGCAGCCCACTCCAGTCATTTTCTTGGGGCCGTGAGCACTGAAGTGCACACCGAGACACGCGCCTCTCGACCACCAGTCCTTCGGCTTGTTTAATAGACTGCGCTTAACATTTGGATGTTTCAAAACCACTGTGACGTCACTGCTGCAACATGGATGGCAGCCCCCCACTCTGAAAAAAGTTCCACCACCGCTGTTCCCTCTTTGCCCCCTCCGCGGACAGTAAAAAAATGCTAAATGAAGCGCGAGACCAAGTGAAACAGCATTACGAGGACACTAAACCAAGCTTCTGTGCACAAAACAATCCCATTATTAAGTACAGGGGCTCCTTCCCCTATGAATCAAACACTTAGTCTTGCAGCCAGCGGGACGGCACCCCCCGCCTAGCATTTCCACCCCTAGCCCTTCTGTTGTCTGACATGTCTATGCACATACCTTTGTGACAAAATACCGTTGCATCATCAACAAAACAGACTACACGTCTTTTTTGTGGGAAAACTATCGCAAGTTCATTCAAATTCTGTTACGCCGTACACAGGTAGGGTTAACTTACGGGTGATCCTACAAGTGCAGCGCTGTTTAGGACTAATGGCTGACACCCATCCTGAAAACAATCTGGAGCTACCAGGCATTACTATCTAATCATCTACCCACTGCGGTCAAGGGTATGAAGCTCTGTGGGCACTAGCTCAATAATTCTGATCCTGTCACCCTGGAGATAGGCAGGCCAGAAAAAGTTACATTAAATGAATAACAGGGTTTATATAATTTATATAATTTGAATTTATAGTACACTAATGAGTGTATTTATTTTGTTTTTTTATAGCCCTGATGAAGTCTTGTGTTAGGACGAAACGCGTAGGCTGTGACTGTTAAGAATTTGTGATTGTAAAGAATTGATGGATTGATCTACAAAACTGTGAAGAATATGAAAATGACTGAATAAACTTTTACGAATAAAATCTTTTCAACATCGAAAGGAATTTGGAAATCATTGGCTGTGGATTGGATTCGTTGTAATAATGTGTAGTAATTTATTTATAATTGTGATATATGATTTATGCGCTCCTTTCATTGTATATCTACCAGGCATTACGTTGCCATCTTATTATTCATCCAGTGATGTATATTTCGCATTGGGGCTGCGGCCCAATGACTTCCGGTGGTTAAGGCCCCCGTGCCACCACAGAGTGGGGTAAGATCAACCCCAAGCTGTCAGGGTAGCAGCTGTCCCTTACAAGATGAAGGGGTCCCCGTCGCGTTCATCGTATGGCCCCCTATGGCCTGAGGATTTCATATTTAGCTGCCCCATCTCCTCCTGAAGGGGTATTCATCGCTTTTTGCATTAAGATCACCCCGTATCTCTGCTTGCGATGCTGTACACACATTTCTTGTTCTTCTTAGCTCCCCTGTTCCTGGTGGGTGGGTGGGTGGGTGTCAAACTCCTCCACCTCTGGTCACCGTAAGAGGAAAATCCAGGTGTGGTGCCCACCTAAACAACCTGCTGACCTACCGGAATGGGACATCCCACCGCGGAGGTGAGATCTCACACTCGCTGTGGTCAACTTCCAGGCCAGCTGGCCACAGAAAAAATACTACCCCATGGGCAGTGATGAAATACTAAGGGGCTGTCCCTACTAGTGTCCCCCTGTGGGGGCGGGGGATGTGGCCGTCCACCTTCCATGCTTCTCTTCTAGAGAGGGCCTCATTCTATAGGGTGCCTTCCATAGGGGCTCCCAATGCGAGATGAGGG